>NW_008825071.1:1820102-1855157 GCF_000699105.1 Pygoscelis adeliae | reverse complement strand
TGATCCTAGCCTGACAGAAGTGCTAAACTAAAGGTGAAGCTATTCACTCTTAAAGCTGAGCCATTGATTCTCCTGGAGACCATTACGGCTAATGATAAATTCTGTAGAAATCCTTAATGTATGAAAATACAGTATGCACAACATCCAGAGAGATATAAATGAAGCCAAGCAGAATTCCTAGACGTTTCTGGCACTGTTGCACAGAGGAGTCTTTGTGGTGTTGTGAATAAAAAGTATTTAACCTCTGGCAAAAGCAGTTTGCAAGTACCGTACATTTCAGAGTAGACGATGGCTTTACAACGTGGCAAAGGGAGAAGCTGTGAAATTCCACCCACCGTAACCCCAGATATTCTCCAGAGCTCGGGTAGTGCATCTGGGACTCCTGAACCACCTTTTGCGTTGTAGCCTGATGCCATTGCTGGGAACAAGCTCCTGCCAGACGTGGAGCCTGGGTTTACAAGGTGCAGCTAGAAGAATGAGTGCAGCTATATTAGTTGTGTCTGTTACCAGGGGAAAGGGAGGGCGGTGATTAGACTACATGAGTTCAGAGGTAACTGAGCTAAAGATCACGGGTCAGATCGCTGTCATTAGTAGTAGAAGTCTGGGACTGCTGTTGTGTATGTGCAAAATAATATGTGTGTTTTATAAGATAAAGAAACTCCAAGAAAAATACGGCATATGCGCTGATTCTTTCTGCCTAATGTGAAAAGGAGCTCTGTACTGGTACTCCTTCCCTTTAAGGCGGCACATCAGAAGGCAGCCATGAGCTAGCCAATTTATTCCAAGGAGAAAAATGAGAGATGGAAAGGAGGCAAGATTTTTGTAAAAGTTTTTCAGTGTAGAAATGTAAAAAACAGCACTGTTTAGATGTCTCTGAGCTATTGCAGGCTGCTCAGGCTGAAGTGAAGGAAGCTTCATAAGATTAGTTCTAGTACAGAGTGGGTTTTGCCATTTGTGACCGTAGCGGAAATGGATCTCCAAAAATTTATAGTGTCTGTCTCAGGATTCAAATCTGTGCTTGACATGTAGGAAGAGCCTGGATGGTTGAATGAGACTTCAAAGGTGACAAGTGTGTTGAGAGCTTTAAAGCCATTTGGATTAGCTGTAGAAGTACAGAAGTAAGTCGTCTGCTCAAAGCATTTGAGAAACCTTAAGAGGAAAAGGTACATGAATAAGTGTTTATCAAGAGTTTACAACTGAAATTCACACACCTATGACACAAAAGAAAATATGTTGCTTGCTTATGGCTGAAACTGTTAAAGCCTTATGGTCAGCAAATGCTGAAATGCCATTTATTTTATTGCCTCTGGAAGTGATCACTGTGAGAAGTCACGGTGATCAGCAATATGTAGCTTTACTCCCAGCAGGAGAGGGAAATGCTTTTTCTGCTTTGAAAAATTCAAGAGTTGACTTCAAAACAAGTTGTTGTACATTTATTGCTATGCAGGAGTCAGAATTTGGCTACAACATGCTCAATAAAAAGCCCCAGATGAATTTTCTGTGACGCTCTAAAAATGTCTTCCTTTCCAAGAAAAATCTAGTAGTGGACAAAAGTGTAACGATACAGACAGGCAGTATATGACAGTGCTGCCAAAATAGTTTCCCTGTTCTAGCCTGGGAGAGGAGCAGAAGGACAAAAGAGGGTTAAAATCCATGCAAACTTATCAGCCAGGCCTGGATCACTGCTGGATCCATACGCTGGATCCATAGAGTGTAGTGCCCTCACCACCATTTCTGCTGTGCCTTTGCTGTATCTTTCTGCCAAGTGTAGAAACAGACCCTTACTTACACTTAGGTACTGGGCAATAGAAGTATTATGCAAATTGTAGTGATAACATGCCTGCTTTGATATGTACAACCTTTGAAAAGAGACTTTCTTCCAGAAAATGATATGGTGTTCTGCCCTGTGCCCCAGATTTCCCTACCCCAAAAGTCAAGCTGGAAGTCTCCAGACAAAATAAAATTCATAAATAAACCTCCTCCCTCCTGAAATGCCACTCCAAGCACGGTTCCTACCCCCCAAAGAAGGCCACTGCTGTCATTCTTTAGGGGGCACTGACATGATTTGAATGGCTTTGAATAGCGCTTTTCTGTTTAACTGGTCTTGCTCATCTGCATTCAATTTATTTTGTGGTTTTGAGAAATGCAGTAGTCAATGCTGAAAGCCGCGAAGGCCGATAACGAATTACAAATCCTTTCAGTAAATTCTTCTGAAATGATTGCAGTGTTTGAGAAGGGTACTGAGCAGACAGGATCGGGACCAAAACTCTCTTCCTCCCATACTTGTGTAGGAAGCTCTACCAAGGCAATGCTCCCCTTATTTTAATGAGGTGCTCCCTTGCACGTGGCTGACTCAATAGCACGTGGCCGCAGAGCTTGAGGGTCCTGGCTGCTGTTTTTGGCTCTGCTGGTGAACTGCTGGCCAGCTGCTCTACCTACCCATGTCTCGTCTTCCTCTGCAGAATGGGGACGGTGCGACTAGCCATAACGGCACGCGTTGGGAAAGCGCTCTGAAGGGAAAGGGAGAGCAGCCGGACAGTTATTCTAGACCCACAGGCAAAGAGCATTTTGTGTATGTGTGTACTGCTATCTCATTAGCGTTACTCAGACCTCACCTGGACCATTTATAGCTCTGAGAAAGTCTGTCTGTGACCATGTTGTATAATTCATATAATATTCTATGTCATTGGGCTAATATATTTATGTATTGTAGCGTGGATACACCGTGCCAGTACTGGACTCCATGAATGGAGTTGTTGCCTTTTGGTTACCCTAGAAATATATGATGAAATATCCCCTAAATGATAGGATAATGTTAAAATTAATCTTCTAGCATGCTTCGGTGTAAAGCTTGATTAGCTAGTAGCCAGAGCAGTGCAAGGCAGAGCTGCTTCTGAGTATTGCTATTAATTATGTATTATCATTTATTAATAATTGATATTGCTTTTTTAGATGGGCGTAGGGGCTTGGAGCTAAGTTAAACGTGCCGAAGAAAATGATCTCTACGACGAGGGGTTGAAATCGGCAGGAACTGCACTTGGGGATCAGCACGAATGCGGTCCCACAGTTTGTTGTTGTTTCTGACAGTGAAGCTATTGTGAGGCAGGAAGGGAGGGAAGGGGAAACACAACCGCAGCTGGAATTTTCCCTTCTGCGCTCTGCTGCCTCCCTCGCCGTGCCTCGCAGCAAAGCTGCAAAGCACTTTTGAGCTGGCACACTTACTGTAGAAGTAAGTACTGGGTGCAGTCGCATCCCTAAGGTTGCTCTGAGGGTCAATTTCACAATCTGCCACAGCAACAGCTGAGCTGGGATGTGCCAGCAAGCGGGACGGTGAACTGCTGAGTGCTGGGGAAGGGCAGTGAGCGCTGGCTGAACAGGGCAGTGCTGGGATGGGGGAAAGGGTAACCCTAGTGCTTTAGTTAATACTGAATTATGATCCCAGCTTTTTCACTTGTGTTCATGTGAGCATTAACTTCTTTTTGCCTGACCCTTTTGGACTGGAGGAGAGCCCAAGCCAAAATCCCATTTACGAGCACTGTCCACTCTTACTCTCTTAGGGTCTGGATGGAAAGAGCCTGCGTCTCAGCTGTCGTGGAAATGATGCCCCTAGAGCTTATTGCGGTTTGGGTCCATTTCTACATTGTTTTTAGCAGCCAGGAGATTTGCTGAGGGGCTGAGCTAGAGAAAAACCAAGGTTATTGTAGCAATTTGAAATTTTAACGCTGGGGATGAGAGGTAAATCCAGAGGTGTTCCTGTTGTTTTTTTCTAACAAACATAAAATAGTACCCAGGGAATCCCACCGAGGCACAGAATTCAACCCCCCGAGCAGTTCTCATGACCCTTTGTTTTGGATGGTGATTTTTACCCATGTTTTGGTTAAAGTTCCTTAATAGTTTAAGTTACCTGTTTCCTTCAAGAAACTTAATGGCTTTGTGAAACTATCTCAAATGCACAACAACTCTTAAAGCCCCTGTTCCTCTTCCTCTGTAAGGCTAGATGATTTTTAACAATACAGAATACTAGAATAGGTCACTGCAGACTTCACTAATCACATATATCAAATATTCAACATCCTTTCTTCCCGGAAAGAACTGGCTAGAGCATCTTTCAAGTTAGACTAGCTAAATAATGAGGGTATTGCTTCTATTTTTCATGAGTCAATATAATAAAGTGTCACAAGATAAATATGCTCTATATAAAAAAAATTATTGCTTGTGCTACAGGGGATTTATTACTTCACTAATAATAATATTTAACAGATGTATATACTATTTTATAACTGCATTAAGTGCAATAAAATGGCAGTGCAATGAAGACAGTGTTTTCCAGGGCTACGAGACAACTGTGCCGTAAAAAGTTTTGAGGTAACAGTATTATAATGAGACATCAATTAATGCATGTATCACTACCAGAGTGGGGATTAAAGGCAGGAAACGTATTATAAAAAAACAGCTAAAGGCTTATGCAGTCTAAGTTTCGGGCAGAAGCTGAAGAAGGTAGCCTAGAATACAGGTGTTATTTCTGGTTATATCCTTTCATGGAACTACGAGGTGTTTTCATGAGTTATCACAGGGCCTCGTTACTTAAGCAAAAACTCCCGTCCTATACAAAAGCATTTTATAATGCCAAAAAGATGGTCATACAGTCATAGAATCATAGAATCATAGAATCATAGAATCATTAAGGTTGGAAGAGACCTCCAAGATCATCGAGTCCAACCGTCAACCCAACACCACCATGCCCACTAAACCATGTCCCTAAGCGCCTCATCTACCCGTCTTTTCCTGTAGTTCCCCGGATCCTCCTTCCGGCCCTTCTTGTAAGTCCTTACGGTTTGCGCTATAACAGCATTAGCATGGCTGCAACCTTTTCCCTCTGAGGACTACTCTGGCATCTCTTGAGGAAAAGCATTGTGGATACGTGGTGGTTCACAAACCTCAAACTGAGAATTGCTGCTATAGGTGATGGTGTATTTCTTATGTTTTTTTCTATCGTAGGTAATGATTTTGGAGGTAGTTGGGACAGAGAACAAAAAAACAACCAAACAAAAAAGGATAGGATGTATTTTGAAATATTTGTAGCTTTCCAAATTTGGTTTCAGCACTGAGATGAAGATATTTCTTTCTTCTTTTTTTCTTTTTTTTTTCTTTTTTTTAATTAATAAGAGCCCTGCAGACATTTTGCTCTAATTGGAAGCTGCAAATAACTGAGCAAGAAAAGAGCTTAAACAGAATAGAGAGCCGCAATAGGGAGCCAAAACTGTGGGTGGGCCTTCCACAGAGCTAAAGAAATGAAGAAAAAAATTGGAAAGCAGACTATCTCTGAGGGATTTTCCACCAAAAAGCTTTTGTGAGATGGGAATTCAGCTACCAGCAGTTGAGAGGGCAATAATCCGAGTGACAAGCATACTGGAAAAAATCTACAGCTCTACTGGCACAGCGTTGCTTTCTTCATGCTAGCTGCTCCAGAGCTTGAATTCTGTAGTTTTGGTTTTTGGTTGTGGTGGGTTTTGTTCACCTGATGTCCCAGAATTTGCAACTCATTTTGGAGCGGTAATGTTTATGTTGGTGCGGTGCCATGCAGTGGCTGCCTGTACTGCCTCAGCTCTTGGGGCTGTTGATTCACTGACATCGCTGATAAAATCAAACAAACAAAAGGGATCAGCAGAATCCATCCAAAATAGGAAGCCCTTCAGAGAGGCTCTTGATTGTTAGTTAGTTGGATTATGGTTACTTCAATTATTACTACATTTTTACTTGATTATTTTCCTGTCTCAGTTTGCTATGCTTTTAAAAGCAGATATCAAGGGTCTTTTAGATGTCATATTACATGTCAGAGATTTTAAGACTTGTGCAGTAATAAAGGCCAATAAAACTCTGCAGTTTTATTGCTTAAGTGCTGAGCTTGTGGTTTGATCAGATTAGCATTATATGGGCCTTTCTTTTAAAACACTGACAAATATGACTGCAGCGGCATATATCATAACAGGGTTGTATCCCAGGGATCAGGACACATCCTCCAATATTTTTGCAGAATAGTTCGGACCAGTCTTAGGGGTGACCAAATGCTGGAATAGCTTCTTTTAGCTTCATGTTTTATATATGGGTCTCCGATAGATACGTAGCTTAAGGCTAGGCTTTTCCTGCTATAGCTGGACTTTTAAGTAAGTATTTCAAAGGTGCTGAGTTGCTTAGGGGACCCCCTGCACTTCGTGTGAACTGGTGACGTTCAGCTGAACTGATAGCACTAGAGGAATTTTGAAAGTGTGTTTGTGTGAGTTTCCCTAGTGCTGATCTTTTCTAACACATCCAAATTTTAAAATCTTGACACATATTTATTTGCTAATCTCAAGAGTTAATTGCTTCCTTGTGGAAATCCCAGAGCAAAATGTACTCCCTACGCTGTCCTTGGAGAGACACAGAATACAAATTTCTTGATGTACATTTCTTTTTCTGAGGCTTTTTATTCCTGATGGTGTCATTTGATTAATTTTCTTCACTTCTCACTGATAGAGGTGAATGAGGGAGGTGTAATGATCCTTCCTCCAACTTGCCCTAGAAAATCTGGCTGCACAATAAAGCCGTGAACTGGCAATCAGAAGGTGCATTTGTGAAGTGGCCTCTACGGCTGTGGCCACAAACAACCCAAGCAGTTGGCCGCCTGTGTGGGACAGCCCACCTCTGGGCTAGGGGGGCTACCGTCACCTCCGGAATAGGCTTGTCACAGGCGAACCACCTCTTGGGAAAGGTCCTTAGACCATCGTGACTGCCAGAACGTGTCTAGTGATGGTTTGAGGAGAGTGCGGCTGGAAGTGGTAAATTTGTGACAGAGAGGATGTTCAGGTAGTTAACTGGTGGAGAGGAGCACATTGGAGCGCTTGGGAATGCTCTTGGACGTGGTTTGTCAACGATGTGGCCTAAATGGATAGTGTGTGCTGATGCTCTCTTTCACGTGGAAACCATATCGTACATGGCAAGAGCACGGGAACAGGAGTCAGAAGAGTTCATTTCTAACTCTGCCTCAAAACCAGATCTATTGCTTGATCCTCATCAAGGTAGCTGTCACTGTGCCTCTGGCTGAAAACATGGGAAAATTACATTTCTTAAATGACTTCTGATCATATTACTTAGGAGCAGTTTGTGGATCTACACAACCTGGCTGTAGCCACTACTGCTGGTCCAGACAAGGACTATTGCAATTTCAATGTCACCTGGTGAGCAGGAAGCCAGTTTGACAATGTTAATTCTCAGAAGTTTGAGTACTCTTACCATTAGATCAACACACACGAATGTTAGCAGTGGTTGTAAAATTATGCAGCCTTAAAAAAAAAAATCCAGACACATGCCAGTTCTATTATAGACCCCATCTGTGCATCTACTGGTTCAAAATGGAAAAAAATCCCTTGCCTAGCATGTTGATCAAGTAATTATTACAAACTACATCTCACAGTAACATCCTGTTTCAATGGTGTACAGCTGTTTCTGTCTCTCTGTGTTTCTTTCTCTTTTTTGTGTCTTTTCCCATGCTTCCTTCTCAGTGCTTTGTAGCCAGTGGAAGCATTGATAGTCTTCAAAATATTTGATCTGAAGTCTTGATCCAAAGCAGTGCACTCAGTAACAGTCTTTCAAATGAATTCAGTGGACTTTAGATCAGTATCTAATCATAAAAGGCAAGGAGCAATGAAACATACCCTCTGGGTTTTTTTTCCCCCAAAGCTACAGATTTTTTATCTTCTTTTGAAGGCCCACGGGGATTTAAATCTGCTTCTCAGGCTGCCCCGTGCTGTCACATGATCAGAAGGGCGCAGCAGCAGCAGCAGCAGCAGCGCTGGCTTACGGAGCTCCTGTCCCTGTCGGGTCAGGTCAGGGTTTCACAAGTCGTTGTGCTCAGCAGCAAGACTTCATAGAATCATAGAATCATTAAGGTTGGAAGAGACCTCTAAGATCATCGAGTCCAACCGTCAACCCAACACCACCATGCCCACTAAACCATGTCCCTAAGCGCCTCATCTACCCGTCTTTTAAATACTTCCAGGGATGGCTCCATCTCTGCCTGCCCTTATTTCCCCTTCTCCTTTCCAGGCTCCCCACTTGGTTGGGCTAATACAGTGGCTGGTGGGACCCCACCCTACATGGGCTCGGGCAACCAATTTGGGTTATAACTCCTTATTTCCCTCCTGTCTCCCAAATTTCCATGCTCTTTTTTTTAAGCTGGTCTCTTCCCCTTATTGGTGTTACAGTTTGGCCACACAAAGAGCCATGTTGGCAGAGCTGAAGATGAACAGCATGGGGTGAGGAGCAGGGAAGTCAGGGGAATAAGCCAGGAACTATTTGAAGGGTGTTTTCTCCCGAGCAGTCAATGCGGGAGCCAAGGAAATGGAGTTAACCCAGAAGACTAAATTGTGAGGCTCCTGCTCAGGGTTCAGCTTTTACTCTGTGAGTATTTCCACTGAAATTGCTGCTGGTGGTTCTGGGAAGGAAGTGTGAGCGCAGACTAACTCTCTCAGCCCCTGGCTCCAAGGCAGGCCCATCTGGTGATGGATCTCTTTCAAACATGAAGTAAATTTGGACTGATTTATGCTTTTACCTAAAAATCACGCAGTACTTCCAGAGCTGAATATTCAGTTGACTCTGAATGAGGCAGTGTTATAGCTACATTTATTTTAGTTGTTTGTCTTTGCAAATCAGCTCAGACTGAAGGCAGAGAAAGATT
Organism: Pygoscelis adeliae; assembly: GCF_000699105.1. Taxonomy (NCBI): domain Eukaryota; kingdom Metazoa; phylum Chordata; class Aves; order Sphenisciformes; family Spheniscidae; genus Pygoscelis; species Pygoscelis adeliae. Next base: position 1,846,444 of record NW_008825071.1, on the reverse strand, counting down.
TGCATGAATGATTGCAAACAAAAAACTGCTGATTTCCCCAAACTCTAGTTAATTGACCATCCACCAACTCTAGGAAAAACGGAAACTGTGGCCAGAAAAAATAATTTTTAAAATAAAATCCTTGAAACACCAACAAAGAACCTGCAGCACAAGTCTATAGCAATGGCTGTCTTCTGGGGGTCTTCAGTATTCATTCAGAATAGGCAGCAGAGCAGGGCATACATGACCCTTGGACCTCACTTCTTGTTGGCTGAGAGCCACCCAATTGTTGCACATTATAAATGTCGCCTCCTCTTCCTTGGCACTGACAGGTTTTCCCACGGGGGGTCAATGCCAGCAGTACCAAAGGCTTTCCGAGGACTTCTCAAAGAAAGAGGTCGTGTCTGAAAACTGGAGCCGAAGTGGCAAGCCAAGGAAAGGCCTCTGCAACAAGTCATCTAGAAAAGATAGAAAACCCCTTGTCTGAGGAGGAAGCTCTTTGCCCTGAGTTTCAACGACTATCTCTGAGGAAATGCCTGTAGAGTCTATGAATATACCCAAGGAATCCTTCTCCTGTCATGTTATTTCAATTTGGATTGCAATTTTATTGCGGTGTATAAACCAAATCCAAGATCTAACTCTCCTTTCCCCGTTGGTCTCTTGGCTGTTCAGGTAGGAGGGATGAGGAGAGAACATACAAATGTTCTCGTTTGCACTTCTTGTTTAGAAGGCTGTATTGTGCAGTCTAGACAACGGGGGAGATTAGTCTGCTTGAAAGAAGTTGTATATTAAAGATAATCTTTGGGAGATGGCTAGTCCTGAGGGAGGGATATGAAGCCTGTGTCAATGCCTGAGGAAGAGAGAGATGCTTAACGTTTCACTGCAGGCTAACTCTTGACATTCATCTGCTGGCCCTAATCTCCAGGTTGATGATATGACACATGTCCCTCTTCAACTCCTGGAAGAAAGAAGCAGTTTTGTACAATGACTGTGCTGGGATGGGAACTATTTCTGAATTCAGTGAGAAAAACTGTTACAGAAATGGGATGGATACAGAATAGATGGGATACTATTTGTGAAACCCCTGCTGTCACCATTTCAGGTAGGAGGATCTAAGGAGTTTGGCCTGTAAAGTAGGGCCTCTGAGGAAGCCTGTGCACTTCAACTTAATGATTCTTTTTTTCCAAGACAAGAGTTATTTCGGATGCCCTGGAGGCCAGAGAACATTGTTTTCACTTGTTCTTACATATCCCCACTTACAGAAACTTCCCTACAAATTAAAGATGTGATACCAAACTTCAAAAGCTGAGACTACCGTATGTGCTTCAGGAAGAGAACAAGAGACATCAGGGGACATGTCTTTGATTTTTTTTTTTCTCTACAGTTTTAAATCACTCCACAGTTTCCAACTGCGGGGGTATTCCTGACAATGACCAAAAAGACATTAAGGTATTTTGTCTCTGAAAATAGAGCGATATTTTCTCCCCACCCTTCCAAGGCAGACTCAGATCCTCTCCCCCCAGTTCCATGAACACTTGTAGCTGTCTCAGGTTTCACAGGGAGCTTTTCTTCCTCTGGATGTCTTAAGATACTTCTCTATTTCAGCTTCATAGATGCGAACTTCATAGCTTCTCCATTCAGAAGGTGTGTGTGGCAAGTCCTTGCTACACCAGGCGGTGATTAGAAATTAGAGAGCTTAATCCTCAGCCATGAGGCAACCAAATAATGGTGTGTATGAAAAAGAGAGGCATTACACACTCCACCAAGGGGTTGGCCACTCAGAAAGCACACCACCTTACTTCACACTGCCTCGCCCATCCTTCACCCTTTTTTCTGCCCTGGGTTTTGCTGTTATCACTCACCACATTTTTTTTAAACCTTCCAGGTCACTGCATGAGTCATGCCTTGGTTGAAGCCTCCCTTCTCAAAGGAGGATGCAGTTTCACCATGGCTGAAGCCAGCCCAAATCCAGCTGGCCATCAGTCCATGCTTGCTCCCACCCCAGGTAGTTCTGTTATTAGGCAGTGGAATGGTTCAAGGAATTGATCTGGCTAAAAATGAGTTTAGCAAAAAGTAAAAGATTAATTTTAAGCTCCTTGAAGTGGCTTATTTTCTGGTTGCTATACTACTTATCACTGAAACAAATGAAAAGGTAGGGAGACGATCTACAAAGACAGAATATCTGGATGATTCAGCATCCTGCAATATGCTTAAGGTCAGGTTAGACACAGCTGTAGTGATTCCATGCTAGCTGTTAGATAGGGATTTTTTAAGAGCTGTGGACAGAGAGTTTCCTTCCGAACGATGGTAAAGAAGCAGAACTCTATGGGGAAGCAGAATTAAATGTCTTTATCCTTGCCTCCATCGATGAGTTCTGTAGGAATGTCATGGAGGTCTTGTGGAGGATGAAATACAAGCTATGTTCTGCTTGCACAGATCAGAGCAGAAATAGCCAGCTTAGGGATGCAAGTTCAGATATTTATTCTACTTTGGTAGAGCTGAGACCGCTCTAATGCACTTTTCTAATTTACCGAGCAAGCATGGTGTAATGGGAAGCTTGCTGCACAGGCTGCTGTAAGATAAACAGGCATGAGAGTGGCTGGGGCTTGCTGACTCAGCACTCCAGTGCTTCACCACGTCCTGCTGCTTTGCATCTTCAGCGCTGGTGTCACCGGTTTCAATCACAGACGTGTCACCTCCTGCAGTCATGAAACACAGGTGGGGAGGCGAGCACACACACATACCCCCGCCGCGCACACGTACGGCCACGGCAGCAGCAAGCGGATGCTGGCAGTTGCGCAGCAGCAGTGCCCTTACGGCTCACGCAGCTGCTCTGCATCTGAGGCAGGGACGTTTCCTGTGCCACTATGGCAGATGTCAGACACGGCAATTTAGGGGACAGGGTGCCACTGCAGCCCCAGCCAAGAGGCCATGAAAGAAAGGGCACAAAGCAAGGCCGCATCTGTTCTGGAACAAAGGACATCTGTCCCTGGCCCGAGCAGCTTTTTGGCATGATTTCACAAGGACAAAGGCTCAGGTTGACTGATACAAGGCTGGTACTCCATAAAACAAGCTGTAGGGTCTTAAGCTGTCCAAATATGTGCTGACAGTGAGACGGCACTCTGGTAGGCGTGAGGTTTTATTCTTCCATCTGAGGGGAGAGTGTAGCGCGGGATGGTGACCATCCTGTGCACAGCCTTTAACCACACATCTGCCCATGTTTTAGGATCTCTTTGTGCAGTACAAAAACTAGACTACTACCAGATTATAGACAACAGATGTTCTGTCTAAGTAGTTCTGTGTGAGACATCCTCGTAGCAGGAAAATTTCTTTTGCTTCTTTAGAAGCTGGGTTCATCTGTTTCTTTCTCCAGGTTGTTAAATTTCAGTTGTGGGCAACTTATTTATTGAAAGGCTGAAAACCACAGATGCACATCTGCCCTCTGCGTGAATGTGAGTCTTACAGGAGAAAATCTTTTAGAAAGGACAGACTTCCAATGTGCCTTCAGTAAAGTGTTCTGGAATGAAGCTGACCATAGCAAATTCTAATTATTAGCTTGCTTAGCATCATTGTTAAAAAATATGCTGTACCTCCTTCCTTCTCTGCTGGTGCTAGTAGTGGCTGTAGTGCTTTTTAACTGGGGGCATCACGGCAGAAAATTTTGCAGCAGAGTGTGTGCGCACATGTGCACACAAGTATAATGCAGTGGAGATTTAGGAGAACAATATCATACAAAACCAGAACAGTCTGGGTTATTCATTACTAAGATTGTACTAACAAGATGAGTATATTTAGTTGTTATATACTGAAAAACAGAAGCAAATGACCATTAACATTCTAAGACCTTGTAACTTTTTCCTGTGCACTCCTTTTTATGTTCAGCCCAAGTTGCCACATGCCTATCTAGGGTGGACAGCCAGCAAAATCTTCACTGTGGGCTGCTGCACAAGTGCACAAATGCACGAGAACTCTGTAATGCATTTAGGCATTAAAAAAAAAAAACAAATCTATGGAAGCTTGTTACATGGTATCTCTCAATCACATGCTGTCTCCGTTGTGTTATGCCACCCATGCTTCATAGTGTTAAGACAGAACAATGAAGAAAGATTTTAGCATAGTTTATAAAGCCCCGGCATGGTATGGTATGGGGATGGTATACCCACTGTCCTGCAGGTAAGAGCCTCTGACCTTGCATCTCATAATGATAGTTGCTGAAACTGTTGGCCTTGCCCAGCTGTTTAAGAAGCTGATTTTCCTACTGTATCTTTGAAGAAAAAGAAAATAAAGTGTATTACAGGAAACCAAGACCGGAGATATGCATCCTCGCTCTACTCAATGAATGGGAAATATGGCTGAGAAAAAAAGGAAGAATTTCAGAACTGTAACATTCTGCTAGATGGTCTGAAACTTGACACCTGCTGATGCATCTGCTACGTCTGCAGTCTTAACAGAGAGGTGTGAAGCACAAAATTCACACTGGGATCCAGATGAACTCTGTATACCACAAAGTACATAGTTAAAAAAAAGAAGGTGGAAATCGTTCTTGTGTATACAAAGGTGTCCAGATAGAATTTCAAATGTCCAGTGATGGTAAGAGAAACTGCAATAAGAGAATGGTTAAAAAAAGATATAATTTTCAACTGCTAACCGAATATTTTCTTCTGCAGAACAATTTGTTACATACTGCTGTTTGATGGCTTTTGCAAACACACATCTGTAATAGCGTTTCTGGGATTTGAGCAGTCTGCAATGTGAAAGCCCCTGTTCATCTTCTTTAGCCCTCAAAGAGACAGAAGACACGGTAAGTACAGAGACATATATGGAGTGTTCACATTGTCTGGCTTTATTTTCATCTAGCGTGAGAGCCTAAAATAAAATTGCAGGCATCATATGCAGCCAATGGGACCTTCAGATAGTGACTGAGAGTGCCTAAATGGTGGAGCTTTTGTCTTTCCATTCCCTATACAAGCAGTCTAAGTTTGGGCAGTGTGAATCCTCCACTTGAACTGAGCTGATGTGCTGGATCCTGAGATATGCTCTGGAGTTCTTCCTACCTACTTTATCCAGTTCCTGGCCACCTCTAGCCAGAGGGATGGCCCCCTGCTAGCACATGCTGAGTCCAGGAAGAGGCAGAGCCCTCCTCCAGGTAATCATGTTTTCATCTGAACCCAGTATCACTGGCAAAGGATGAACTCCTTGAGTGTTCTTCCTGGTTCTTGCTTGGGGAGCTGCTCTTAAGTTTGATTCATGGCCTACACAGATGTCAATATGCTCCATCAGCAGGTGAGATAAAGCCATCAGTTTCGGCATAAAGCAGCTTGGTAGAGGCTTGTGGGCATAGAAAGAGAGTTTAAGATATCTATGGATACTTCTGATGCTAGTGCCACCTTCAGCACCACCAGTCTCCTCATTTTTGTTTCATTCTTCATTAGTTATAATGATGAATCAGATCAGGGAACTTATTTGGGTTAAAAATGTCCTGATTTAAAACCTGGATCAATTCCCTGATCAGTTCACTTTATGATGTTTGTAGCTGCATTATATAACCACATCTTGAATAAATGTTCCCTAAGAGCAAAGTGATACTGCCTGAGGTTTGTTCAAACACAAGTTTCTAATCAGTAAGTGTCCTGGCACCACTAAGAGGGTGGTGAAGCAGTGGAAATGAATAGCTGTAAAGGCGATGGGAGCTGGTGGAGGTTCACATGAGCACTGCCACTAAAAGAGACATGCAGGAGCCATGGTCTGGGTGGACTGTAGACGTCATGTACTACATAGAGAGGCCAGCAAAATAGATATTCCTGAATTACCTTTAATTAGGAAATGCAGGGATAGGTCTCAAGCTTCTACTACAGACCTGTGCAAATTAATCTGCTAGAGATTTTTCATTCCCCAAATTCCTCGAACACTCCAGTAGTTATATATAACCAAAGTTGTTGGAAGGCAGCCATTTATGAGGAAAAGGACAGTAGTTGGCACGTACTGCTACTATGACTGGCACTCAGAGAGACTGTAATGATATGCAAAGTCAAAGAGGTGTTGTGTTTAAAGGTAATGAAGTCTTTAAGCAATCTTTATTATAAAGTGTTCACCCAAGAGGATGAAACTATGTTTATTTTATTAGCAAAATAAGAAAAGCTGGACTTGATTTTTTCTGGTTTTGAACTGTGATTCGGCCTCTCCCTCCAGCTATCTGAAACAAAATAATAGGCATTGTTTATTTACTGGTTTAAAGCCAGTTTCTTGCACTGAACTTTTCTAAATCTGGTATTGTAAGGATCAGTACTTTGCAATGTATATTTTAGCCTTTTAACATGTATTTTAGATTATGTTATTTCAAAATTAAGTGCCTGAGGTGTTCACAGTAATGACTGGGAGAAATTAAGAAGGTTCATCTCTTGCAAAATGTCATTCCCACTCTTCTTAGTTAGCCTTAGCCCTCAGCCAAAATTTATATCCAAGTTATATACCACACCCCAAAGAAATACTAATGTTTTCATAAGAGGAAAAGAATGCTTTGGGATCGCCAGAATAAAAGCTTCCAGAATTATCTTGGTGATTGAGTCATAAACAAAGTCACTCTGAAATGGAGGCATAAAAGTCATAGGGATTAATACCAGATCTTACATGTTTGTCACTGTTAGTACTTCTCCATCCGCTGTGGAGGTGAACGGATGCTCCAGGTGCGAACCGTGGGCATGCTGAGTCCAGAGATGTCCAGGTTTAGTCTTGGTTCTGGTCCCTGTTGCTCTCTCGTGTCTTTACAGTTAGACAAATTGAAGCTCTAGAGCCAAATATCTCAGTCCTTTGAATTGACACTGAGACCTGAACTACCCCGCTGGCTCCTGTAAAATCCTGTGCCCTAAAAAAGAATCAGGATGGGGTTGTAAGGAATGGAAGGGAGATTGTTTATTAGTGCTACGAGTAGCAAACAGAACCCACCATTTCTCCATGGGATTTAGCATCTGAGTTATTTAAACACACTCTGGATTGTCTACTGTCACCAGGGAGCCCTCCCTAGGGCTGGACGAAGAACTCTGCAGGTCTCTTGCTCATTTCTTGACAGTTTTTGACATTACAATGAGCCATTTATTTTCCAGTCGAAAGTTTAAAAATGAACACTGGAAATTCTTAAATAAAAACATGCAATTTTAAAAATTTGAGTGCACTGTCCCCCTGCCCCAAATCCTTCATTGCTTCCAGTTGCAGATGGATGGCAGTCAGAAACAGGCTATTGTTGGATTTGTGTTTGGTTTTTAGTAGATCTTTCTCTGCATTTTATTCTGAGATTTTCCTGATGGATATGAGAGAAATCTGAAAGCTGTGGGGTTTATTTATTTATTTACCCACTTACTTTGCCGTTAAGCTCCGGGAATGATTATTTGCTTTCCTCTGAGGAGTCATTAATTATGTAACATGAATTATCTGTGGTTGTAGAGACTGCAAACCGTCTGCCGGCACGATGGCCCCTGTGGTAAAGGGCAGAGAAGCCTCATCGTGGTACCCGTTAGCACTATTTTGGTTAAGAACCTGTCAGACTCCATTAAACCCCACATTATTCAGGTTTTCTGAGCGATCTATAAATATTTGCTCTGGTACAAAAGAGCTCAGCTGAAGAGCTCCTATTTTTAGCTGGAGGTTAGGTTTGGTTGTTTGTTGTTTTGTTTTTCATCTCCTTTTAAAAAGATGCTCTCAAGGTTAATGGAACCGTAATTTGACCTCCCTTTGTAATACTGTGCCTGTTTGCCCTATGCCTGTATTTCTGTGTATGTGAGTATTCCCCTGACAAATGTGTCACTTCGTGAGTCACTGCGAAAGATGCAGACCAAACAACAAAGTTCATTGGCAGTCCGTGCAAGACTGAATTCAGCAGTAGTCAGGGCACAGTGTATCTTCTGTCACAAGGTTTTGAACCTTTGTTAGCAAAAAACATCCTGTAATTAATCCTCGATGCCTCTCTTGGGGCCTAATCATGCGATGGGATGGGCCTACACTGGCCTAAATGCTCAGTGAATGGTGTCATCTCCTGCCCTGACCCAACAAAGCACTTTAGTGGGGGGATAGTTTTTGTGACACATAGGTCTGAGGGGTTTGTCTTTCATTAAATGGTATAGAAGGTCTCCTAATGAAGGTGGTGGTGGGTTTTTTCCTGACTGTTCATAGTACAGCAAGCCTCCTAATGGAAGCAATCAGAATCATCATCAATCACAGTGAACCGAACTGAGCTCAGCTGTCCTTATTATGGAAGGCCCAGACCAGTTACTTTAAAGGCCAAATCATATCTCATAAAGCTCCTCTGGTAAAGAATACTGCCTGTTTTGATTAGTGTTTATTGGTGTTCATCTACATAGCTGGCATCATATAGATAGATATAAGCGCAAGGAGGAAAAAATCTGTTTGGGCCTTGCTCATCTGTCTCTAATTTGGGAGACAGAGTAAGGGGTAGCCTTTTAGCTGTCAAGCTATTCGTATTCCATCTTGCATTCTACAATATATTACAAATACATACTAAATCCTGTGTTGAAAAAAATATTGCTAAAGTCTTGCCCTTGGGAACTGAGAAGAACGAAATTAAGGTTGCAGTGCAATCTGAATTTGGCCCATACAGAGTAGAATAAAGTCTTTGTTGACTCTTACAATTTCAGTACATGTGACTGACCAGATATGTGTCTAAAAGGTACAGAAGCCAAAATCATCTAATTTCATGCTTTCTGCTTCCCTGAGCCTTCTAGCAGAGTCTGTGGGAATGCAAATCTTATTACTTTCTGTAGATGCGGTAGGGAATACTAAACCAACCTGACATACCAAAGTCCATGTGACCACATGGGATGCACCCAAGGGTTTGAAGGGAGCTGACTAATGTCATAGTGAGGCTGCTCTCTATCCTTTTTGAAAGGTTATAGCGACTGAGGTAGGTTCCTGATGACTGGGAAAAGGCATCACACCTGCATTCAAGAAGAGGAAGGAGGATCCAGGGAGCTATGGGTTGCTCAGACTCACCTCAGTCCCTGGGAAGTTCATGGAAACTTGTGAGACAGCATCTGGGGTACTATGTCCAGTTTTGGACTCCCCAGTGCAAGAAAAGCATTGATATACTGGAGTGAGTTCAGTGAAGGGCCACCAAAATGATTAGAGGCCTGGAGCACAAGATGTGTGAAAAGAGGCTGAGAGCGCTGGGTCTGTCACACCTGGAGAAGAGGAGGCTGAGGAGAGATCTTATTGCTGTCTACAACTACCTAATGGGACAATATAGAGAAGATTGGGCCAGACTTCTCAGGCACACCATGGCAGGACGAGAAGAACCAAACACACGCTGGAACATGGGAAATTCTGACTTCGTATATGGAAACTTTTTTACCGTGAAGGTGGTCAAACACTGGAACATGTTCTTAGAGAAGCTGTAAATTCTCCACCCTGGGGGATCTTCAAAACACAGCTGCACAAGCCCCTGAGCAACTTGCTTTAACTAGATCTGCTTTGAGCAGGAGGTTGGACTGGAGACCTCTAGAAGTCCCTTCCAAGCTGAATGACTGCATGCTGGTTTTGAAGGAAACAAGGTATTATGTTTATTTCAGTAATTTAATGAGACATCCTAGATCTTGTGATTGGAGTTAAAAATAGAGTTTGGAGTTTGCCAGACCTCCAATTGATCACATCTGTGTTTCCAACTTTGCTCTCACAATGGGAGAGCAGTTGCTTTCTTGGAGTTGTTTCAGATGGTGCCTGGCTGTGGGAGGCAATTGCAATGGCACAGCAGAAAATTATCATGAGATTGTCACATGTAGAAAAGTTTTAGTGATAGCAACTTAGGTCATGGCCAAACTTGACCTTAGAAAGCCTTTTTTTAGGTTCTTCCACCCTTGTCATTCTAAAGGAACCGGTTCATCACAGCCTTTCAGGAGTTCTGCGCCGCAGCAACTCCGCTGTTAACTGTGAAATTGTATCAGTGTATCTAACTGGAGCACACTATTAGCGTAGCGAGCCCAGAAAATGCCAGACACTTGCAAAATAGTACACTATTAAAACCGTATGTATAACAGCTTTTCAGTGACGATTTGATTTGACTTTGTGATTTTGCTAAAAGATTTAGGCTGGGTTTATACCACTACATTAAACATGCCTGGGAATGTTCCTAGCCATTGAGGCCAACTGGCGTGGAACAGCCCGCACCTATGCTGGTGAACTGGGTTTGCCTGTGCTAGGTGGCTGCAAGCAAACTGCTGCTTGGGTGTGGTTCCTGGCACAGTCCCGCGACCAAAACAGGTCCAGAAGTTGCTTGGGAAAGCAGCAGTTGGAGCAGGCTACATTCATGCCAGGGAACTCTGTCATGGTTTATTAGCATAGGTAACAGTGTTGGAGTGCATAGGCACATTGGGGGCATGCTTGCATTTACCAGTAGAGCTTTATGCTTTAAGGCAGATGAGCTAATAAGTCCTTGTGATGAGAAAAGGAGACCTGAATGCCTATTCCTGAGACATTAAGTACTGTTAGATGCCCTGGATCCTCTCCTAGTACTAGGCTGCTATAGACTTCTTGGGGGAAGGGCTCAGCCTTTCGAGTTGGCTTTCATCCCTTCACAAGAAATTTTGTATTTACAGCTACTTTAAAGTTTTTCTCTCTGGCAATTCCCAGTACGTTGGGCCTTAGGTCAAGAAAATATTAGTAAGCAAATTTAAAACTCAATTAGATTTCTGCTTCTGTTACGGTTCTCTCCCATGAATAAGACAGAGTCTCCTGCAAGAAAATAGAGCAGGCATGAGAGCCAGGGCTTGCCTGCCCAACTGACCCTCTTTGAGATTGTGACTTCTCTGTGACTTCAACCAATGCTGGCAAAAGTGTGTTTCATTGATGTCCATGTGACACCCTGAAAAATCTTTTGTGCTACAAACAATACGTATGTTTCAAATATCTCCAAATGAAAAGACCTAGAAACAAACATTTCTTGTTCCCATTCCATGTAAACCCAACTAAGTGTGCACTACAGACCTTAGAAAGGCTGAAAGTTGGAAAAGTTAAAACCCAAGGATGTTGTTCCTCTCTGCTGTATGTGAGTAGAGCACTAGCGTATGTCTGCATAAATCTAACCTACAAAAGATGTACAATTGGAATTAACCTGGTCCAATAAAGACAATAACTATTCTTGAGGACTGTGGAACAGTAAGTGCTGAAGTGGAGCAATTGCTTGAGTTAGCTGTGAGGCATTTTTCTGTTCTGAACTTTATTTCTGTTATAAGTATGGAAGAAATCCCTCTATCTTTGATGGCTTCAAAAACAGCCTACAGAGAAGGTCTGGCCAATACTCTGAGGATGTTGCTGGCACTATGGCTCCAGTACCTGCATGTATTTCTTTTCTTTGTTCATAACAAATTTTCAAGGTGTAAAGGACAGAAAGCAGATGGCAGTGGGAATCTCTTGGCTTTCCCCTTTTCCCACTTGGAGAATGCATCCATGCAAGACAGAATGGTACCAGAAGGTGACATGCTTTTTCCCTGGAAGGACTCCTCATGCAGCAAATTGACAGTATCTGCTGTGGTTGCACTGTGCTACCTTCAGCACTGAAGGAATCCTTCCTGGGACTACAGAAACAAAGTCACTGAAATGATTGCCAGGTAGAACCATTTTGCTTTTCATTATGAGGGTATTTCTACATCTGGCCTGAGAAAATACATCCATGGTCTTTCATAAACTATCTTTGAAAGCTTCTGTGCGTGTCCAAGGGTGCTCCTAGGGAAGCATTGCTCAAACTCTGCTCCAGGGAAACCCTCTATGGTCAGAAGGCTACAGCAAATAGTTTTGGCTGGTTGCAGGGGTTGCATCAGGGCTTATGTAGGATGCATCCTGGTAGGCGGCAAACAATGGGGCTGCAAGGATGTACAGGGCCTTACAGCTGTTCATTTTTTTTTCAGCACACTCTGCTCCTGCCTAAAGAAGGGAAATTCTGTGGACTTGCAAAGGTCCATTGGTTCAGAAATAGGAAAATCTTTCCTCTGGAGCCGGTTTCCTGCCTGCTGAAATCAGCGCATAGGCTTTCACTTGAGTTCTCCATCCTTGCCTCAAGCTCTTAATCCCACTTTCAGGGACAGAGCAACGTTACCATGACACAGTAGACATCCCACAAACCTTATAATTTATTTTCTATCACCCTCTTTTTGAGTCTGGGATCAAATTATAGCACAATTATACAAGATATTAGTAGTGATGACCAACTGACCATCTAATCCTTAGACAGAACAGCCACATAGTGCTGTTCATTAAGTCTTTTTCCACAGATATAAGGAGTGAGAGTTTAGTTCTAATGTATGGTATAAATGTTGTTGGGATTTTCTTTACACGTTTTAAGCTGGTCCTCAAAAGCTATCCTTTTTCTCCCCATTTTGAGGTAGTTAATTTTAACTCCAATACCACATAGTTCTGATCACTCTCTTTGCAGAAAGGTGAATTGGAACTGGCAGATGCAGAAAAGGGCAGTGAGAAAGATCAGCAGAACAGGGATCCTGCTTTACAGTAGGAAATTGAAGGGAATGATTTGTTTAACCTTGCAAAACAAAAGCAGAAATGGGCTGTGTTTGCTGTCTGGAAATGCATCAGGCAGGTAAACACCAGAGAGGAGAAAAGGAGCCATGGATGCCTTAGAATACAAATGACCAGCAATAAATTTAAGCTTGAAATGGTTTCTAGACATTCGAACAGTAGCCCCACAAGTGGGATTCATGACTGCTTTTAAGATAGATCTTGCTGCAGTTATGAATGGGAAAGGGTGGTGTGGGCACGTGTATTAGCAGTGGGCTAGACTGAATGACCTGGCAGGTGCCTGCTAGTTTTGTCTTCCTGCCATTACTGTGCTGAAAAATTGTCTTGGAGACAATGCAGTGATGATAGCGACATACACATCCAGCAGATTACTTCCTTCTTTAGCTGGAGTTCCTCTTCCTAATTTTAAATTGTCTTTTGCTATGGGTTGCAACATTTCCTGGTTTGACTGTTTGCCTTAGGGAAAATATCCTAATACTTCTAGAGATGGGCCTGATACATTTTGAGGACAGCAGTACCTGCTCCAGGGAAGGAAAGACAGCAAGGACAAGGTGGGAAGGCTCTTTTGGCCCTGGCCCACCTCAGACATCCTAATGAAGTCAGATCCAGGACCTGCATCCCATAAAGCTTTTTGTGGGAGAGAAACCCACAAAACTTTTCAGTCCATCTTGCTTGGGATAGCTTTGCAGGGACAGAGAATCTGCTCTGCCGAGGAGGCGGGTACAATTGTAAAGGAGAACAGTGTATTCTGTGACAGGTTTCTTCACAATGTGAACAGATATTCCTGGATATTTGAACAGATATTCCTACCTGCTCTAACACTGATATTTTCCTGCTGGGTTTTCAGCGAGCAGAATTGCTAGAGGGCCCAGGTGGCGGCATCCTCATGAGAGCAGCTCTTCTGTGGACCTGAAGATTTCTACACAAGGGAAATTTGGGATGACCTTTTCCCCTGCAGATTGAGCCATGCTGGTGAATTTGCAGCCATATATGAGGACAAGGCAGATTATTTTGTGTTGTGGAAGAAAAACAGAGGTAAAAGGGTAGGTTGACGCAGGCTCAAAGAAATGAAAAGAAAGCAGATCCAGTACACTGGAGACTTAGGCTGCCCTAAAAACAAGACAAATGGGGTCCAGTAAGTGACAGTTCAATTTCATTTGATGTTCCCAAAAGCTGTGGGAAGAAATTATCCTCTTAACACAGAGTCAAGGCTCATTGAAGTGGATGAGAAAATCGGCTGAATCACACCCAGAGGGTGTCAGTGCCACAGTTTGGCAGAAAGACTGACTTAGAAGATGAAAAGGGTAGTGCCTTTCTGTGGAAAATGGAGCTGGTCTAACTCACGAGTAATGACCAAGCCATGAGCAGCTGAGGCACTAGAGACTTGTATGACAGATCCCCTGAACCGTGGGGGGCTGGAGCGGAAAGAAATGCCTTAAAAGACTCAGTGGCAAAATAACTGAAAAATAGCTCTCTGTGATAAATAAATCCAAATTGTAGAGAATTTTTACTTTTTTTTCTTGCTCCATTATTCTTTTGATATATTTTTTCTTTTTTTCTTGTGACCACTTCAAGGAGAGCTCTTTCCTAGCACAGATTTACTAGAGACACTCTGACATCTGTTCCCATTTTGTTCCAGAACCTGTAGCAATGGGCAACAGAGCTGCAGTCGTGGATGAGTTAATAATCTCAGGGGTGATTTGGAGGTGTTCAAAAGGAAATGGGCACCTCAGGTGCAGCTGTCCACAACCACAGCTGCTTTGCACAGCATGCTCCCACAGTGACAATTCTGATGTAGAAATGCAGACCTGCCAGTCTTGAAACGGTTTTCACAGGTGCACGTATCGTTAATGCGCCATGGGCCGTGGGTCAGCTAATCCAATTTGGCAACACAGAAATTAGTAAGAGAACAGAGATTCAGAATGGGTTATATGATACATTCAGATGTGAATTGTCCAGAAGAAACAGTGACCACACAAATCAGGAGTGCCCCAGGAAACCAGTATTGGCCCATTTGGGGTATGCATGTAACATCAATGTATAACCAATAAAAACTTCATGTTGTAAATGGGTTGGAAGTTGTTTGTGGCATGGGGCATCTCAAAGCTCCCACCCTGCCCCGAACGTGTAGTAACCTCACATCTGCACTAATATCTGCTGTGTAGATCAGTCATGTAGAGTGGAAAATAGGCAAGCTGAATATCTCTTGCAGGTCTAAATGGTTCTTGGTTTGGAGGGCACCGTGTTAAATGATTGGTAAGAAATTTGGCCCTGACTACAATTTGTTTCCTTGGTTCTTTGCTTCCTTGCAATACGACTCCCACACTTTTTATAGTATGTCAAAACTCCGTGATACCTCTCCTTGCTCCTGATGCTTAGATAACACTGTTTTATGTGTAGTTCATCCAATCCACCTAACCTTTTCAGTTGAATACACATCATATGACAGATAAGAAAATGCAGTCCTTTTATTCTACTCACGTTTTTAGTGCAGACTTATTGTCTGTGTTAGCATAAATATCTATTCTTGCCCTTGTCTTGTTGTCTTCTGTTTAAAATAGAGATAAGATAGACAAAGATTCTACTTTACTTCACAGGAGTGTTTGACGGTTAATGTAATTAATATTTGCTAAGTGTTGGCTGGAAGATGCTAGGGGATTACAAGGTTTTATTGCTATTCCAAGTGAGGTATTTGGTGGCTAATGAATACCTACAACAGCACAAAATGGAGCCCCTAGAGGAACTTTATTCCTCTGGCTTGCATTCAGGCAAATCAGCTTGGAATCCTCTCATCCCAACTTCAGTATAAGGGTTTGAGGAATATATGAAGCTATACTGAAAAATATTTATCAGCCAGCTGCTGCTGGTGACATCAGCTTGGCCCGTTGCAGGGAACAAAGCATGCATTGCTAACTCCTGCTAAATAAAGCAGATGACCTTTCTTTTTTCCTTTTTAAAGAGCAGATTTCCTTATGGAAAAGAAAAAAAAAAGCCAACACCAAGGCAACCAAGGCAATCTCATTCCAGCACTTACAGGTTCTGTTTTTATTGCTCTCAGCTCCCTCCTACTTCCAATTATTTATGGAACAAGCCGTGTGTGAGTCACATGGTGGAGCTGGAATGATTCAGGAGTTTGTTGAGCGAAGTGAAACAGGAAAAGAAAGGCCTGGCAATTCAGGCAAATGACATCAGTGCTTCGGCATCCCGTCCCAGGCCTTGGAAAACGCAGCCCTTGCTGTGAGAAGGGTTGCGGAGTGATGCTTAGAGGCAGAAGCAGTTTGGTTTCTTGGCCTTCCTGCAAAATAGCACTAGACATAGTCTTGTAAGGTTTATGGGTAATGACAAGTCAAGTGGGAGATACAGATGTGTAAATTGTAGCAAGGGAAACAGCTGAAAGTATTGAAGAAAAATCCCATCCAAGCAGGTGATTATGCATCTGTTAAAAAGTACAGAAACTGTAAGGAGTGTCTAATCTTCTTTATATTTCTCAGTTGATTGCCAACGCAGGTTTGCTTGGCTGGATTTTCTTTTTTTTCCTTCTTAAGAATAGGAATTATACCTAGGTGACAATTCCTGTGAACTCTGCAAGCACCAAGCTAGCAAAGAATTTATCTGTTTTCTAGGGTAATGAAAAGGAAGCCACCAGGCACTCATCACAACCTGATATCCTTTATCCCTGGGTTCTCAAGACTGTGCTTCTGGTACCTTGTAAGAGATTAACTGGAAAATCTTGAGATGCTAAGGCAGCATGTTTGCGTTGACATATTTTCCTTTCAAAGTGGGGCTTTGGCTTAAGGACCACTCAGTGGCAGAGCTGATAAGACTCTCTGAAATCCAGCACGTTGCTAGAGCTCAGTAGACAGTGCCTAGGACAATGGTTGTCTCTGCAGCTGCTACAATACAAGAATAAAATAAACATCAGTGGCAGCGCCTGGCAAGAAGCATGTCCCAATATAAAAGTGACAGAGGTACACCGATGAGGAACAAAATCAAGTATGTGCTGATTTCAGAATTGATTTTAAACTTGATTTGTATAAATTTATGGGCATCAGTACTGTTATTCCTGTCCAGTGTGTCTTGTTTTTAAGGAATGTACATACTTAATGTCAGTCATGACATTTTACTGACATAGTATAGTGATCTGAAAAGCCATACATTGTGGCAAGCTGGTGAAAAGAAGATTTCTAAATCAATAGGCTCAAAACATAGAAAGTATTTTATAAAACCACATTGATTCTGTTTCCTGTATTATGGCCTTCCCGCTGAAAGGACTGAAAAGGCCCAGTTTTAGCTTCTGCAGAGTGTTCAGGTGTTCAGCTCTGCTCTAGAGACAGCGAAGCTGAAGCACGGACATTGTGCCAATGCACGCTCCCGGGGCTGCTGCAACCGCTTCTGCTGCAATGCCTCCCACTCTTCCAGGCTCTCTATATTGCGCTGGGGGAGCGTAGTGTAGGAAAAGGTACAGAAAAAGGAAGTGTAGCCAGTTAGAGTGCCCCTCTGGCATGTGATTCCTCCCTAACTGTGCTCATTTGCAATAGGCACAAGCAGTGCGTAAAGTGAAGCAGCTGCTGGGGCTGCTGGAAAGGAACCAGCCGCAGCGGCGGGGCCGGGCAGGTCAGTTCGCAATGTCACTGGCAGAGCCACGGGACTAAGTCAGGAGGAAGGTGAAAGGGCGGAAGCAGGCAGTGATAATCATAGCACAGGTAAAAAAAAAATAGCTCAGCAGCAGGAAGGAGCAAGCGTCCCAGCCTGCTGGGTGCTGTGCTTTTTGGGGTGAGGCTGTGACAGCTTGCACATGGCGTGCAGCGGCTGTGGTTTGCTAAAGTAAGCTTTCCTGGCAGCCGTGGCTGGCAGCAGGGCTCTGGTCATTGCCTGCTGTGGCAGGTGAGGATGCTCAGAAGTGTGTTTATTTTGGCCAGGGGAGCTCTCTGGCCCTGCCTGCAAAAGGCACTTTAGGAAGCTGCTTGGTGCCGAGGACCTCCTGCAGGTGGTGGATGCTCGTGCAGAAGAGAGCAACGAGGAACGGACTTCCCAATGGGGAAGTCATTGTGTTTTACCCCTTTGCCTCCCACAGTACCCTCACCGACCAGCACTGGTTTTCGTGTCCCTCTCTGCCCCGTGCCGGCGAGCAGCCCCAGGCACCACGTTTCCTTCTTTCGCCTTTAATATGTGGTTTGGCAAGAGGAAAAAAGGTGGCACAAAGAGGGTAACAAATCTCATCTGTTTTGGAGGAGAGGTGACTGTCCCCGCGAATCCCTTCCCTGCTAGCAGCTCCAGTGCCACTGTGGCAGGCATGGCTGGTGCAGGGCTACGAAAATAAACTCATGATTCACTGGGAGGAAATCTCAGGAATGATGAGTGTTTAAAACCAGCTTAATTAAAGCCTTATATTTTGTCGCTGTAGGCACATATTCAGATTACAGCAGTCCTGGTAGTGCGAGCATAAGGCTGAAGAGGGAAATGCTGCAGCAGTGGATGGCTTTATGTGTGGGAGGGAAGTTATATTTTCCCTTGAGAGCTCAGGGAGTTTGCGTTGGGGACTAGCAAGCACTCCCTCTGCAGCAGTGGTCAGTCAGAAACCGCTTATGTGGGTTAGTCACGTCAAGTCACAAGATGTGACATTGACTGGTGACTCTAGAACATGCTGCAAATTGCTTATTTTCATATGCGGAAAGCACAAATAAAAGCCACTAATTCCCCATTTCCCTTTTTCTTGGGAAAATAAACAAACAAAACAAAACTGTTTTGACTGGATAAAATATTTTGGCAGCATCCAAGTTTTGTTGAGGCATTTATATTTGTTCGAACCTCCTTTAATTCCCTTTTAAAATTATATTTAGTCAATTTTCAAAATAGAAAAAAATGTATTTGAGGATGTCAAAATAATTGTTTTGGCTATCCTAATTTTATTCCTGTTCTTTTAACTTAAACTGTTCTATGATCTTTTTCCAAATTTGTAGGTCACTTCCCCCTTCCACAAAACTTCATTTTTCAGTGAAGTTTTATATTATATAACATATTATATATCTTAATATGTTTTGGCTGTTTCAGCCCCAAAGCGTGCCCAGATCCAGGTGTGAGCAAGCAGCATTGTCGTTCCCCTGCTTCTCCTGAATACGAATTCAGGTTCCTATACATGCCTCCACGTAGAATTTGTCTTCACCAAAATCATCCACTTTGAAATTCCTGGGAACAATTTTCTTGCTTCTTAATTTTAAAAATTTGACACTTTGCTTACAAGTGACTGGATTTCCAGAGTCCCAGGCCTTTTTTCTTCTCCACGAGGCATAGTAAATAAGGCTATTCCTAATGAACTCTGTGGGTTTGCACGGATGCCAAATTTGGAACTGTCTGCAAAATATGTTTCAAAGGAAGTCCCTCAAAAGCAGAGCAATGCCAATTATTGTTACTATGAAATTCATGTGAAACTGCCTAGTTCTTACATGGGCTGAAGGTCCAATCTGTATTTAAGACTATGGGTTGATGTGGGATCTAGACATTTTCAGTGGTGTTACGTGTTACAGCTTGGGGTTTCGTCCAACAGCACTTTGAAGGGAGAGACATAACTACAGGGAAAAAAAGAAGCAGAGTTATTTTGTTTTTGAAGCCTGCCATCCAAAAGGAGCTGGATGTTGCCTTAAATGTGTACATTATTGGAGGAAATCTGCTCCGAGTTAAAGGAATAGAATGTCTTATGAAAACTGAAGAATATGTAGATGTTTCTTGTATACTACAGTGTGAAAGAGGAGGATGGAAGTTGAATAGTTCCTGTGTTTTCAGCCAGGACCCTGACAGCTGAGAAAATAAATGGCTGATTTAGTGAAGCTGAAGTTGGTTGCAATGGGAGAATAATTGTAATTACCAGTGGAATACAGAGCTTCCACACAAGGCCAATTACAGATGTTCCATAACACCACGACAATTTTTAATTAGCTATGTATATGGGAGAGGAAAAAGATCTTCTATTTAGGTATGTTGTCTGGCAGCAAAAATTCAAGAAGCATTAGCTACATGGCCTTTAAGCCAGATAAGTGAGTTTTGCCCCTTTCTCTCAGATGGTAGTAGGTGGCTGAAATGTATTTCCTCTGGTCTGGTTTTTTATTTTGTAAATGCATTATTGATCTTTTTTTTTGTTAGCTATTGGGCGCTTCAGTTTCATTCCAACAGCTCCTTTAGACACCCTCTACATTCCTAGAAAGCCCATTTTTGCTTCCTACACATGATGTGCAGCATCTGGCCGAACCTGCAGGGTGGACAACCAGCTCAGATACCCCAGCCCTAAGATTCTTCTCTCTAATGGAAAGGCCCACGTGAGAACCCAGGGAAATCTTCTGTGGGCAATCACTCAGATGTATTTTTCTTTGTTGTTTGTTTCACTGGTTTGTGCCGCTTCTGCAAGCTGCTCCCAGGAACATTCAGAGAACAATTTTACTGCCCTGTGTGCCCATGCTGTAGTGCTGTCAGCAGACGCAGTCTGGGCCATGAATTAAAATAATAGAGGAATATAGGTGCCTCAAGATCTTTGCCTGAAATAGTGGCCATTTAATGGTCTAGATGAAGATTCATCTACAACCTTTCATCTTTCTTGACCAGCATGAATTCATATATGCATCCATTTTGAACAACTACGTGAATGTAAAGGAACAGTTGTTAAGAGTGTTTGAGGTCTTGTTATGGGACAACGATTCCCAGGAAGTGAGAAGATGAATGCAATAAAATAATACTCTGACCATTCTACTTTCAAAGTATTTCATAAACGCTAGCTTGTTCTCAAAACAGTTCCGTGAATTAGGGAAACTTCATCCACAGTTTACAAAAGAGGGATCTGAAAGGCAATGAGCTGGAAATTTCAGTGAAGCTCCTGACTCCCACATACTTTCCTTGGTTCAGTACAACTTGCTTTCCTTCCGGGCACCAAAACATTTCCTGCTTCCTATAAAAACTACACTGTAAGACTTCTGAGCCCGCAGAACTGGTGTCCTCAATGCAGCCGTGACTATTATAACAATACTGACCTTTTATCAGGTGCTTGGCAGCTGCTTAAGTAATTTTTCTTCACACGATAATGGTGACAGACTGATGCTCTCTGCAAAGAAGGAATCTGGCATCTTTGTCGTTCTGAAGCTTCCCCCAGAACCTTTTTGCCACCTGCAGAAATAACCTCCACATGGGCAGAGGCATCCTAGGTTATCTCCATCTTTTCTTGCCCAGTAGTGGGATGCTCACAACAATTCCCACCGGGGATCTGACATTCCCTTGCAGGCACTGGTCCACAGAGTCACTGGTATCCTTCAGCCTATAGCCAGAAGTCTATCGTTAACAGAAAATGCATTTGATTCAAGTTACTGACGTGTTTGGAGTTGGATCTAAGTTGTGAGTCAGTGTTTTCTGACCCCTAGAAATGCGTGGGGTCTGCAAATGAAGCCAACTGCATGTGGAGGGCCTATATGGGAAAGTCCACACCCAGATTAACTTTGCCAGGATTTGTTCAGGACCAGAGCAGAGTTATGTGACTGATTATTTTGGTCTGACCTGTGTGCCATATGGAAAATAGCTGTTGTGGGGCTGGGAAAATACATGGAGCCTTCTAAGCTTTCATGACAAGTTCCTTTCCCAGGGAAATAAATGATATTCTGGCAGTTTGAGATTTTATGGGTATTGTTTGGCTTTTGCTGTCTATTTCCTGATAAAATTACTCCGTTCCAAGGCATATGGTACCTCTTCCTCATGTCACTGCCATCACCAGGGTCTGCACCATTGCCTCAGATGGCCTTTATTCAGGACTTTGGGCATGTGCTTAAAGTAACAGGATGCTTTGAAAGGGACCTGAGCCTTTATACGAAACCATAGCCATATCATATTACCCGGTTCTTGTACTTTACTGCAGTCCCGCATTGCATGTTTCCCTACGTACGGCTCCATCCCGTACCCTGTTGCACGCCCTTGGTTGGGGGTGTTCTTCTTCAGCAGCAGCCTGCGTCTCGCAGGGCCTGGCCTTTTGCAAAGGGTGCATTTTTATGCTCTGTTTTAGCGGGGGTTTCATACAAAAGGCCTTCAGGGGGTCGAGGCTTCCGCTGGCAAACTGTGGGCAGTTCTCCAACGTTTCATAGCACTACCGGGAAACTTGAGGGGGTCGTTTCATCTTACTTCTTGCTCCTTATGCATGATCCACAGTAGAAGAGCCATGAAACTGCGACTCTCATGAAAGCAGTGCCTCTGAAAATTGGGACCAAATACCTCCACAAAGGTAGCAAATTTTCCACAGTCTGAGCTTTTCAGTGAGATGCTTTCTCAAAACAGTTTTGATTCTTTTACTACAAATCACATGCTTTGGCTATATTTTGATGTTCCTAGCAGTATTTTTTTTTTCACCTACAACCATTTTCTTAAAAGAGTCGTGCTTTGTTTATGTTGCAGAGCTCTCCTGACATTACTGAGGACTTAATGTTCTGTTGAACAATCTGATCACCAGAGTGACTCTGTTATTTCTCATGCACCCCTTTTTTCCTTTGATCCAGACACATAAAGGAATGCTCTCCAAGGGGTCTTTGGAGACAACTGGGATATTTAAAGATATTTAAAGGATATATAAAGACAAATCACATTTTCCTTCCAAATAGTTGTAGCTCCAAAGTAAATACTTTTTATTATTACTAGTTGGCTCACTATTTGAAAAGACCACTCTGCCTTTGTGTTTTAAAACAAATTGGATCTGGTAGATCATTAGATAATTAGCAACAGTGTATCTGAAGTACTGCCTGCACCCTCTAGCAGGTTTATCACTTAATTGGTGGTTTGCTCCCTCTTCTATGGAAGAGTAAAGGGGAGAATCCCTTAGAAAATAAATAAAATGTAGATTGCTAACTTTAATAGTGCTGGCAAGGAGTGGGGACCCAGGCTCCCATTTTACAGGTTATTGTGTGGCCTTCCACTTTTTGCATGGCCTATGTGATGTGGACAGCTGAAGTTCATCTCAGGCTGTGACTCCACTGAAATCCCCTTGAACGTCATTGAGACTTTGCTCCACAGACCTAAGTTACTCTTGAAAATGACATTTATGCCTCTTAATGCCATGGAAATACCACCTAATTATCTTTAAAAATTGAAGCTGTGGTGCTTTCCTCTGCTTTTGTGCCCAGCCCTCCCTCCTCTAATTGGATCCACTAGAAGTTAATTAAGTTCTCTGTGTAAATTAGGAAGCTACCTCAAAGTTTGTACTAGGCTCACAAATAGCAGCAGGAGTAGGTAACACTTACTGATGACTCCTTCTTTCTGCCAGAGGGGAAGATGTGTTTACTACAGGCTGGGAAGGCAGCTGAACCCCTCCAGGAGGTAATGTCACTCAGCACTGCTCACCAAACTTGGCTCTCCTGCCTCTCCTGAGCCATTCCTGCGGTTACCTACACAGGCTTCCCCACTGTGTGCTTGCTTTGATGCTAAAAGACAGTGAAAATTGCAGTATTGTGAAATACTCGGAAGATTCACTTGGCTGAAGGACATAAATCCAGGAGGGGAAATGCTGGGAGGATGAATGACTTCACAGACCAAAGGCTTCCCATGTTGACGTGTTAGCAATAAAACTTCTTAACTCCGAGCATTGCAATCTCAAGTGAAAGGAAACCCTGGCAGTCTTTAATGAGTGATGCATTCAGATCTCGTTGTTTTCCCTTTGCTTTGCGGTCAGTGCAGAGGATGGGGACTGGCACTAACCCTCTTCCACATGAGTCAAAACAAGAGCTTGCGTGGCGGCTAAACCCATGAGATCATGGAAGGGTGCAGGAGCAGCTCTGGGTTATTATTTCATCAAGCTGGCAGATGCCAAGAAGATCACACAATACAATTATCTCAGCCCTCCAGGTAAGAAGCAGACACTCTGACTCCTCGCTGTTGACTGCGTAGCAGTAATACTCACTGGAGACAGTCTTTTCTAATTTCTTTTTTTTTCCCCTAAGAAGTATGGTGTGAGTGCTGCATCCTGATGAACCTTCTAGACTAATTACTTGACACTGAGTTACTGATGTAAATTGAAAACAGCGGGCAGAGAAAAATATTTTAGGAGGTATTTTTCTTAACTTGACAGCTGTTTCCTGAAGAAGAGCAGCATGGTCATGACGTTTTCTGTTCACCTGCAAGCCTCAAGTGAGGTTTGGAATTCTTTGAAAGAGACACAGCAAGCACCGAAAAAATCACAGAGGAGATTTGAAGTGATCAGGTTAAAAAAAAATTTTACTCTGCATCATGTGAGTTTTCCAGCAGCTGTTAGCAGTGATTTAGTTGACTTCTGGGCAATGTGTAGAGAAATTAAACCCAAGTACAGATGAAAATTCTTTCTGCAGTGTTTTCGAAAACCCTGATAAGCTGAAGAAAGACACAGCACTAAATAATATAATGGTAGCCAGCAAACTCCTTTCCTCATAGGTTAGTGGTTTTGAACAAACAAACAAATTAACTAAAGAAGTAAGAAATCAGCACATTTAAAGGTTCAACCAAGGCAACAGGCCCAAACATAGCACTTACTCTCCCTTGCTGTAGTGCAAACAAGCAATTCACAGGTCTTCTGAGAAGATGCAGGGTACAGTTAATCGTGTGTTTTGTGAATGGGATAACAATTCATATTATGGTAGTGGTATTTCATATAATGAAAGTGGCCATGGGAACTCTTTCTAGTTCTGTGCCTTTGCTGGTGTGCCTGGGTTAGGAAGCTGTGGGTGGCCGAATGAGAGATTTCTTTTGGATTTCATTTCTGCCTAGAAAAATTTTGGATGCTATTGCTCGGTATCTTTCAGTATTAGTCAAAGTATTAATATAGACCATTATTTTCCTCCCCTGTGGAAAAATTGATCGATCTGTGTTGGAAAAGCAATGTTCAGGCTCCTGTAAGCCATTCGGGAGCAAGGAATAGTTGTTGGTTTTTCTGTGAAGAAAGCACAGGATTCTGGGCTTGAATCTGGAACTGCAAGGAAATTGTCCTCAAAAGTTAAAGATGTTAAGAGGAGAAAATAAAAATCGAGGGCTGCAACACCTCACTTTTCCCCCGTGTAGATCATTCACTGTGGAGAGGACAGCTCAAAAACAGTGTGGCTGTACAGTGCCGTGACTACGAAAGCCGTCACTGCCAGCCCTACCCTGTGGGGTTCACTTTGGGCTGAGTCACTGCTGAAAATACGGTGGCCCCTTGACTGACGGAGGAAGCGTCTGCCTCCCCTGGCCCACGCTGGCTCTGCAAAACAGAAAAACCCACAAGGCTGGAGGGCAGGAGTCAAGGGTGAGAATTTTTCCACAAAATAAGAACGTTTTGAAACCATGCAGAACAGGAGGGAAAGCAGAGAAGAACCCAAAGGAGGAACAAATAATGAAATCGAGGTTTCTCCAGAGCTTAGTTCTCAGGTATCTGTTTCTCGATTTTGTTTCATCAAAAATCTGAATGTTGTGTAAACTTCTTTACACAAGCTCATACTACCTGAATGTTAACTGTATCGATTTGAATGTGCTTATAAATGAATCATGAGGATGTCAACGGGCTGGTATCTGGCTTTCATGGGGGAGTCCACAAGACAGGAACCACCTCAGCAAGCCCAAAGTGAAGGATTTGAGAAGGATATAATCTTGACTGCCTGAGCAGAGGCTCATGACAGGGGGCATATGCCAAAGGCTGCTGGTTGCAAGACTGCAATGCGTGTTTCTTTCAGCTTTCTCTATCAAACTTGCTGGAGAGACGTGTTGCAGCTCTTGACCCGAGGGGTGATAATAGTGAAATTATCCGAGTGAGCTGGCTGCAAGCCAGAGGAGGAGGGGAAGGGAAGGAACCCTGCGGCCATGTAAAATATGCGAAGAGGAAAAGCCAGTACAACAAAGACAAATGCTGGTGCAGGCACTAGTACTGTTTCAGAGGCTCCAAACTAGGATCTCGAGCAAAATGTGGAAGTTTCTCTTTCCTTTTCTGCCTCAGTGCAGGAAAGCTCCAGGGGAGCTATGCAAGAAATATTTTTCTGATGGAGGTTTATTGAAGAGATTACGTTGCCTGGGGAGGGCTGAAAGGCTATTTTACACCATAGAGGACCAAAGTGGAATTGAGCCCAGAGGCAGAGGGAAGGCTTCTTGTGGACTTTGCAGGTTGTCTTGAAAGGCAACCCTTTTGGGTTGGAGATATGAAGAAAGAAAATAATAGCTGACTTTCTCAAAAGAGAGTAAGCGTGCAGGTCAGAAGAGAAATAGGATACCTTCTGTGGGTGAAGAGACACGGCACCAAAAAGGGTTTCAGAAGGGCAGTGGGACTATACCGATGGATGCTGCTTCCTTCTCTACAAGATTCCTCTAGTTTGCAGTCACAGAAAGAGAGCTGCATGTTCTGGATGCATGGAGTTGAGGCTTGAAATGAGCACAGTTATTTTTGTAGCATCTGTTGGGTTCTGTTCTGAGGGTTTCCACATCATGTAAATGTAAATGTGGCATGGGTTTGGAAGAGCAGCCATCCTAGATATTAATGCCTGTGCCGTATTCTGTAACATTTAGTTGTTCTAATGAAATGTGCTGCCTTCATCTTCTGTCCTGGACTGCGGTGCAGCATAATGAATTTCACATAAGAGATGTTTGGAAATCAATCTTTAACAGAGACCTGAGATTTCCAGATAATACATTGCAGCAGGAATGAACTCTGTGAGGGACTGCCAACACGAGTGAGACATCCACTGAGGTTACCCAGCCAAAGTTAACCCTGGTATGAATACTGTTCCAGCAGATGCAGGGGAAGTTAAACAAAGGCTGTGATTTACCCTGGCATATGCAAAGTCCTCATTGTGCCTTATTCAGTAAACTTGAAAAAGTCTCAAGGG
>NW_008825071.1:1810293-1820089 GCF_000699105.1 Pygoscelis adeliae | reverse complement strand
AGAGAGGAAATTCCACGCTTTCCTTTGCAGCTCAAGGAAATTACCATAGCTTGCCCTAAAGAAACCTGCAGCAAAGACTTGGCTGCACTGAAATCAGTGGTAAAACTCACATGGTTTTGTAAGCTGGTGCTTCACATCTGGTGTTTTTCTTCTCGGCAATTAACCTCTCTGACTTTTTCTGTCACGCCTCAAATCTAGCTCATGACTGCACCTCTATTGCCTCCAAACTGGAAAGTGCGGTTCATGGGCTGATACATTTATTGCAACTACTTCCTCCCTATTTTCTATGGAATCTCTTATTTTTCTTGCCTCCTGCTATTTTCTTTTCCCCTGGAGAAATTCAAGTTGCACATTGTGCTTCTCCCCTGTTGCATATATGCATCTATTTTCCAGATGTCAATCCCCAGATGCATGGTGCAGATGGTGGTTCTAGGTAGGATCTGAAACTCTAAGAAGATGGTCTACCTCCTCTTGGAGCTGGGGTCTGGCCTGAGAGGAGCCTTGACACAGCCCTGGAAGTCTTTGCACGGTGGCTGTTGCCAAGTCGGAAGAGTTTTCTGGAAGTTTTTGTTGAAACTGATCTAGAACCATATTCAGATTTAATCCTTGATTTCCAGCTCTACAGCTCTGTGGCCTTTGTGAGATTAGAGGGACTGCAACGGCTTACCCTAAAAGCCTGTTAATCTAAACCTTATCTGAAACAAATGCATTATTTTGAAAAGGCTTGTCATTTTATATCCAATCACTGGTGCTGGCTCTTCCTTTGCACACAACTGTCTCATCTTGTTATGCATGCATACGTACACCTAAGAGGTCACCTACTGAGAACTGGCATAACTTGGTTTTGCATTTGAACTACAAGGTTACACGCTTTGTTGCTCCCATAGGCTGTATTTCATGGCACTTGGGAGGATTTTTGCATTGCAGTACTTCTTGCGACTACAAACTTTCTGTGTCTTACCATCCTCCTTTTCAGAGTGTGTGTCCCGCAGCTGCCTGGCAGGGGCTGTGAGCACACTGCCCTTTGCTGTACAGCAGCCCCCTCTCTGCTCTCACTGGCAGGGAATGTGTGTGTCTCTCACTGCTCCTTTCTTCCCTTCCCTGCTCCATCGTGCCAGGGGTTTCTGATGTGCCCCAAATGGCCCAGGTCTCCCCTATGCCATTTGGCCTTTCAGGATGTCACCTTTCAAAGCATGCCAGGAGACAAGCAGATCTAAGGTAAGGGAGGGAGCAGTGGCAGACTGGAGTATTAATGCCTGCCGTTGTGTGATTGTCCTACTTGCAGCTGGGATAGAGTTAATTTCCTTCCTAGTAGCTGGTACAGTGCTGTGTTTGGGATTTAGTATGAGAATAATGTGATAACACACCGATGTTTTAGTTGTCGCTAGGTAGTGCTTACACTAGGCAAGGACTTTCCAGCTTCCCATGCTCTACCGACTGAGAAGGCTGGAGGTGCACAAGAAGCTGGGAGGGGGCACAGCCAGGACAGCTGACCCAAACTGGCCAAAGGGACATTCCATACCATGTGACGTCATGCTCAGTACATAAACTGGGGAAAGCTGGGCGGAGGGGGCTGCTGCTCGGGGACTGGCTGGGCATCGGTCGGCAGGTGGTGAGTAATTGCATTGTGCATCACTTGCTTTGTATATTATTATTATATTTTATTTCCATTATTAAACTGTTTTTATCTCAACCCATGACTTTCCTCACTTTTACTCTTCTGATTCTCTGCCCTGTCCCACCGGTGTGGGGGCAGAATGAGTGAGCAGCTGTGTGGTGCTCAGTTGCCGGCTGAGTTTAAACCACAACAGTGATCTGCACAACTCCAGATGTGGCCCAGGCTGCCAACAAGGTACTAGCCATTCTTTATCTCACCGTCTTGTTGGGAGGGGACCTTAAACCCATTCTAACTCAGATCAATAGGTTTCTGCCCATAGATGTCTCCAGCTTTCCTGACAGTGTTAGGACTGTTATATTGTGACGCCCATCTACAAGAAGGGCCGGAAAGAGGATCTGGGGAACTACAGGCCTGTCAGCCTGACCTCGGTGCCGGGGAAGATTATGGAACAACTCGTCTTGAGGGCGCTCACAAGGCATGAGCAGGACAACCAGGGGATCAGGCCCAGCCAGCATGGATTCATGAGAGACAGGTCCTGCTTGACCAACCTGATCTCCTTCTATGACCAGGTGACCCGCCTAGTGGATGAGGGAAAGGCTGTGGATGTGGTCTACCTGGACTTCAGTAAGGCCTTTGACACTGTTTCCCACAGCATTCTCCTAGAGAAGCTGGCGGCTCACGGCTTAGACAGGTGTACTCTGTGCTGGGTCAAAAACTGGCTGGACGGCCGGGCCCAGAGAGTTGTGGTGAATGGAGTTCAATCCAGTTGGCGGCCGGTCACGAGCGGTGTTTGGGGCCGGTCTTGTTCAATATCTTTATCAATGATCTGGATGAGGGGATTGAGTGCACCCTCAGTAAGTTTGCAGACGACACCAAGTTGGGCGGGAGTGTTGATCTGCGCGAGGGTAGGAAGGCGCTGCAGAGGGACCTGGACAGGCTGGATCGATGGGCCGAGGCCAACTGTATGAGGTTCAACAAGGCCAAGTGCCGGGTCCTGCACTTTGGCCACAACAACCCCCATGCAGCACTACAGGCTTGGGGAAGAGTGGCTGGAAAGCTGCCTGGTGGAAAAGGACCTGGGGGTGTTGGTCAACAGCCGGCTGAACATGAGCCGGCAGTGTGCCCAGGCGGCCAAGAAGGCCAATGGCATCCTGGCCTGTATCAGAAATAGTGTGGCCAGCAGGAGTAGGGAAGTGATCGTGCCCCTGTACTCGGCACTGGTGAGGCCGCACCTCGAATACTGTGTTCAGTTTTGGGCCCCTCACTACAAGAAGGACGTTGAGATGTTGGAGTGTGTCCAGAGAAGGGCAATGAGGCTGGTGAGGGGTCTGGAGAACAAGTCTTATGAGGAGCGGCTGAGGGAACTGGGGTTGTTTAGCCTGGAGAAAAGGAGGCTGAGGGGAGACCTCATCGCTCTCTACAACTACCTGAAAGGAGGCTGTAGCGAGGTGGGTGTTGGTCTCTTCTCCCAAGTAACTAGCGATAGGACGAGAGGAAATGGCCTCAAGTTGTGCCAGGGGAGGTTTAGATTGGACATGAGGAAAAATTTCTTTACTGAAAGAGTGGTTAAACATTCGAACAGGCTGCCCAGGGAAGTGGTTGAGTCACCATCCCTGGAAGTATTTAAAAGACGGGGAGATGAGGCGCTTAGGGACATGGTTTAGTGGGCATGGTGGTGTTGGGTTGACGGTTGGACTTGATGATCTTGTCTCTTCCAACATTAATGATTCTATGATTCTATGACTGATCACATTCAGCAGTGATGGAAGTTACGGAGTGCCCAAGAACATCAGCTTGAACATGAGAAGACTGTTTCTGTGAGCCCTTCTGCATCAGTAGCTCTTAGTCAGTCTCCATTACTTAAGGTATCCAGGGCCTTCATGGAGACCCTTTTGGTGTTAAAGCAGCAATAAGAACTTAATGCATATGGTTAACAGGTCTCAAAAGAACATGCTGAATGTATTAGAGTAAATGCTTTGCTGTTAGTAAAGTTTTCAGAGAAGGCATTTCTATGGTCCTCCTCTTGTATCCTACAACTAAACTGTCCCATTTATGTTGCAACAAAAGTGTAGGTGAATGTTCAGGAACCAAAAATGCCTTTTCATTGGCTTGTGTTAACCTTCCATGTCTTGTGTTCTAGGAGTCTTCTCTTCCTATGTTGTAAGGTCTGATGCTCCCTTCCATTACTAAGTTCACCAAGGCCAGTTTTGCAGTCGATAAGGTCTGCAGTTGTGCAGCTTGCAGAACTCCCCAAAAGCAGTAGGCCAATATCCAGCAGTACAAAGAGATCTTTCTTATCTTTCTTCCTTGTTCCAATTCCCAAATGCACACACCAGCCAGCCCAGTGCACATATCGTCCAGTATTTCCTATTAAAAAATAGCTTAAGCTTATAACTGCAAATGGTCTTTACATGATGGTATAGTGGTAGTGTCCTCTACCATCAGACTTAGACTTTCAGAAGAACTGACCTGAAAATAGGCCCTTTTTGGATCAAGTGTCCAGAGCTGAAAGCTATCTCTGCCACTGTTGCAAGCCCCAGAGCACCAACTGTCTTTGGTGGCAGCCAGTTTGAACTGAAATTGTACAAGGTTGTTCTTAAGAACTCCAAACTTTCCACATTATTTTATTTTTATGCTGTTCTAAATTGTATGGTATGTGATGGCTGGCTAGGAATTATCTGAGTTGCGAGTATGAGTTAGTCAAAAAGCATCAATTCATCTTTTGCTAGACAAGAAGCAAGTGACATAGCAGCTACCAAAAAAAACTTCCAAACCTGTCCTTGCGGAGTGTCCTTAAAAGAACCCTTTTCAAATGATAAAATTCTGGTTTGTATATGTGCAAAGAATTTCCTTTTCCTCTCCTCCTCACAGAGGCATTCATTATGTTTCAGTGTGCCCAGGTTGGTTCTGTGCTGGACTCCTGTTGTACCCAAATACCTCTGTTGTCCCCAGTAACCAAGATGCAACTTGAGAATAGTTTTATTGATGTACATGGACCAAATCCTGTCGTCCAACATGGGATGTTAATGCAACTCCAGGGATACATGGCGTTCCCCTGGATTTGCATCTGTGAAGTAAAAGCTGAGCCTGACTTTGAAGGTGTTCCAGGCTCCTTTCTGATGTCAGCAACTATCATGCTCGGCAAGGGTGGAGTTACCCCCTTGCTGCTGAAGGCAGAAGTCACCCACTAGTCTTGGCTGAACACATACCAATCCTTGAAATTTCAACCCCTCTGCTAATTTTATTGAAAGAAGAAGTAATGAGCAAAGTTGAATCTCTCTCTCTTTATGGAGCTGCTTACAGAGCAGGGTTGCACTCTGCCTGGGAATGCCGTGTCTGACTCCTATGAACAGGAGCAACTTCTGATAAGGTGTTCTGCCAAATGAGCTCTTAAAATGCTTGTGCTCTTATGGAGTGCTGACTGAAAATAGACTTCATTTTCTGCAAACATGAATAAAATCATGAAGGGAAATGAATAGGGTAGTAAAATGCTCTTAAATGTCCTAGATTTCTAATGGAGAAGATAAAAGAGTCAGTGTATATATGTGCGTAGAGAGACCATAATTTCCTCTTTTTTTTTTTTTTTATTCCTGGTGGAGAGTAGAGAAGCTGGTATTGCTTTCTATTACTTTTTATGTTCTTTTCCTGGAAAACATTTTGGATATGAAATTGAGGAGAAAAAACTTCTGATGGATTTCAAAACAACCAACCAAATACAGAAACTTGTTTTTATGCTCCTTTTTGTAACACATCTCAAAATGAAAATGTAGGCAAATGAAAGTGGGAAGAGTTTCAATGAAAATTCATTTTTAAACGTTTTTCTTTGGGTCTACAGAGGGAGGGGAGGGCTACTTCTATGTGAGGAAAATACCGCTTTTATCCTCCTTTCAGTTTTTGGAGGGGAAGGTCTTTGTAGCATTTACCACACAGGAGGGAGTTATTGCCCAGAGCTGAGCACAACTGAGAAAATAATTTTGACCTGATATATAGAAGTAGTGTCTAGACAGAGAGCATTTGAAGTGCTTAAGGGGAAACAGAGTAGGAACCAGTTATGACAAACTGAGCTTTTGAAGTGACAAATAGAAGCAAATACATATAAACTTAAGATCTGATAAAATAAATGTGAGATTTGTTGCTGACTAAAACAAAACTGGAATACAGAACCAGCTAAATTAGAGTGTGGTTTGTTTCTGCTGCCCTCCTTTTCCAAACAGGAGCCAGAGCAATTGCTTGTGGGGCCATGCTATGCAACCAGAAAGGTGAAACCACCTTTTTTTTTTTTTTTTTTACAAACACAAGGCTTTCTGCTTTTACCTGATCCAGTCTGCAGTATGGATTGATCTCACGGGGATTCTCATCAGGATGACCTAGAGCTTGATGTACTGCTGTGTGTGGGCAAGAAAGGACAATAATGTACTAAACCGGGCTCTGCTCTGCAGGCACCTGAAGGAAGCTGTGTTTGTGGTGTCCTGAATATGCCATTTTCTGGGGCATTTTGCCTTAGTAAAGCTAAATGCGTACTTCATGGTGTTGTGGGTTGTAGACACCAAGAGAAATGTTGCCTGCATCTGGAGGAATTGAACTGAAAAGTGATTTCTGACAATCCGTGCTTCTGAAATGTTAGAAGTGGAAATCTGTTATTGGGATGAGAATTTAGATTACGGAAGACAATTATCAAAGGCAAAGTCCTATAGCCAAGCTGGTCATTTGCACCCCCACAAAATGCCCTGAGGTTTAGAAGATCACATTCGAATTCTTGATCTGTATCAAGGCATTCAGGCTTGGTTTCTGCTAACCCAGTGAAGAGCCTATGGCACTGACACAAACTAAGGAAAGTTACTGAAATACTGGAGTTTCTTAGACTAGAGAAAATAATTTCACAGCTAATGCTGATTAGAAGAGACTCGTTAAAAGTTTCAGGAGAAACTTCTGTTGCTGGGGAGAACTGGAGGTGATTTCCTTGATCCTAGTTTGGTGTTTTATTTTGAATTAACCTTTTAGAGTGTCTGTCTGTGTTATACTTGAACTACTTAGTGAGTAGGAACACTTGTCACTGCTAAAATACGTTATTACATATGCTTTCCATGTATCTTCCATCATATTTAATCAGATGTGGTATAATTCCTTGAATGAAGGGTTTTACAAGTACATAGCATGATTATAGTTGGTATATGTGTAATTGTTAACTATTATTTATCTATTGCAATTTCCTTTTGTCTGAATCAATAACATAGCGACGCTTTTATGAAATCACAGTCCATTACTGTGGAAGTGAGTCAGATGTCGTCTTCCACTCCAGCATTTATGACTGACTAAGTTAAGAAGGACAAATAAGCTGACTAGACTCAATACTTGGAGTGAAGAAAAGCTCCTCTATTCCCCTGATCTAAAAATACTGTTCCTAGTTGTATTTGCAGGGGGCACACCACAGTGGAGGCCCAAGGTGACACCAAGAGGGCTTTGGGGCTCCAGAGCACCTTCAGCCTTTTCTTGTTTCCTTAACTGCAAAATGCTGATGATCCTGCCATTGTGTTTTAGCCCTCAGTTTTACCTTCTGAATTATTTAGGCTCCAATTAGGAAAGTGTTTTCTTTAGGCAGGATTTAAATAGCACATAAGCCAAAATCCAGTGATGTCAGAAAGATAAGGAAAGAGCACGCATAAGCAGGGATTTTGTTTATCTTTAAACAGGCACACCAAATCAGAATTTTCTTTTCTGTCTTTCTTTAGGCCCTGATGTTTGTATTTTTTTTTTCTAGAATGTCTAAACCTACAGTAAGACAAATAATCAATCCTCATGATCTTCATGAAAATGACAACATGGAGCATGCAGTAGATACTGTTCTTCCCTAACTTCTTTTGGGCCACATTTTTTCTGCTGGTTTTCCCAAAAACCAGGACTTATTGCCAGGTAAATGACTACTTTGTTACTCACAGTTAATGACCATAAGAGTTATGCGTCATTTAAAGCATGGCAATAGTTTAACAGAACCTGTTTCCTTCTATACTGTCCCATCTTGGCTTTCAGGGGAATGACTCCATCATGTATCACAGGACAGGGAATGACCAGAAACATGGCAGAAGAGAAGATGATGATATTACAGGCTTTAGCATTTCCGGTACATTTAATTCTGTTTGGGTACAGCAAGGACATTTGAGGTTTAATCCTTGAAAGTAGATTAAAATGAAGGTAAATTATGGGGCATGAGAACTACCCAAGGAGAACATCTTTGAAAATAAATCCAAAATTGAAATGTTTGTAATATCTTGCTAAGATTTACTCAGGGCACAATCGAACATAACATAATATTGCCTGTTGCAAAAGAGTACGTAAATGATATGCCAAGTGCAATGTACTGTATTAACAGGTGCTCTTGGGTTGTAGCTCCGGTACCAGAAGTGATGAGAGATAAGAAGGAATGACCTGAGAGACTTCTAGAAAAGCTTTTCCAAAACTGTATTACTTCTGGGCAGGTCTTAGTAACAATCCGTGGCAAATGACCTGATCCAACCAGAATTACAGGATTATGGGCATGATGCAAAACATAATTTGCAAGCAAGGTATGAATGCTTAACAAAATATATGTGATAAGACTAGATAGCAGTAGCATTAAAATGTGCTTCCTTTTGAACCAAGTGGTAAATACTTATCATGTCTGACCTGTGTCACCGATCTTCAGTGTATCGCTATGCATGCCTATACAGCATGACACATGATGCTGCATAGGCATGACAATATGTTGTAATGTTGTAATGAGGCACTGTTCATGAAAATTTTCACTTCAAGTGTAGCGAAGGTGAAATTGCTCCTAAATGCAGTTGAGAGCTGCTATTACATCATGCTTCAGGACAGTATGCAAGGCGTTGCCAGCAAATACACCATAGGTTTTCTTCTGCTTCCCACCACTACAAGAGAAACCGTCGCTTTCTCTTTTGACTTCCTTTGTCTTCCTTTGCGTGTAATACCTTCTTTGCAGACAAGCAAAACTGAGCAATGGTATTTCCCTTTTTAAATGTTATTCTTTATTTTTCTTTCTGTGGCTGATTGTTAGTAGGAACCCCAAAAATTCACACTGGAAATGTTACAAGAAAGGGAAGAATTAAATCCTCTGAGTGTTAATAGTTCCTTCTTACATTTACTGGGATGTATATACAGTGTAAAAACACTATTTTTAATCTTTGTTTTACACAATCGTTCATGATCATTGGCTTTCTTCCCCATTATAAACACTAGATCTGTTTCTGGAATATCTTTCCCTGTCTAGAGGGGTATGTTGGAGACACACAGCACCCTCCTGAAAAGAATGCAGTCCATACACATAATAAAATTCTTCATTAGCCCCATTTATAACTTTGGTTATAGTGAATGGTATCATATTTGCTCTGAAGGAAAAAGTTTAATTATCCCTTGTGTTATGCAAGGAAAAGCTTTGTAAACTTCTTGTAGTTACAGGCTGCTAAATATTACCTGGAATTGAAATTTGTTCTTCTTGAACATACAAAAATTTATTTTCTGTTTATTGAAAATTCCTGTATTATTTACTTAACTAAAGACTTGAATGCTTCTTTTTGTGTGGGTGAGGCAGAGGAAAAGAAGAATTTTTCACCCAAGGTTTTCCCCTTTGAAATGTGGGAGTTGTGCGTCATTGCATGCCAACATTAAAACAAGACCTACACCAGCACAAGGCCAGGTTCAAGCCCTTGGAGTGAAATCCTAAGTGTGAAATCTTATGGTAGAGCCCTTGTCAACTGCAGCAAAGCTGGAATTTTATCCCGAGGCTTTACCATCTCCTTCATGGTCACGAGCATTACAGCTTTAAGATTCAAAGAAGCATGTGCTTTTTGTTCCCCCTTATTTTGAATGATGGAGTATAATTACAGTCCCTATGCTCCAGATTCAATTTTTGCTATTTTGCAAAAGCGCTAAGACTTCAAAGCAGAGAATATTCATGGGCAGGGCTTTCTACCACAGAACTGCCAAAGAAAATGCCACTTTTTGAAAGGTTGGTTTCTGAAAACGCATTATATGATTTCAGTATTTTATTCTGCATGTTCTTGTTAAAGCTCTAATCCTCCTACAAATTCTCCAAAGCATTTTTCTTGCAGGGTGGAGGGGGTTCATTCTGGAATGTGTTTTAAAACACAGATGTATATGAAGGAGTATTTAAACTTGCATTGC
>NW_008825071.1:1795537-1810276 GCF_000699105.1 Pygoscelis adeliae | reverse complement strand
GGAGCTAATTTGAAAACAGAGTGTAACATTTCAAAGCATGGAATGAGGTAAGTTTTCAGCACAGAGCTTACTCTTCACCCTATAAGTTGCCATATAGATGATCTTTCCAGATCAAAAACCTGTAATACACACAGGATCTAGTTAGAAACTCTTCTTCATGTGGAACCTGATCCTGCACATCTTTCTCAAGTTGGTCATTGCCGATCTAGGTCATTATGAAGAATTAAGCCAGGCCCATGGTTTTCGATGTTAAAAGAGCTAATGCAGCAGTATGAGCTGCAGGTGGTTTCTGACTCCTTTCATTTGTGTGAGGAGGTGATACCCTGTCTGGCCCTTTGATGGGACATGCAAAAAGCACTCTGGACATTTCATGCATATCCCCGTACAGCTGAGAGGACTTGTGCAGATGGTGGAGAGCAGTCTTTCCTGCTCAGGTCCCACGGGCCCCTTTGGCCAACTTACGTAGCACGTAAATTTAGGAGCTGAGAACGTTATGAGGCTTCCTACCTGTGCCAGCAAAGAGTGATATGCACTAACTGCTGTCTTTTGACGCCTTTTCATTCTTCTTAAGCAATACCTAGCTTGAATGTTTTTTTCCTTGTACAGTCGTTTATGCTGAGATTCAGTGGGGCGTGCATTTCTCGGTCCCCGTGGTGTAGATCAAGAGGAATTTCTTTCCTGGGGAGTTGTTCAGACTCAGGCCAGTGTAAACAGGATCAGAATCTCCCTGATGACACTAGTGGATTTAGTCTGGTTTTATATTTGTAGAGCAGGGGAGCAGGGATTTTCTTGGAAGAAACAGGCAAAAGGCCTATTTCAAAAGCTTCAACAGCAGTTAAGCTTTAATAATACACTCCCTTCTTTGCTTTGCTATGAATACCTGCCAGAAGAAAGGAAAGGATTTCTTTCTTCTGAATCCCAAATGCATTAATCTCTGAAGTGACTGGTCAGGACAAAGTTTAAATGTCAGATAATGATATCTGGAGTAGATTTTAGTATAATGGCTCAATATTACACGTTCTTGAGGAAGGGGGGGACTGTTTGGTTTTGGTTTTATACATTGCATGTGAAAAATCCTGCTTCCTAAAGCTTTGCAGTTCTACAGTGACAGGGGGTGGATTTTTTTTTTACTTGTTTGTGTAGATATCTCGCAACTTTTATTGCTTGGTGATTTTTTATAAAACCATTTAGGTTAGAAGGGGCCTCAGGAGGTCTCTAGTCCAACCTCCTGCCCAAAGCAGGATTAGCAATGAGATCAGACCAGGTTGCTCAGGGCTTCATCCAGTCAGGTCCTGAAATCCTCCAAGGACTGAGATTGCACAACCTCTCTGGGCAACCTGAGCCACTGCCTGACTGTCCCAATGCGGAATTTTCCCCCTTCTATCCCTGTTTCAATTTGTGGTCATTGTCTCTCTGCTGTGCCATGCACCTCCCTCCTTATCTCTTCTCAAAGGCGCTGGACATCTGCTGCCAGGTCCCCGAAGCCGTCCCTTCTTGAGGCAGAACAAGCCTTAGTCCCTCAGCATCTCCTCACAGACCTGTGTGCCGCCCCCTGGCCCTCCCCTGGACTTGTCCTCATTCTCGCCCTGAGGCCAGAACTGGATGCCACATTCTAAGTGCAGTCTCATGAATGCCAAGTGAAAGGAAATAATTGCTGCCCTTGATCTGCTGCCAATGATGCTACTGGTACAGCCCGGGATGCTGCTGGCCTTCCTGGCTGCCAGGGAGGCTGTGGCTGGTGCCCACATCGCTGCTTACCACCACCCCCAGGTCCTTCTCAGCAGCGCTGCTCCATGGCCAGGCAGGCCCCAGCTAGCACTGAAGCCAGGGGTTGTTCCTCAGGGTATTCCTCCTTGGTGCAGAAGCAAGCCCTTGAGCTTTCTGAAGACCATTTCTTTAAGGAGTTAAGAGCTCGGTGATCCTTTCTGAGCACAAGAAACCTATGGCCTAATAACTGTGATGAATTCCTTCCAGCGGTCTTTCCTCTCCTTGGGAACAGAAAGGTGGTGATGGCACTTCTGTTAAACACATGCGCCCCAGTAATGATCTCTGTGGGAGACATAGATGCACAACAGGGGTTTCTACTGCACACTGTGTTTCTTGAATCCTATTAGGAAAAGCAAAGCAAAGTGTTACTTCTCTTTCTAAAATTATCATTAGTTGTTAAAGCCACCATTACTTTCCAGAAATACCATGGTGCTATTAATAAGGCAAAAAGCACGGCAAAAAAATGCACTTCTAATTACTTACGTAGAGATGAACTCTTAATTCTGTAACTGGCATCTACACTTTATTTTGAAGGAGCGGGAGGGCTGCCTGGAAAGGAATGAGGAAGAATGAAAGTCTGAATTCTGACCTCAGTTATGCCAGCTACTATGCAGGGCAGGTTGGATCCAAATCTCTTTTTAGGAAGGACTTTAAGATTTAGCTTGTTAAATCTGTACAAAATGAATTACTGAAACAAAAGAAGAAAGCAAGCCTTTTAGTGATAGGACAATAAGGGTTTTATTCCTTTTTTTTTCCACAGAATTTCCTTGGTGATCTTGACATTTTTAGGCTGTGTGACTTGATCAAGCTTGAGCACCTGTGGGTAGGCACCAGACATTCATATGCAGAGGTGCTTCTAGTAAGCAGTCTGATTTTAAGAGAGTTTGATCATAGAATCATAGAATAGTTTGGGTTGGAAGGGACCTCTAAAGGTCATCTAGTCCAACTCCCCTGCCGTGGGCAGGGACATCTTCAACTACATCAGGTTGCTCAGAGCCCCAGCCAACCTGACCTCGAATGTTTCCAGGGATGGGGCATCCACCACCTCTCTGGGCAACCTGTGCCAGTGTTTCACCACCCTCAGCATAAAAAATTTCTTCCTTCTATCTAGTCTGAATCTATTCCCCTTCAGTTTAAAGCCATTCCCCCTTGTCCTGTCACAACAGGCCCTGCTAAAAAGTCTGCCACCATCTTTTTTATAAGCCCCCTTTAAGTACTGATAGGCTGCAAGAAGGTCTCCCCGAAGCCTTTTCTTCTCTAGGCTGAACAGCCCCAACTCTCTCAGCCTTTCTTCATGGGAGAGGTGTTCCATCCCCCTGATCATTTTTGTGGCCCTCCTCTGGACCCGCTCCAACAAGTCCATGTCTGTCTTATGCTGAGGGATCCAGAGCTGGAGGCAGTGCTCCAGGTGGGGTCTCACCAGAGCAGAGTAGAGGGGCAGAATCACCTCCCTCGACCTGCTGGCCACGCTTCTCTTGATGCAGCCCAGGGTACGATTGGCCTTCTGGGCTAATCAACCCTCCCAGTTCTCAACAGGACAGAGGATGTTGTGCTCTGCTTGGCCTCTTAATTTATCTGATGTGCTGTGATCTGACCAGATCTCCCCGAGTAAGCTGCTGATGCTTATACAACCATATCTATGCTTCATGCTTTCTTGCAGAAAGCGATTCTGCCTTAAAGCCAGACAAACGGCATTTGGGCCTCCAGTCCTGTTCGCTGTTTTCAGAATTGTTTTTTCAATTTTCCGAATCAGTGGGAACAGCTGATATCTTGGATGATCCCGGTGCTGAGTGGGAGACTCAACTGAGTGTCAGCAATGTGAGAGAAAAAGAAGAGATCACACTTCACCTTATTCTCAAAGAAGTCAGCCTCAAAGCTATTATGTCCCCTGCTATCAGAGGAGATCTGAGCAGGATTTGAAGAGGAAGACCTTTATAGGGGAGATCTTATCATGTGTATTGAAGCAACCTGGAAAGCATTACGTATTTTTAATAGTTTTATGTTGACAATGGTAGGAAGTAAGCTAGAGACAATGGCAATTTTATAGAAGGACATAGCTTGTTATGTATTCTGATATTTATTTCCCTCAGTCATGTGGTGGGGTCTCTTGTCTGGTAGTGGCAACCACGTGAAGGGGTAGCTACTCAGGCTCTGTCTTCCATGCTGGACAACTTTGTCATTGCTCCAGGAAGCAAAGAAGGGTTGTTTTTTCTGGGAAAATTAGGCCAGAGTATCTAATATGGCTTTGGAAAACTACTATGGGATAAATAGCTTTTGGGCTTACACCGAAAGAAACTACTTATCAGTTTTGAAGGTTGTGATATAGCATTGAGAAGGATGTGAAGAACAATTACTCTAGGGCCACCCTGTTTCACCATCTCAGGTGTTATGGCATCACCAATCCTTGGAACTGAAATCAAGATGAAAAATGATGCTGTTGGGAAAAATGAGCTCTTCTGTTTTAAACCACCCTGTGCCACGGGTTTGGGTTGTACTGTGGAAAATTTCTTTGTAGACCTTTTTATTCCATCCATCTGGTTTTCTTTTTAAAGGGAGATAATTCTTGCTAGTAATCATCAGAGAAGCTAAAAGATAAATTAGTTGGTGATTTTCAGCACTTAGAATTACTAATACTTTTCTGCTGAAACTGTTATGTGCTGCTATTATATACCGGCACTTCTCAGTAGAAGACAGCAATGCAAACATGTATTTTAACAAGTCTGCTGCAGCACCATTGATTGTAGCCAGCTATTGTTCTCCCGAGTCCTGCCTCAGACAGGGAGTGAGAAGTTTCCTGGGATTTAGGTCCAGACCTTTTTGACGGGAAGCCAGGAACAATTAGGAGGCGGTTGAATCTCTCCACACACACACACACACACTTTTTTAAAATTAAAACTGTGGAGAAGAGGAAGTCGAAAGAGTTTCCCTTGTTGTACTCAGCTGCTGTGCAAGGGGCTGACTATATATAAAATAGTTATGTTCTTAACGACTTTGGAGACAGGGTTTTTCCTGGCGTGTGGTGGAATCAAGCCACTAAAGAGAGAAGTTGCTCAACTTCTTGCTCGAAAGAAGGTGGCATTTGTGAGTGGAGGCAAGGCAGGAACAAAGGCTTGCTGCTGCCCCACCTGCCAGAAGAATGGGCTTGCGTCCATCCACCACCTATTGGAAACCATGCAACTGCCAGCTCCCCCAAGCACATGGCTGATATTTATGCTGTTTTGCCTTTGTGTTTCTTGTTCCTTTCAGGATAGGAGAATACAAGGCCCTAGCATTGATTTTTCTGTGCAGCTGAAAAGACAAGAAAGCTGCTGTGATTTTGAAGCTTTAGACTATTGGTTTTCTTATTCCCTGTAGGTCTTCCCAAAGCCCCTCATCTCTTTTTCATCTAGGCAGAGGCCTCTGTCTTCTCTAGATCCATCCTGGTGACTCCTTTTAGAAAGGAAAAGAAAACTGAAATTCTGGTCCCATTGAAGTATTTGCTATAAAGCTTTGATTCTGTGCTTAATTCTGCATGGGCTTAATTGGCACCTGTGTTTAATTGTGCTGACACTTAGTTGTACATGGGAGTGATCAGAGCTCCCTAGTGATTTGCACCAATGAAGCTGTGTTTGTGTAGTTATGTTGCTCCAAAATGTTTGGAGGCAGAAAAACTTCCAATTCTTATGGGGAATATCTTTAGGGCTGAGGGAAAAGGCATCCCCCGTTGCCTTTAGTCCTCACAAAGACTGTTCCCTCTCTATTCCCATCCAGCCCTGCAAGCTGAATTCTTAGAAATTTTTTGCAGCAACTAACAAATCTTGCTTTGCATTTGGGACCCTCTGAGCAAACAGTGTCCTTATAATACTAACAGTGCTTTTAAGTCCAGATCTTTTTGTTCAGAAGGTTCACTGAAGCAGCATTGTGGGGTTTTGATCACAAATGCTATGGGAAAGCAATTGAAATGCAAAGAAAACAGATCCTCACAAAACCATTACCATATATATGTTTTTTTAAACAGAGCATTCACTGGGAATATACACTGTCAAGCAGGTTTCCAAAAGTAAATAAAATTCAAAGAAAATTGCACATAATAGTGGAATGTATATCTCTTGTTTGGATAAGAAATATCTAGCTAACTGTATGTACCTCTCATTTAATCTTAACTTTTTCAGTAGGCCTAAGTGCGGTAGTTACCATGAGATAACACAAGGACTAACATAGGGTGTTCACTAAAGACTGGAGGAGAAAAAATATCAGTACTAGTTTAGCAGCTACAAGTAACCATTCTAGGCAGTTTTTGTCACCTCAGCTTCAGTTAGGGTAATGGGAAATAAGACAGCTGAGAAACCTAAGTGGTAGGAGATGAAAAACAAGCCTTAGTGTTTTGCAAGCAACAACTGAAGAGAAGCAGCTTGATCAACAAGCTAGCCAGTAGATGCAATTTTTACCATACTTAGATTAAGATAAGAGTGTATTATCCTGTCTCTTTGCCTTATATAATTAAATCATTTAGGGTTATCGTTATAATTAAATTATTTAGGGTCTGGCATAAAAGAAGAGTCTGGCACCAAGATGGTGTTCCTGCAGCAATGAACCCCTGTTCATGCAGAGGTTCCCATCTACAGAGGCTGTGAAAATCTCTTTGACAATTAGTCCCTGAATTGAAGTTAAGTACGGTTTTCAACCCTTATTGGTAAATTCCCTACTAGAGTTCTTCAGAAACCTTTTTTCATTATCTTTAGATATTTATGATTTCTTCTTTTGTTAATTTTTGGTTCTGCTTAGACAATATGCATTTTCCATAAGAAGTCTGTATTGCATCATTCTTTATTTACTCATTGTATTGCATCTTTAATTTTTTTTAAGTCAAATTCTTTTTAACTATTCCCATTAAAACCTAGTCCTTCTAGGGGTTCCTTGAAGGAGGTTTCCTTGAACTCTCTTAATTTCCAGTTGTTTTCTGGGGTCAATGATTGTATGCACAACTGCCAACTTCTAATACA
Source organism: Pygoscelis adeliae (assembly GCF_000699105.1). NCBI lineage: Eukaryota > Metazoa > Chordata > Aves > Sphenisciformes > Spheniscidae > Pygoscelis > Pygoscelis adeliae. Next base: position 1,803,527 of record NW_008825071.1, on the reverse strand, counting down.
ATTAATTTCTATTTGTGTTAGTTTCACGGAAGCAACAGAAGAGATGGTCTTGGACTAAGGACTGCATTAGGATCATATAGTGATGACTAGGGGTAAAACTGCTGGGGAGGCCTAAAGAAAATATGCATTGCATTTACAGTAATCTTTCAGTAGGATATTGCAGCAATTTCTGCTGTATAGCCTCCGCTTGCAGCAGAAATTGAGGACGTGTACTTTTGACTTTGACCATAAAGACCCTTCCTCTCCCATAAGATGAGTTGGGTCGGTGCACCATGTTGCAGTGTATGTTGGCTCTGTCCCACGGGACGTGACAACATTGTGTGTTGAAACCAGGAGGCTTCTGCAGATTTTTTAGCTGGTCCAATTTGGGCCTGACTGCCCTTGAAACTTAAGCTGGTGTCCAGTGGGATTACCACTGGAATACAATGAGCTTTATACCTGCATTGTATGGAAACAAGAACCAGACAACTCCCACTGGCTTTGCATCCCATCTTTTCCCAAAGAAAACAAACAAAGTATCGTTAGTGTTGAAACCCGATGGATTTTTGTGCTTGGAGCATCTATGCAATCAAGCCCAAAGGTTTTTAACATGGGTAGAGGTTGTTTTTCCAGCAACCTGTACTAAAACCACTGTATGTCTTTTGCTTCATTCTTCATGTTCCTCTGAGGCTTCGCTGTGTTCAGATGAGAGTCAACCCTTGGTTGAAGTAACTGACCTTATTTGTTGAAGAGAAAAACCGTCACTGTCTTATGCAAACACAAAAATTTTGTAGGTTCTTTGTTAACCTCTTTATATTGAGAGTGATTGAGAGTTGTCCATCAGATCTTGTCCTTTATTTATAAGAAGACGCTATGTTACCTTCCATGACCTTTTTCAGTGTGTGTTAAGTATACATGAACCAAACCATATGTATGTTTAAGGTACTCTGGTCTTTATAATACGACAAATAATAAAAAGGGCTTTAGGGAAAATAGTTATCGTATGTCTGGCTGGAAGGGAAAAAATACATAAGGCCACCACAGTAATTGACTTAGAACACTATAAAGGGAAATTTCTTTTCTCGTAGAGAAAAAAGCCTCAATTCACACATGAGCTGCACCAAGTAGAACTGATGAATATAGCACAATAGTCCTAACAGATTCACTACAAGCCCTGTCCTGAATAAGAAAAAAAAGAAACAAAAAGGAAGGGGGCAGGGAAATGGTTTCCTTCCTGCTCCTGGGAAGAGTTAGAAAAATAGAGTGCTGAGCAATATAGGAAAAAAAAAAGGAAAAATAGTCACATATTATTCACGCTTCACTCATGTCTGGTACATTCACACGGGCATATTAGGCATGAAAAGAACTCTGAAATGTAAATAGAGACATTCATTGTGTGGTTTTACTTTATTTTTTAAGGAGGAAGGAAACAGAACGAATGGACTCCCCACTCTGCTGTTTCTCAGAAGGAATCCCTTCTGAAGTCATTCTGATGAAAGCATCATTAACCCTGTTTTCGTTAATGGGTCTTTCCTTTGTGGCTCAGATAACGAAAAATGAGGGAGAGCGTGGGCCACCCTGGTGATCAAGGAAACATCACAAAAATTGAGGATGAGGTTGTTGCGCACAAACTGAACTACCAAAGGTATGATGGGCTTGAATTTAATTCCCCTAATTATACTAATGATGCAGAATATAGCCAGACTGAAATAACTCAGGTGATTACTTAGCATATTGCTCTAGTTTCTGCAATGGCAGTCATTGTTTACATCTCTAATTATGCTGTGTAGACACATCAAATCACTCACGCTTGTTTTGACTTGAAGTATTTGAAGCAGCAAACACTGATGAGCTGTATCTTACTGATGCTGCCATGTGAATGAATGCAATTAAGTAATACTTGTTCATCGGGCTCAGGGTCCGATCCTGCATGTCTTTCATACTCAGCATTCCCGTTGCTGTGACTTCCTTATGTATTTCTTTCATTGAGACCTCCTCCTTGCCTTGAGCAGTTGTTGAAGGGCTCCATATTCACATAGCTAAGCACTTAGCGTGCCCTTAATTTTAAGAGCACGAGTAGTTTACTGCAGGTCAGCTGGACTGCTCGTATGTTTTAAGGGAGAGTTACCACTGGTTAGGATACAGCCAGAGTTTTCAGCGTCTAAAACAAGGCCAATTGCTTATCCTGGGGTAGTGTAGCGAGAACAAAGGAAGAATTTGTTCCAATTACCAACAACAGTAGCAAAAAAATGCCCAACTTGAAGTTACTATCCTGTGCTTACCATTTTTAAACTGAGTGATTTTTCTTCACGATAATGAGAAAAAAAATGGGAGAACATTAGAGCAGCTTCATCCTTTAAAAAAAAAAAAAGCTAAGATTTCTTAGCATGTGCAAATGGCTCTGTTGTGCATTTATGGCTCTAGTGGACATATCCGATGTGATTCCCCCCCCCGCAAAACAGTATATTCTCTAAGGGTTGTATACAAGTCCACATGCCAAGTGCTACAAATATTTCAACCTTTAGGACAACCTCTTTCTGCAGTCCTAGGCAAGCTGTTTTCTCTGCTCTGTGGCTCTGTCTCCCCTTCTGCAGATTCAGAATAATAATGTTCGTCTTTTTGAACACTTTAGGGCTTTCTATTTTGATGTGAAATACAAATTTGCAGTGTTAGGCCATACAAAGTATCATTACAAACCGTACTGAAGGCTAGAACTTTCATTGCCCAATTGGCTCATTGCACTAGGCTAAGAGTCTGAAAACGCGGATAATTTTTGTCTTGCATATTTTTATGCCAGTGTTTTTTTTAGTAGCCTGCAGGTATATTTAATTTATTTGCTCTGCTGGAAACATAGTGAAGATATACTTTCTATGTTGTCTCCAGGAAAAAGGCTCATAAAGGGTAAATTGTTCCACTAGAAATATTCTCCTATTAGATGAAGCTAGTTTACCCTTTGGCAGGAATATACGTAGCTTTCACTGCAGTTACAGCTCCTTGAGCATTTATAATACACTTTTTAATGGAAAGAATTTCAGGCTCTTCTATTAAATCAAATTCAATGTCAATTCTGAGGCAGAGGAAGGGGTCTTTCAAGCAGTTTTTTTACCCAGAAAACTTGTTACAGACTCTAAAAATAATTTGTGCATACATTAATGGCTATATTATGAGGTAGTCAAAGCTGGAAGGATGTTGAGCACTTTTTTAACTCCCATTGGCTCCAGGATGGCTCAGTACTTCACAGAATCTGCCTGGGGGACAGAGGAGGAGAACAAAGTGAGAATACACAGTCCCAGCAGTGCTCTGGCTGTGCATGCAAACCTTTAGCAGTCAAACCGCCCCACAGGAGCATGAAAGGATGTTTCAGTCAGTACCTCATTTCATCAAGGGCTCCCTCTCACCAGAGGTGTTCAGAAGGGACGATCTTGTCATATGAAGTAAAGACTAAAACAGGAGGAGCTGCTTTGCCTTTGGATTGCACGTTAAAAGAAAAACCCTTATAACAGAAGGGTGCACGTCGTGGGAGAACAGAAAAAGAGTGCCCACTCCACATTTTTTGCAGGTATTACAGAGGTGTGGGCTGCTTTTTAAAGCTCATTATTTTCTTTTCACTGTTTGTATAAGTGGATAAAGCTTCAGTCCCTCTTGCTTTCCAAATTATTTTTGGTACTGTTGAGCAACAGGTGAGTATTTTATTTATTCCAACACCACACTGGCAACAGAGCAGAATGAGCTAACTGAGCGTTTTTGCAAAGGCTCTGGTCTCCCGTGTTTACAAATCTGCTAGCTGAGGCTGGAAAAGTGACTCTATCCTTCACTGTAGAGTCCAGGCCGTGCATGTTTTCATGGCAGAAACGATTTTAAAAAGCCACCAGGAAAGAGGTCTTTGGTGACTCCAGGCTTGGGAGCTATGGCTGCTTTTTGACTTGTTAAGTGGCTTGATGAAATCTTTGGGTCTCAAATAGTTAGAAGGAGCAATCATTAATGGAGCCAGGCACCTTAGATGCAATTTTTGCTTATTTACAAGAATGTAGAAAGTCAGCTTCCTTGAGCAAAGGAAGACTTGAACAACCAGAGAGCCTCTTACCCCAAGACAGGCATTGTCCCCCTCCTGCTCCTCTCAGACTCTTTCCAGGGTGATGCACCAAAGCTATCCAGACTCCTTCCTCAGATCAGCATTTTCCAACACTTGAGTTTTGGTGGCAGTATCAGCTAAGGGGAATAACCTCCCCTCTCTGCCCCCGGCTGGTTCTTCCTGCTCCATACCTCAATGCTGTGGTTTTAACCCAGATCACCTGGCAGGGGCGGTCACTGCGGTGCAGAAAACGTAACTCTTTGACAGTGCTGCGAAAGCCAGGCTGCCTTCAGATCACAGCCTGCCTCTGTCCTTGAGCTCCGACTTGGCTCTTCCATGAGAATCATCGCCTTTAGGTGTGTTCCTGCCCCAGCGAGACTCTGCAACACCTCTCACCTCTGTTTCAGGTGGAGATGCATGTTGGCTGGTTAGCAGCTGCTGCTATTTCAATAATCTATTGCCTTTAAAGAGGTTAATGATCTAAACTGAAGTAGTGAAACCTGCCAGCTTCACTGGTCGCACTCACAAAAGATACCGTCTATTTTTTCCTTAAGATGAAAACTACTTTCTTTAACCCCTGTTTGCAGTAGTGGATACTCCTTATTACTTACTATACAGCCTATTGCCAAAAATGAGGACTTTAACTACGAATATAGTACAAAAGCCTCTTCCTACCCTGCGAAGTATATAGTTCGTGGATATGGACAGAAAGAGGGTGAATCATCATGCCTCTCTGCTAAGGGGGTTGAAGGCATAATGGCAAAAGGGACCCCTAAAATGACTTCCAAACAATAACAGGGAGAGATCTTCTTAGACATTTAGATGAAGTTCCTCCCAAATGCAGATGCAGTCTGGGAGAGGATAATTGTTGGGGACTATAACTGCTGAGGGCAAAAGAAGGTGCTGCAGCGGAGTGGAGGGTGTAGGACACGTGGAGAAAATGTAGATAGTATGGAAATAGCTATCAGAAGTCTTCATAGCCTGCTTGTATGTGACAGAAGGCAAGTATCCCTATCATTTCCACTACACCGATGAAGAAACCTGAAAAAACAGGGCTGACAGTTGTCACGGCGCAGCACACAGTTAGAACCACAGGCTCGTTCAATTTCATTTGTGTTTCTAACCGTGGTTCACATCGCAAGTGTAAGAGACAAGAGTTACCTGCCCTTGGGCTTCTTAAGCCCTGTGATTTGGCCCTGGCCTCTTCTCCAATTCAGACAATTTTGCTGCATCACTTTGGTTGTGTTTGCATCAGTTGAAAACTTCAGAGTGAGTTTTTGGCCAAAGTAACCTTCACAGGGCCTGAGTCCTTTCAGCAAGCTGATTAACAGTATGTGATAGGTATTCTGCATGTATTTTAAATGAATGAAACTGTTTACCAGTTTGTGAAAGTAAAATGCAAGACTGGAAATTGTTAGGTAGAAATCTAACTAGTAAGTGGCCAAGAAAATGCATTAATTCCCGTAATATATATGGGACTATATACTATAACTCCAATGAGACAGTAAGATCACAAAAATGCAAGGGGATAAAACACATACTCAGTCGGCATCTTTATTCTCTAAGGTGTAATTGCCACTAGTTACTTCTGTCTCAAAACTTAAATATGGAAAACAGTAACCCTACATGTCACACAAGAAAGACTAAAATGTGTTTCGATAAAAGCCTTTCTTTAAAGAAAGGCAAGTACATGTTCCCCATTTGCTGCTGAAGAGCAGCTGCCCTGCAGTGCCTCTGCCCATGCTGCATACACATGAAAAACTTGTCAAATGCGAATGCCCACCCTCTATGTACTTTTAAAAGTGCACGACGCATACAATTCGTAGAACAATAAAAGGTGCTGATAATAAAAGATGCTTTCATCTGGAAGATATCTATGTCCTTTGGGACTATCCGTCCTTCCTGCACATCCATTTCACATCCCACACTGCAGATAATCTTGCGAGTCCTGCTGTCCTCCTCGGCACGCCACTAGTCTAATGCAAACATTTATTTTCTGCGCGTGAGCGTTTTCCGGCCAAACTTTTCTGGAGCCACACAGAAACAGATGATTATTACTAACCCAACTTTCATGAACAGCAGCTGTGCCCAGATTTAATGGCTGGCCGGCATTACACTGCTGTAATAGGGACGCTCAGGAGCATACCCGGGAGGTGAGAGGACACATTTACGCATGTCCTGCCGCCTGAGCTGAGGACGAGATTAAATTGCGGAGGGCTACCGACTCGCCCACGGGCAACGGGTGGCCGCACCATAAGTGCGCAGTGGCAGGATTTAAAGCTGTGCCACAGTTTTACTTTTCACTCCAAAAAGGGGATGTTGTACTTCTGTACTTACTGGATTAAGATTCTTTTTTCTGGAACAGGATCATACTCATGGGGGAAATAATGAACTGATCCTGCATGTGCAGCATTAGGCATAGGAGTACTTCTACCTTTCATACTCCTAAAATTCAGGTTCTGGCATCAGTATGTCAGCTTCAAGCCCTTTAGATGTAGAATTTTCAGCATAGGCTCATTTTCCATGAGCAGGCAGTGACAGGCACATCGGGTTTTGCGTGATTTGAATATTTTAATTAAGTTGGAAGCGTGGCACCAGTCAGACTGAAAAATAAAATTTTTATTTTATTTTTTTTCTTATTTATTTATATATAATTTTATTTATAAAATTATAAAATTTATATATATATAATTTTTATATATATATTATTTATTTTATCAAACATTTAATGCTTGAGCCTACAGGATGGTGCACGCCACCCTTAGCCCAGCAGAAGTTGAGGACCGCCAACCAAGACCTTGCAGAATCCAGCTGAAGCCAGAGCTCTGACAAGGTGCTGAGAGCCTCGGAGGTCTATTGAGTGACATGCAGTTTGTGGGCAGTCCGACAGCGGCAAAAATAATTCTATTGCAAAGGCAGAAAATGCCAGTCAGAATGAGCAGGAGTAAAGTGCTTTCCTTGCTTAAATAGAAGCAATGCAAGGCTGACATCTTTTAAAAAAGGAGGGTTACTCTCACAGTCCTCTTCCTAGAAGTTTCGCTTCCTTAGGATATGTGGTTATTTCGGGTTACCACAGCAACTGTCAGAAGAGAAGGCATTTTATTTTCTTGTTTTGTGTTTACATGGAAGAACTGGGAAGACCACCATGTACTGGAACAAGAGGAGGGATTACAAAAGCCCGCCCCGAACAAAAGGAGCTGTGTGGAGATCTTCCTACTGTACAAAGGTTCACAACAATTCCTTTCCTGTGAAGCCACATGGAATACTCTGAACAGCTAATATGGGGTACTCAGGAGATGTCTAGCCCAACAGTGATGTGAAAACCCTTTTTGTGGTGATCCAAGGTGAAGTGGGTGGGCCTCTGCCACACACTTTGCTCCAGGCAGGGGTACACAGCTCTCCTGGGAAAGCGTGTGCCTTCAGGTTGTTTGCTTTGCCTGGTTTTGTATCGCAGCTACAGTCCCAGCACTGTTCTCAATGAAGTGAGTTTGGTAGGAATCGGTGCTGAGCGCCTCAGGATCCACTCCGACATCTTGAGTATCGCCCATCCTGTTTTGAAAATGCAGATTTCTCGAAAGAAATGCCTACAGGTGCTGTAGAGCGAGGCTGCAGTAAACAAGCACATGCCTTTCTGTTTGGAGAGATGGGGCTCGGTTGTTTGCATTCTTTACATACGACTGTGCTTCAGAGTGAACTAAACCCAGTTTTGTTACGTAGAAGTTAAATCAAGAAAATATACAATGATGTATTTGAATAGGGAGATTGGGACATCATTGCATTTGTTGGTTTGCGGTTGGTTTACCACAGAGGCATGTGGCACCTGAATGATTTAGGCAGTTACTAGCAACATGTTACCTATTGAGAAGAATGGGATTTAGTTATTTAATTCTGCACTTTACAGAAAACTATTAAATGTCTTTCATCTCTGAGCCCCCCCCC
>NW_008825071.1:1794418-1795484 GCF_000699105.1 Pygoscelis adeliae | reverse complement strand
TGATCCAGCTGCGATGTTCTCCAAGAACTGCTTTTTGGCTGATACCCGCAACAGTGGTCTTGTCTCTGGGCTCTGCTGATTTTTCTGAGCAGTTAAACAGCACCCAAATTGTTACCGTGCGAATTCCTGGCCTCCTGAGCCACAGACGTCACACTGGCAAAAACCGGCTTAAATTTGGTAATACGTAGCGTGAGCGCAACAACCTCCGACCTGCCCAAATTATACAGACAGGAAGGGTCTCTCTCGCCCCGCGCCACGGCATGACCCCGGGAAGTCACCCACCGCCTCCCTCTGCCCTGCCGAGCCCCTCTGCAGCAGAAAGCCCGGTGCCGCAGGCCACTGCCTTCAAGCAGATGCCCGTCCCGAATGATGCACCCCACGTCACCGTGCTGTCATTCGCTTCGCCTGCAGTATGTATATTTTAACCCTGCAGCTTCTAGGCATTTTCAGGCGTCCAGGTTATCTCCCACGCACTTCCTTGCTTTACAGCGCGTCTCCGGTTTTGCCAGATGACTGCTGCTGGCCGCTGCGGCCCCCGCCAGCTCTCCGGGTGCCCCGCTCTCTGTGCCTTAAGGCAGCGCTTGGGGTGCCCGTGGGAAGGAGGGGCTGTATTCGCAAGCGCAGGCCTCCCCATCTCCCCGTCTCCCTCCCGTACGCGATGCTGCTGGAGGCTCCCTCAGGGATGGCGTCCCACCAGACTATTAAGAAAAGGCCTCAGGAAGTCCCAGGCGCCAGCCGCCTGCTCCCCTTCTCCCGCTTTTCCTCTCTGTCCCCCCGCCCCGCCAGCCCTGCCGGCGTCTCCCTTTAGGCTTCCCGGGGCACAGAGGGCGCTTTTCAACCGTGTGCGCCGCCGGGGGCTGGCAGCCTCGCATGCCGCAGCTGGAGGCGGCGTAAGCAATTCCCCCTCTTCCTCCCTCAACTGGCCGGGCTGGAAGTTGGGGGAAAAAAAAAAGAAAAAGACTTCTGGGGTCACTGGGAGGGGAAAAAAAATTCCTCGTCACGTCTGTGGCGTCTGCGAAATCGTCCCGCGAAGGAAGAGGAGGATCCCGCCGCGGGGACCGCGTGT
>NW_008825071.1:1792400-1793146 GCF_000699105.1 Pygoscelis adeliae | reverse complement strand
GGGGGGTTGGGAGGCGGCAGCGGCGCTGGCCAGGGGACGGAGCGACTCTGGGAGCTGGCATAATTCCTCGCATAACTTCTGCAAAACAGGGGAATTGCACCAGCGGTTAGAGCCGTGTTTTCTCTTTTCGTTTCTGAGGTGGATTAACCCAGCTCGGGGGATGTCACCCATGCTCAGGCCTCTCTGTGCAGAAGCAGAATGTACCTATTAAGCTGTCTTGGGGTTTGGTTTTAATTTGTTTAACGTTTGGGGTATTTTTTAGATAGTTACGTGTTTTGCTCTAAAATATTTCAAGTGTGTAGAGTGGTGCAGAGCATCCCCTCATCTGAAAACGGATGTGTGCGTAGCACTTCAGTCTCCCCAGTTGTTTGAGTAACCACATAAACGATTTGATTGAACAGGAGCGTGGAGAAGCTGGTATTTTGTGAATGTTTTCCTCGGTGAGAGGATGGGGAAGTTCTCCCCTGCTCTTCACTTCGCCTGACACCTCGCTAGTGTGACCCTCCCCTTGCAGAGGCTCTGCGTTTTGACATTCTCGGGGCTGGTTCTCCACCCTGCATACCGGTGTAAATCCACCGGACTTACTTCTGGGCCCTACCTGTGTGACAGCGGGCTCTGTTCCCGGACGGGGCAGGCAGCGCCAGCGGGTCTCTCCCGGGCCGACTCGCCAAGGGTGGTTTCGGACGGGTGCTTCAAGCGAGACAGGTCTTTTTCTATTGTCCTGCCAGATCCCTAACCTCTGGGGG
>NW_008825071.1:1776020-1792068 GCF_000699105.1 Pygoscelis adeliae | reverse complement strand
GCCTCGCCATCCCCTTGCTGCCCGCTCCGGGGTGCGGGGTGGGAGATGCTTGCCGGCACTGGCTGCCGGAGGGGGGCTGTGTCCCCCCACTTGGGTGCAGTCTGGGAATGGGGAAGTCCTCTTCTTCTGTTCCTGCAGATCCCTACCCCCCAACCTCCCCCAGCCCTGCTGTGTGCCTGGCATAGCGTGCTTATACAGTGTCTCACGCGATTAGGTTGCTGATCAGGGATCTAAAATATTGTGAAAATTTATTATCCATTGCGGGTGCCCTACCTAAAGTACTCTGAGCGTGATTTTTAGTAGTGCTGAGCAGCAGTAAATTCTAAATAACATGGCATCTGGGCCCCGGCTTTTGAGGATGCTGGGTAGGTCTGGAGCGAGCCTGCCTGTGGCCTGCAGGGCACAGCACCTGCCAGGGTCACTGTGACTAAAATTTGACTTCCCAGGGCGCTGGTAGTCCTTGTACTTGTTGGCTTTATGGGGCTCCGAAGAGTAGCTTGGCAGCTGGGCTGGGGCGTGTGCTGGGTCTGGCCGCAGGCAGACTCGGTCCTTGCTGGCCCTGGCCTCCTGCCCCTCCCAGCGTGCTCCTGCCTCATCACTTAGGCACAGGAGCCCATGCAGTCCTAAAGCCATTCTCGTTCCTCAGTGCCTCTCTCAAGCGAGTGTGGTTCCTCTCCTGTCTCAAGACCTGCCACAGCTTTTGTAAAATACTGAACTGTTTTCACATCTCTCTGAGGCATCGTTTGTGCAGTTGGAGCCAGATGGGATTATAGTCCCTTGCACTGGCTTTACTTGACAGTCCCAGGTAACATACACCATTAGTGCTTTTTTTTTAGCATCCTCAGCCTGCGACGCTCAATTCCTGCCTAAGACCTGGAGCCAGCAACCTTCACTTACCCTTATCTCAGGAACAGGCGTACTGACTTCAGTAGAATTGGGAATGAGCAAAGCATCAGTCCAGGATTTGAAAAATCGAAACCAAATATAAGCAGATCATGAGCTGTTCGGCTTGGTGAGGGGGTGGGCGTTAACTTTGCAACAGAGACAGAATAAAAATCAGAAGTAGTTTCTAAGCAATCACAGCGCGCTTCACAATTTCAGTAATACTCTGTTTAAAATTACACTGCTCCTGCTCTGAAGAAAATTACTTTGCAGAGTGTGCTTCTCTGCATAGAGAACACTTCATCATACCAGCGTTTTAAAGTGACCGGCCACAGCCTTGTATAACTTCACAAAGTTGAAACATAAAAATCTCATTCAACTAAATGGCGCTGATGCAAGGCTTTGGATGTAAGAAGAGATTGCATGGGGCATGTCCGGTCTGTACAAAACTCATGGGGTAAGCATGGTTTCTTAATGTCCTGTTTCAAAGCAGACGTCCTGCTGCCTACAGTGAAGCTCAAGATACTTTACCCAACCAAAACACCTGACAAAAGCACACTTGTGTGTGTGTTAGCATTCAGTCATATACGTTTGTGTGCGAGTATTTTTATATACATACAAATGTATATGCATGTGAGTATGTATATGTGTGTGTGTTTATCTTAGGCTTTCTGAAAGAAAGTGAATATTACCTGTGCCTTGTATCTGGAGGAAGTGGTAAAATGTTGCAAACTAAATTTGCATTGCATTGAAGGACTCCAGAGTCCCTACAGATTTGCCTAAGGAGCATTAAAAGGACGAGCATTATCCTACAGCTCAGTCAAGCTGCAGTACTTTACATTTTAGGGGTATGGTTGAGGAGTGAAAGCTTGAGCTATTTGATGTTATTAACTTTTTAAAAGAAGGGTTTTTTTTAAAAAGTCAGCAGTATTAGAAAGAGTTGGTAGTTACCATTATTGCTGGTTTCAGCAAACAGCTCATACTGAGCAGGAGTGTGCTCTTTCTCTTGCTCAGCAACAGCAAACCACCCTCTCCTTTCCTGTCTCCGCCCCTCGTCCCCTTGGACTGACTTCCACAACGCTCCCTCTCCATATTTCTCGGAGCTGCTGCGTGCTTTGAGATTGCAGAGGAGAGGATGGGAGGTATAGTTTTCTGCAGTGGCTGTTCATCTTACCCTTTCTTTGATATGAGAAGAGGGGAGGTCCCGGGGGGGAGTATGGCATTCACACAATCTGGTCTTGTCTTTGATAACTAATAAGAACATGTGGCAAAGTGCACTCCCTGCATCTGGAGTGTACTATCATGCTAAGGGCCAAGGACGTTCAACAACACAAGGCGTCTTGCTAATACGCTGGTAAACAAGGTTAGATATGTGCATACCTGCAGGGTGACTAAATATGATGCACTGTGATGTTACCAGTAACTTGCTAGTATTTTATTTGTGTCTGAAGTGTGCCCATCCCTTGCTCTAGGCAAATGCACAAAAGAGGACCGCAGAAAAACACAGGCTAGTTCACTCTTAGCAGAGCTAGAACACAGCCTAATGTTACTAAACTGTGTTTCTATATGCAAAAAACCCCAACTTTTGTATTTAAATCAGTCTTCATGAGAAAGGCAGCACGATGGACTTAGAAGCCGACTTAAAATTGGTGATTTAGAAATAGTTGCAACAGACCCAATAGACACTGGAAGTGAAATATAAATCTGGAAAAGTACTCTTTTTTTCCCCCTCCTATTTTCTCTAAATATTACTTCTGAGGGGTTCTCATCTAAGATTTATCCTAGAACTTGGTCCAGCTGCAGCGCAGTCAGCAGTCAGACACCTGCCTCTGACTTCAGTGTGGGCAGGGTCAGCCCAGTAAGTGCTGGACCAGGAAGCCAGAAGAGCGCGTCAGCAGCCTTTCAAAGTTGGGATTTGTTTTGCCCTTGGAGTGCCAGGGTGGTTTCTGGCAATCCTCCTCTGCCACTGTTTTGTTGCCTTTGTCATCAGAACAGAGGCTCAGATGCTCTTCCAATATCGCTGTTCATATTGCGCCTACGTGTAGTGCCTGGTCCTGCTCTGATACTCTGAGCTGTCAAGTCAGAAACTCTCTTCAATCTTACAGATTTTTATTTTGCTAGATTGGCCCTCTCTTCCCAAAGTGCTCATTTTCCTCCCCCCTCCTTCTTCCCATGCCTCCTCTGACTCATTCTGCTCTGTCGTGGCCTTTTTTCCCCTGCTGTCCTTTCTGTTATTTTCTCTCTGCTTCTCCAAGTTGATTTCCCTGAGCCGCTTTCTGTTCCCTTTCTTTGCCTCCAGGTTTCCCTCACCAGCTTGCTGCCATCCGTGCTTATCTGTGGCTCTCCAGAACTTTTCTGTTGCCTTCTGCCTTGCTGGCGCTCAACCTCTGTCCATCCGTAGAAGTTCTCCAGTAGTGGTGGAGATGTCCTATAGAAACTTTGCATCTGTAGCTTGCCTCATAGTGTAGAGGTAGTCACTTCACCTGCAGCAGACCCTGAGCAGTCCTTCCCAGACGACTAACACTGAGCTCTAGCTCTGAGGCTTGTGCCTGCCCTCCGGCGTGGTTGCCTCATGTGGGAAGCAGATGACCGGCTGTTTTCTGTGTCTGAGTGGCTGTGCACCAGGAAGCACATGGGAAGCTCCTCCAGGGCTGCCACTGGAAGGACTTGCACAAAGCAGAAGGCAGTTCCTGAAGAGCCGGCCCAGGAGCATTATGTTTGCTTGCAAACGTCGCATTCATAACTTACAGTTTTCTATATGCTGCATTATAGTGGTGGTGGTGTTTACAAGACCATCTGGGAGTGTGATTTATGAGAAGAGGGAGCTCTACAGAAGCAGCATAGCGGTTTCCACAGACAGCAGCTGTTTCGGTGCTGTGACAATACAGATAAATACACTGCACCTATTGTACTCTTTTCATTGTTGGCATAGTCAACAGTTCATTAGTGGAGCTTGCTCAGAGCTTCTGTCTGGCAGACAAAGGATGCAGCTCTTGGTTATCAGGCTCTAGCAGCGCTGTATAACCAAAATTAAGTTTGGGGCTTCTGGGTTTGCTTTTTATTAGCTGAATTTCATGGTTCATCAGTAATGATGGAGATAAATGAAGCTGGCTGTATCATTATAAAGCTAAGCACAAGTTGCCTTTTTGTGGTGGACGAGGCAATGTGTCTGAGAGGCTTTTGGTGGAAAGAAATGGAAGTGAGGTTGTTTTTTCACAACGGTTCTCACCTGATAAGAAACCAGCACTAAAAATGGTTGTAGGAGCTTGCATTTTTCATCAGGCTTTGACTGCTTTGTTCACTTTTATCTTGTGCTTCTTTGACATCTTTTTGTTTCTTGCGGCTCATCAGGGAGCTCTGCGGGGAAAGCCTGTCTGCTGAGTGCTGTCACCAGGAGGTGCCGTCTCCCCTCCAGAGATCCTGGGAGATCCCATAACTAATAATACGTGTGTGGAAAACCCATCTGCTGGAGGGTCTGGACTTTTCTGCTTTTATCTTGCCTCCTGTGCTTTGCACAGGTATTCAGGTGTGCCAGTCCTCAGGTGGTCACGGTCACAACCCCTGCTCTGGGGGATTTCAGTTGGACAGTTGTTTGGATAGGACTTTGCTCTGTCCTTATTTTTACATCTGCTGCATATGAACTGCGAAAGATGAAATGGCCTGTGTTAGAGCTAGGTGTGCGCACTGCGGGCAGGGTTTTGAAAGCTCTCTCTCTTTCTGCATCTAACAGATTTCTCTCAGTATCTTCAATATGCTCGTTGCTACCTAGTGGGACTTCTAAAAGTATGGAGTGACTTACATGCTCTTTGTGTACTTATACCTCTTAAAAAAACCTGTCCCAGTTTTGTTCCTCAACATCAAGTTTAAGAAGGGCAGGACGACACGTAACAAATTTCAAAAATCAACCTCCCTGCACCCTTCTTTTCAACTCCATAGTATCCTTTTAGCTGCTCCCTGAGTAATGCCACCAAGACAGATCTTATCAGTGATCTTGCATAAATAGTAAACCCTTTGTAAAGGCTTTAGAGACTGTAGTGACTCTTGTCATATGAGATGGATGAATTTCCCCATGAGGGGAGGGGGCAAGTGTGTCTGCCCCAAGAGAGGGGTGTCATAGAATTAGGCAAGAAGCATCAAAGAGGAGTTGCCAGAGCTGCCAGACTAAGTCAGACCAGTGCCATAGCTAGCTCAGGGATCCTGTCCCTAATGATGAAAACCAGATGCTGCAGAAGATAGCATAAATAACCGTCAGAGAACAGAAAAGTGACAGTCCTGGTCTCTAGTAATTGGAGATCTGATATCCCTGATTGCCTGTAATTATCTGCCCTTCTCTGGATCTTATCAAGCCTTTGGACTTAAGGGATTCCTGTGGTGTTATTTCTGCAGTTATTGAAGAAAAGTTGTGTGAAACAAGCTTTCCCATATGCTGTTTTTTTTTAATTTCCTGTTTTTTTGAATTTCCTGTCTTTACATACCACTGAGTATTCCTTTGTCCTTCTAACAACCTTTTATCCTATTCTCCTCCATCAGAGAGGAGGCTGCTGTAAGTGGGAGCTGTTTTGGCCTCCTCAGAGTCCAGTCTAAGATGGCTAATGCCATAGTTCCCAGGCAGCGAGGTTCAGGGAACGTGTGTCTGCAGGGAGGAGGGATGCTACCAGGGCAGCTGCTGGGGAGGGGAGAGGCATCACAGCCGTGAAGCAGGGAAAGATGCCAGCTGAAGTGGTATTGAGAAGAGCCCAGCTCAGCAGAGGGAGGAAATGGGAAGCAGTGCAAAGGAGCAAAACAGCAGAAATCATTGGGCTGAATTGCCACCTTTCAGCCCTGGTCCACGTCCCAGCTGGGTAGCTTCAGTTCCTGCATGATTCTGTGGAATATCAGTCCTCAGGGATATTCAGAAGTCACCTTGACATGGTGACATGACAGATCAGCAGCCTGATCTGACTTTGGACTTGGTCCTTCTTTGGATGAACCAAATGACTGCCTGAAATCTCTTCCACTGGCCATTATTCTGTGATTTTGTATACCTCCTCTTGTGGCTGGGACCTTCCTGCTATTGCTCCATCTGCATCCTGAATTGTGTGTGTGTGCACATGGGTTAGAATATATCTGAGGGAAAGAAGGAGGAATGAGAGTACAAGATAAAAAAGGTTGAGCACTGCAGTGTTAATGAATACTGTAACTGGGGAAAAGGAGCATATCTCCTGTTGAAGCCATACAGTCTGGTCAGGAGAGAGAGCAGAGTAGCAGTCTCCTGTGCAAGACAGCTTATGTGTCTTCCCTAAAGATTTGAAATCCCCTAATTGGTGAATCTATAAGCCTTAAATCTTTCTTGCATTGTGGGTTAGCAGAACACATTAAGATTTCTCCCTTGATTTATTTGCTACTCCTTTTTCCACTTTGATATCTACTCTGCAGTCTTCCCATAGGGGATGGAGAGAGGATTAGGTGAGGAGGGCTCAATGCAATATTTTAATCTTCATGTACATACTAAAATACACAGCATTTAGGAGTATCACCATTCCATCTTGCACACATCTTCAGAAAGTACACCTTGGCTTCTGCTCTTGCTCAGCCTCCTATACATATTGAACTGATTTTGAGGAAGTAGGAGATGCCTTGGACACTCTTTGTTCCTCTCCTGACATGAGCCTGAAGTGGAGTCCTTCAGACTGGAGAAATAGGGTTTGCCCACAGTTTGAGATCATGTATACATAGTGGCAACACATCTCCAGAAAAACAGACTTCTATGTGTCATCATTGAGAGATGGCATATGAGACATACTTGACTTAGGCACGAACTTACTCTTCCTTGGAAGGCACTAGCAGATTGTTGAGACAACGTGCTCATCGTGGACACCAACCATCAGGACTGCACTGTGATTTCATTACGAGCCATGGAGCACATGCTGTGATTCCTGTCCTGCTTCATTTGGTAGAAGCATGCAGCGCATTATCTGCGGTTGTCAAAATGTCATTAGTTGCAGATTTGGTGGCTCACGTGGCAGTAATAGGACAGGCCTAGCAAGGCTTGCGTGTTGACATCAGGAATTGGCTCCCAGTTCGTCCTCCTCCTCTGCTGAGCTCGTTTCCTGCTTGTTGCAGCTCTGTGCCCCTCTCCCACGCCGTGAGCCAGCGTGCCAGGTACGCAGCTGCTGGCCGGCTCTCTCAGCCTCCTGCAGCTGCTCCAGCACCAGGGTCCCAGAGCAGGAAGGATGCTGCAGGCCTCTTGTGCTGTTTGTGCCGTGTTTTTTCCAGAAATGTGTTGCTATGCGTAAAGTTGCTATGTACGTGTGGTCTCAAACTGCAGGCAAATACTTTTCATCCAGTCTTAAGGACTCTGCTTAGGGCTTTTGGTCAGGAAAGGGGCAGAGAAGATGTCAAAGGGATTGCCCCCTCCTTTCTTAAAATGAGGTTGTGCGTACAGCAGAACCCTGCTAAGAGCAAATATCCTGCCACCCGGGGTTAGGCGGTGTGCCTGTATTGTCCCTCCTGTCACCCAGTGTGTGGGCTCCCTTGTGCACAGGGTGAAGAAATCTTAGAGGTTTGTGGTATTTGGCAATATGATTTGTGGTAATAAAGGAGCCAGTGGGGCTCCATTTTACCTCAAGCCCTATAAACATAGGTGTTTATGGCATTTAAATCCCTTGAAGTGATAGCTGATTGTCCAAGCACAGTACGGGCAACAAGACAGAGAGCAAAATTTTCCTGGGAGGAGTTTGCGCATGTTTTCCATTAGCGGTCAGACAGGGACCAGGGCCGAGGAAAAGGCATGAGAACAGCCTTTCACCATGACCTCACAAAGAGATTTCCCAGCTCTGATCTCAGCTCTGTTGCATGACTGAACAAGTGGAAGAAAGAGCAACTGGTTCCAGGCTACTGGTTGCTTTATTGGTGTCTTATTTTTATTTTATAGCAAACTATCTGAATAAGGGTTCTTGGGGTCTAAAAGCCCCAGATGGAAAAATAGGTACGTATTATTTATGGTCCATAGGCAGAGAGACGACAGCCGCAGGACATGTTGTACCTGCTGTATGGATGCTGCATACGTGGCCAGTGAGTCCCGTGCACTCCAGGTGCATCCAGCTTGTGGTGCATTGGTGTCAGGGTTAATGAATTTTGGAGGTGCTGGGGTCTGTCTGCAGAGTCAGCTGGCATGTGCCTCGTGTCTGTTTGTCCAGGTGTTTCCAGCATCTGGAGATCCTACACCAGTCTCTGGCTTTTTTTTTTTCTTTTTCTCTGCCTCGTCAAAGCTTCCGAACAGGATCAAGCTGACAGGCGGGGGAGAAACCCCCACAAAGTGAAGAATAGAGACAGAAAGCTCAGGTGCAGTTCTGTGGCTCTTCTTTACACAAGTCCTGATTCCTGCTCAAACTTAGTCGGGCTACTTGCATGAATATGTAGTGCCTGGGTGAGAAAGATGTTTGGATCGGGCATCCTAACCTGCAGTCTCTTGCTTCTTCTGCTAAGGCTGGGGTTTCCTGAGGTGAAGCCTTTGACAAGAGCTGTTTGAGGTATTCCCCGCTGCTCACCTAATTGTGCTGGCAAAGCAGAGGCAGCCCTGTGTTGCGGTGTGGGAGAGGAAATGAGTTGCAGGGGAGGGTGCAAGCGCCTTAAACCAGTGTTGCCACCAGAGACTTCACCTCGCGAAATCACAGTGTTCCTCGTGCATGTATGTGCTATGGTTGATGGCAGCAGCCAGTTAGCGAGTGCTGAAAGGGAGCGAAAGGAGGGACTGGGGCCTCTGCTCCTCTCGGCTGCTTGGGCAGGCAGTGCCTTGCTCTGGGTAGCGTGGCTGTGGGGTTGTGAGCAATCCCTCGGGTTGTGGGATCATAGGCTACGACTAACTGAAAACCATGAGGGCATCTGTTAACTCTTAAAAACAGACTTGTAGAATTAAGATAAATGAGGGCCTTACAAACTTTGTGACTATTGCAGAAGAAATTACAGGGTTCAATATATATATAGCCAGTCAAGTGGTTTCTGTGTATTTGGACTGTAGGCATATGAAAAAGAAGGCTTTAGCCCAGCCAAACTGAATTCCCTGTATGGGGAATTCATGTAAGGTCAGCAGCTTTACACCCCAAAGCTGTGCATCTGTAATCATTAAGCACGTATATAGGAAGCTGCCCAGGCAGATGTATCACTTACTTTCCTTCCTACGCCGTCTGCCTTTTGGTTTTGATATTACTAAAAGCTTCAGTAAGGAACAGTTTTTATCGTGTCAGATGTTACAAGTCGTCTGTGCCAGTTTCCAAGTGGGAGTGTGGGTTTGCATGGCTGGTGCCTTTCCAAGAGCTGGAAGGAGGAATATACCAGGGCTGGAAATTCCTGGTGAATGCAAGCAGCTGTAAAACCTCCTACTGGGTGATCTGTGACAGTGCGACAGGCTGACGGCCTTGTCTGACTTCTCTTGCTGAAGCATAAAAAGGCCGTGTGGACCTGCACATGCTTTCCCTGATTACTAATGAGAGAAAATTCTAACTGCTTGGCTGGTTTTCCTCACAGAATGAATGCTCAGTGTTGTTGGTGAGGTGGTTTTTTCCTCTCTTTTCCTCTCTCTCTTCTCCTCTCTCTCTTCTCCTCTCTCTCTTCTCTTCTCTCCCCCTCTCTTTTCCTCTCTTTTCCTCTCTTTTCCTCTCTTTTCCTCTCTTTTCCTCTCTTTTCCTCTCTTTTCCTCTCTTTTCCTCTCTTTTCCTCTCTTTTCCTCTCTTTTCCTCTCCCCCCTCCCCAGTCTGAATATCTTCATTTGTTTGAGAGTATCCCTCTTCCTGGTAAAACACTAGTTTCAACAGTAAATGCTTATTTGGAAAAGGGTCTGAGGTCAAGGGCGGATTTGAGAGAGAGCAGTCGAATGCCGAATCCCGTGTGGGTCAGCGATCAGGTGATTGCTTGGAAGGTGGGAGCTGCAGTCAGGCAGTCTCTGCTCTGGCCGTGTCAGTATTTATGCGGACTGGAGCAAGACCAGCAGGAGAAGTGGAGGCACCCCACGGTAGCTGGCACCGGGGTGGCTAGCTCTGTTTTCTCTGATGTGGGCTATGGCAGGGCGACAGCGTGTTTCTAACATCATAGGTGGGTGTCTGAGCCATGGGGCCCTTGGCAGCTTCTTTTTAGGGAAGATGAAAACACTTTTTTTGAAAGGTTTGAACTTCATTCAGATGTGGGATGGGAACATATTTGTGGAGGGGTGAAGCAGATCCACCCAGGCCTTCTCACACCCAGTAGTTAGGAAGATGAAGGGTGCTGGTCTGCAATTCAGGTCTGTAATGTCAAGCACAACCCACCTAATACGCAGTCTGTGGACCCATGCAGAGGCGTTAATTTGCGTTTACAGCCTTTCAGAGAATTTCCATGCAAAACTACCCGATTGTAGTGTACGGCAGTCAAAGCAGGATACGCCGCTGCCTTCCTTATATGCCTGCTGGTATGCTCTGCTCTGCTGTCATAAGAGGGAGCGAGCTGTACCAGGGTGAGGTGGTGGCGATGCCAACAATAACAGGCAAAATGAGGGACTGTCGAGCAATAGAAAGGCTTATGCAACCAGACGACTTTTGTGGGACACCCATCAGGTAAACCTGGTTGCTCCGGGGACAATCTCGGTTTTATTTAGAGCTGTAATTGGAGGAGAGCTGACAGCTTCAAAGTCACACTTTTGTGTGGAAGGTTTGTGTGGGATCCTATCTCGTCGGTAACAAACAGCAAGGGTTGATGCAGACTGAGACTCTGGATGTTGTCCTCACACTTGTTGCATGTTTGATGGCTCTTTCTGTATGTTTGCCTTTTGAATAGGGAGATGGAGATGCACTTAGAGTTTAACACAATTTTAGCATATTGAAGTGGTTGCTCACATGCTGCTTTGCAGATTTTTAGTTTTGGTCGTTTTGATTTATTGGGTCTTTTTCTGCTCCAGCTTTTTGTATTCTTTTTTTTACCAGTGAAGGTTGTTAAATTTAATAGTCTCTTAGGTATTTCATTTTCATGCGTGTATTCTGTTCTTGGAAAAGCTGCCCAAATGTAGAGGTGAAATGATGATTGGGTTAGAAAAAAGTAGGTTACAAAGATCAGAAATAAAAGGGCTGCTAGAGGGGTGCAAGATTTTGGGGTTTGCTTCTCCTCATATTCCCTATACGTGCACATAACCTGTGCTATATTTCCCTGAGTCTGCTAGAGGAGAGAGAAGTTACAGATGTCCTGCAGGTTATACATATGAAATATGGTATTACAGTTGAAGATCCCCCTATTGAGTAATTCAAAATTAGAAGCATTGTAATGCATCATTCTGGACAGTGGACAGCAAAATTTCCATTCTAATCCCTTCTGCAGCACTGTGATAATTCAGTGATTAAAAAAAAAACCAACCAAAAAGTTGTTTTGCACTTGAAGAACATGATACTGAGAAATCTTCCTTGGCCCTCTCACTGGGGCTTACATTCAGAGAAATACAAGACTGCTCTCAAAGTCTTTTGTTTAGCTTGTGTTTAGTCTTTTCCTCTTATCTGTGGGCTGTGGATTTTGGTTTTCTTGGGTTTTCTTTTGCTTTTTATTGACAGAAAAGAGGATGAATCATGGTTCTTGGAAGCAGAAGACAGGCTGTTTGATTATCACTGCTGGAAATGCTGTGTAGTGAAACTGTGGGTGAGGGAGTAGGTGGTTCTACTTCTGCTTGTCTTGCAACTCCTAAATATGATCATAAACAGCTGAATTTGTGTCAGGCTTGCAACTCTGCTTGTAACTACACCCACCTCAGTTTACGGTACACGCTTTATCATCAGTGTGGGTTAAAAGACATTTCTGGGAGGCATGATATCTGAGGTCATTCCACATCTTCTTGAGCGGCTGCTTCTGGCTGCTGAAGTGTGTGTGCACGTGAACATGTGCTTTTGTCTATGCTCACGTTGTTTACTTTGTTTCTAGGGCTCATCACAATAAAAGAAGCCCATGATATAGAAGCCAGACTTAATGAAGTGGAAAAGCTTCTGAAGACTATTATAAACATGCCCTGGAAGGTGAGTAAGCCAAGTTCCACATTTAGCCCAGCTTGACTCCTCCTTGATGGTGACACGCACTCTCATGCAGATTAGAAAGTGATGGGCTTTGCCAAACTCTAAAAGAAGCAGCAATTTATTGAGCATCTTGGAGAAGTGCTGAGTGCCAGAACCGTGTAATGACGTCTCCAGGCTGCTGCTTGTAATAAGTCTTTCTGTTGTACTATGAAGGGGTAGAAAGGGAGAAGAGAGACAAAGCAAACTACTAGTGAAAACGGATGCCTGTTTCTTTTTCTCTTTTTAAGTATTCAAGATCTGAAGTCGTCCTCACGTTCTTTGAGAGATCTCCTTTGGACCAAGTTCTAAAAAATGACAATGTCCATAAGATTCAGCCAAGTTTTCAAAGTCCAGTTAAAATATCAGGTAAGAGTTGTTAGCTTCCTACATTTGACACAAGAATTACAAAATGAAAATTACTTCCTTTGCTGTTCCTCCTATTCTTTCTCCACCAGCAATTCAAAAGAGAGTTCTCCACAGTCTGCTTTATAATATAAAACGTATAATTAGCCTTGACATAATAGGCAACATGCATTCAGGCAGTAAAGTGGCAGATGAAATTGAAGGCTGATAAATACAAAGAAGTGGATGTAAGGAAAATGCAGTCCTCACTATCGTCACATAGGATAGTGTTGTTACCACTTAGGAAGGAGATTTTGAGGCTATTGATACAGTTCTGTGAAAATGTAAGCTCAGTGCCAAGCAGTGAGCAAAACCAGCAGTGAGAATATTAGATATTATTAGGAAAGGAGGGGAGAACAGAAGAAGGGAGCAGCATGCTATCTTGAATACAGTGTGCGCAATTCTGGTCTCTCCATCTCAGAAAGGATATAATAGAATTTAAAAGCATACAAATAAAGGACAAGGATTCAAATTGTTGAACAGCTTCTCTAAGGAAAAGGTTAAATAAAGAAGGACACTTCAACTTGGAGAAGAGATGACAGATGACAGGGGATATGATGGAAGTCTACAAAGTTGTGAATAGGAGCGGGTCAACTACCCCGTACTTCTCATGAAACAAGAACTATAGGTTATCCAATAATGTTGACAGACAACAGGCTTTAAACAAACAAAAGAAAGGTTATAATATTGTTTTGTTTCCATACGGTGCACAGTTACGGAGTGGAACTCATTGTCATAGGATATGGTGGAACTGAAAGCATAAATGACTTCAAAAAGGAATTAGGCAAGCAAGTGGAGGAAAAGTACATTGAGAACCGTCACAGGTGGAGACATAGGAAGTTTCTAAACCACAGATTGCTGGTGGGTAGAATGGAGAGCAATATTACTCTTATCCTTGCCTATTCTTTCCACTTTTCCCCTTTCATCTTCTACTGACCATTGTTAAAAGGTTTCTGAACTTTTGGTGTGCCTGGTTTTGTATTTCTATACTGAAACATTTTGTTTGAGCCTAATGGCAACTGCTGGTTTTGTGTCACCAGAAGAGTTTATTTCAGAGAGTGAAATAAAGTTAAATACTACATAGTACTCCAAGGTGCATAAAGTGTTTAGCATGAAACTGGTATCAGTTTTCTTAGGTACTAACAGTATATCAGTTAATGGCCAGTCAGCGTGTCAACATGCTAAAGGTGTAAACAGTGTGTCTTAAGGATTGATCTTATACACAGGGTAGACTTTTTGTAATTGATCCTGAGCTCTGTTTCTAAGCGAACTAGTCCTCTGTTAAATAAATACTCTTTTAATTAAATGGTTTACGAGCCCACCAATAACTCTTTAGAAGTGTACCGTGTAATACAGAGCCTCAGTGAGAAGCGTGGTCTTGCCAGCCCATCTGGGCTGGTCCCTTCTTGCAGGGCTCTCCGAGCCCAGGCTGCAGTGCAGCACGGCGATTATAAAGAAGAGCCCCCGGGGCCCTACTGCAAAGTGGGGTGGCGTAGGTCTGGCTTTCTGGGAGTGAGAGATGGGAGCCAACGTGTGTGTCTCACGCCCCGTCTGTGGCTAGGGAGGTTTGGATGATGTCTGGAGTCGATGTGGAAACCTCAGGTAAAATTCCTCATGTGTATGTTCCTGACATGAGTCATCTTCCAAGGGCTGAACGTGGTTACTCACTTTGCGCCTGAACGCCAGGACGTGTTCTCAGCACTGACCCTTGAGAGCATATTCACTGGTTTTGTCTGAAATATGTTGCTAGTCTGTGAGACCGGAGCTGCAAAGTGGGTCCTAGCACCTGCCCATGATGAAATGAAGGATCCCCAAACTATATGCTGTGAAAATGTTTCAAAGGGTGGCTTCTGTCAGTGATACCTTGTTCTTTTTGCAAACAGGCAAATATCAATAAACGTATTTGGAATTGCATTGGTTAGAAACTGCAGTGTTGCTCTAGCTTGGGGCTTTTTGCTGTTTGGAAGGGTTTCATAAAATTTTTGTGAGGGTGTGTACCCCCTTAGGGCTCACATACTCTGTGTGTGCATGACTGAATCTGTCACGTGGTGGGTACACCACAGAGAAGATGGTCAAGATGAACCTAAATTCAGAGTGAGGGAGCCTGGCTGATGGACAGAGGCTAGCAGCAAAGGGAACCCTCCTGCCAGCCTGTATGTAGAGGAGCTGTGGAAACCACATTAGCTGAATAATAACACGTTTTGTTTTAATTCTAAATCAATTTTGGTAGAGACAAGTCATACCTAATTAATTGGAGGAAGATTTTCCTACCTGTGGAGCCATCCAAAAACATCTTGTGGTAATTAGTTTTATCATTTAAGTAATCGTTGCAAAGAATTTAAGAACATAGGCGGAAATTTGATGATAATTAATATTTGCCTCATCTGGATGTTGCACACTGGAAATGGTTTCCGTGTCTGGTGGCGTTGTCAGTAGATGGCAGTAAATGTTAACATCTAAAGCAGTTCACACAGCAATGAAATGCTGTAACTCTTAGGTCATGTCAAGGAGACTAGGAAAACACTGGTATTCATGTTAGTCATAGTGCAGCTTTCTACATGGCTTGCAGACTTAGAAAAGCAGGCAAAAATGTTTTGTATTCTCTGAAAAAGCAAACTATCCCTCACATGGTCCTGTTCAGAGTGGTAGGTGATGGGGAAGACAGAAAGGGCTGCCCTCTTAGATGAAAGCTGAATTTGAATTTATGGTGTAAATCTTATACTGCAGTACAATGTTGGTTCAAGATGAGTCATGACTGAAGTATGATTCTACTGGGATTCAGTTGTTTTTTTACCACCCCAAACATATTCTGCTAAAGTGAGTCGCAATAAAATGCAGACAAAGATTGCTTTCTCAAGAAAAATAGGGAAGTGAGTTCTAGCTTTACCTTAATGTAGGAACATGTAAACGTACACTTAAAAAAATTACCTCTCTTCTTTTTCCTCTCCTGCTCATTACTTGAACTGTATAGTTGAAATTGGTCTGTTTGAGGCAAGGTCTTAGGGGTTCCCTGTACATATGTTGTGTGCCTACCATATTTTCTGCCACAGACTAATTTCCTTTTGTTTGTGTTAATAATGAAAGGCTGTAACACAGGGTCCTCATACCTTGAGGCAGATCATGAGTCATCCCACTTAAGTCAGTGCTGGTTTATAGAGAGATATGTTCATTTTGTGGTGTCCCTAGCTTCATCTAAGATTGTGTGACTGAAAGAAATCCTTGTGACTTGCCTAGTTTTCCTTTCCATGTAGCACAGATGTGGATTAACTTCTCATTCACATCAAATACTATTCTTTAATTATAAACTCTCCCCATGGTAGTAAGTCAGTGGAATTAGGTGTAAATTTTAGCTACTCTGGATTGGAGTTTCTTACACAGCGAGAAACAGATAAGCAGGGTTGAAGGCAATGTAGAAGATGGTATTGCTTTACATGACTTAAAGATGGCGGTTGTATTAACTTGGAAGGTCACTTTTTATTTCCTTTTTCCTGTTTTTTTGATTTTTGCTTAACTGGCTTAAGCCTGGGACTGTCTAGGAAAAATACAATTATGTTTTGGTAGTGGTAGGTTGCAATATATGGATGGGCTGCCATTCTGCTAAGGGTGATGGGAATTTTGCCACTGGCAATAACAGGGCTGAAATGCTTCAGGGCCTTGCTTCAAATGGTCTGTGTCATGAATTGATTACATTAATAAAATTGCTTAAGCACTGGCAGTTTGCAGAT
>NW_008825071.1:1772956-1775986 GCF_000699105.1 Pygoscelis adeliae | reverse complement strand
CATGTGCAGATTTTCAATGTCACACACACATCTCAGTTCATAACCATGTCAATTACATATGATATGCATTGTTTTCCAGCTTTTTTTTAGATTTTCATCTTGTTTTCTTTCTTCTCCCAACAGAAATCATGCGATCAAATGGATTTTGTTTAGCCAACACTGAAACGATAGTCATTGACCACAGTATACCCAACGGAAAAGAGAAGCACCTGGATGTAGATTCAGCAGAACACTTGTAAGTGGGGTTTGTGCATGAGTAATGCTGTCAGCTTCGGGTAGACTGTAGCTTTCCCACCCCCCCTAGCAAAATGTTATCCTCTGTCTAGGACCAACACTTGTACAGCTGTCGTTCTGGCTGGTTAAAGATTACTGGGCCTGATTGCTAACGCTTTACAGCTCTTTCTATTAAAACGGATAAAATGGCTGTTGGTGAGAATGATTGACCCCAAGGAGCCCAGTCCTCTGTGTATGAAAAAAAGCTGTGGTTATCATAGGGGTCCTGCCAGGTGAGACTAGAGGAGTTTTTTCTTTCTCTCATGATTGTGATGAGAGGTGGTTTGAGCCCAAATTTGGAAACTCAAACGTCCTTACAAATGGAATATCCTTCTACGAAGGGTATGCTTTATTTGGGAAGCAAAACACCACCCTTGGAGGAGGGGAAGACACCCCTGAACGTAATCGAAGGAAGCTCAGCAGCTGCTCAGGTCCTGCGGCATGCTGGGACTTGGTGAAGCATGTGTATTTCATTAGGGGAGGGGGAAGTTAGACTAGTCTTTGTAAATTCTGCCTCCCAATGCATGTAGGTATTGTGAGGTCAGAGACCTGTAACCAGGAGGGCTTTCATGTAGGTCTTAAGTTAGTGACTGTATTGACAGACGGGTATTGACGGAAATCTGCTCCTACAGATTTCTGTCATAGCAGGTGATTGATATTTCAATGAGCTTCAGGTAGTGCAGCATTTAAATATTTTTAATGAGAAACATTGACCTACTTTCTCATTAGAGCAGTCGAAATGATGGAAACAGAATACGAAAAGCCTTATGGAGGCTTTATCTTTGAATGCAGTGCTCTGTCTTGCCACATTTGAAATGTGGTCATTGCCAGTCTGTCAAAAGGTTTAGAGCTTGACAAGATTTTGTCAGGGGCTGGAGTGTATCTCTGGCTCCAGTGTAATTTCCTGAAGTCTTTCTATTAACTTATCACTTAGTGTTTTGAACCTTGACCTTGCTAACAGCATATAAGCTTGTATCAATGAGGCTGAAGCGACATGCTGGAGGTAATTCTGTAACGCCAATGTCTGGAAATTAAAGTTGTCATAGTTCATAGTGGATCACTCTTTAGTACTGAGAGTGACAAATTATAGGAGCAAATTACCAAAGAAAGACTTTTCCTGCCTTATTTTGATTACTTAAAAAAATTTTGATTAAAAAAAATTAAAATCTAGTTTTGATTTTAAAAATGTGCTGCAGCTCAAGCAAAACTTACTGGTCTGGGATAAGAAACTGCCATCATCTAGCTGTCATCCCACTGAAGTCAGAGATTATTAAGACCAGAAAATACTAATATGATAAAAACTGTATGGTAGGCATGGTTTCCCAGAAACTGTGGTGGAAGAAATAAATCTAGGGTAACAGCCTGGCTTTGTGCACTTGTATTTTAACTTCCCTGAAGGAAGTTAAATCAAGAGTCAAGAAGTTAATAAATTTCAGATGTCTGTTTTACATGGTGCCCTAAATTTGCCCATCCTGTAGCTGTACTTTATAGCTGAGAGGTAATAGCTAGGAGATAATGGCACTTGTGTAGCACAGCTGTTGTGTAAAAATTGAACTTTTTTTAAAAGCAGAAGTTTTCTATACTGTTGCTTTAAATGCAGGTTAGTAGCCCAGAAAGGAAGCTTTAAAATTTTTCAAAATCCTATGCAGTTCCTTTTTGGTCTCTCTGAAATTGGATTTATGGTACTGGTGTTTTCTATTCTGAAATCAGAGTTAATTCCTTGTGGACTTGTATATCCTCAGATGGGAACCTTTTCCTTCCAGCAACATTAAACTCTGTATGACTTTTGGGTTTTGGCTGCTGATGTACTCGAATCAGACATTTTGCAAAGTAAACCTGTATTTTTTGGAGAGAAGCCCTTGCAGCTTCAGCAGGTAGCGTTCATTCCCCAAGGTCCTGCTGCACTGGTTAGCTGCTGTAGCCTGCAGTGCTACCTACCCAGTGATCCATCAGCTGAAAAGTCTCATACTTGTTGCAAAAGAAACAATAGCATTTTTGCAAGCTGGAGTTCCTTACTCTGTTGTTCTGAAGTAGTTGCTTTCTGCTTCCTTCATTTTCTCTCTAATTTTACTTGGCAGTACACCATACTGTTGCAAAATGTGGTGAACCCAGTGTGCTCAGCATCCACGTGGCATAAATAGTCCTTTTATGCATGGTTCTTGGAGTACTCTGCAGTCCTTTTGAAAGGAGAGGTGGTAAATAAACGCACTCGAACTTATGCTTTGGTTTTGTTACAGAGGTGCCTTCCCCTGCCAGGGCTGTTTGCACTTCTGTCTCTTAGGCCAGCAGCAGAGGCTGTGGCATTGGACGTGCTGCCTTTTTGGCAAACTCACTCCAGTACTAGATGTGCGTTTTCAGGATGGTGCTACCATTGTCACAAGCATCTTGCAGTCCACGGGAGAGACTTTCACAGGTGGCGATGCAAAAGCAGCACAGAGATGGTGAAATTAGATACAGAACTTTTCCAGGAAAATGAAATCCTACTCTTGACAGGAAAAGAAAATGCTTCCCCTGTGCTTTTTAGTCTTAGATGGGAGGACATTTGTTCAGGTACTGCTTGTACATAAGGTGATGAGAGGAACTGGGCTGTTGTCTCACACCATGTTTACACTGGTGTTCCTCCTGTGAGTTAATGAGAAGCATCATGGAATCATTTAGGTTGGAAAAGACCCTTAAGATCATTGAGTCCAACCCGACATCGAGTAAACCTAACACTGCCAAGTCCACCACTAAACCATGTCCCTAAGCACCTCATCT
>NW_008825071.1:1763338-1772420 GCF_000699105.1 Pygoscelis adeliae | reverse complement strand
AGCCGGCTGTCGACCAACACCCCCAGGTCCTTTTCCTCCAGGCAGCTTTCCA
This sequence comes from Pygoscelis adeliae, assembly GCF_000699105.1. Lineage (NCBI taxonomy): Eukaryota > Metazoa > Chordata > Aves > Sphenisciformes > Spheniscidae > Pygoscelis > Pygoscelis adeliae. Next base: position 1,772,368 of record NW_008825071.1, on the reverse strand, counting down.
GCCACTCTTCCCCAAGCCTGTAGCGCTGCATGGGGTTGTTGTGACCCAGGTGCAGGACCCAACACTTAGCCTTGTTGAACCTCATACAATTGGCCTCGGCCCATGGATCCAGCCTGTCCAGGTCCCTCTGCAGAGCCTTCCTACCCTCGAGCAGATCAACACTCCCGCCCAACTTGGTGTCGTCTGCAAACTTACTGAGGGTGCACTCGATCTCCTCGTCCAGATCATTGATAAAGATATTAAACAGAACTGGCCCCAATACTGAGCCCTGGGGAACACCACTTGTGACTGGACACCAACTGGGTTTAACTCCATTCACCACAACTCTTTGGGCCCAGCCATCCAGACAGTTTTTTACCTAGCGAAGAGTACACCTGTCCAAGCCATTAGCTTCTACGTACCTTGATTCCCTCTTCTTTCTGGCGAATGTGAGCAGCAACTCTAATGCATTAACAGAGGTTCAAATGATAAAGAAGGTTCTCTTACAGCACAAGAAGCAGGCCCTTGTGAAGGATGGTGTGTCTGTCAAGGTACTTTGGGGAAAAAATAGCAAGGGCAGCAGTTTGGGCATTTAGGAATCTGCATGTCCATAGTAGTTTGCAGAATTTATTTTGGGCAAAAGACCTGTTGGTAACAGCACAAAAGCATTTTGACTGTTGGGTGTCCTATACAGCTGCTAGCTGTAGTAAACAGTCCTGGTTTATTAGGTTTGGTTTTGTATGAGCACTTTAGAGCAGTGCTTTGCAGACTTCTGTGCCCGCACTTCATTTTTGGTGGCAAGGAAAGCTTTCTGCGTAACCACAGCATGTGAATGCCACTGCTTTGTACCTCACATGCTGCTTGTAATACCCTATCAGTGAGGCTGAAGAACCACAAAACCTGTGGGGCCTTCCAGTTGTAATAATCTAGTTTTATACAGTTGACATGAGAAGGAAAGCAGAAATCTGAATAGCCTTCTTGACTCCTTTTCTGCTTTCTTCGTTCTGTCTGTCCCACTGGTATTTCATAATCTGTTTTTTCTGGATTACTAGCAGTCTGTAAGACAGCACAACGTGATCTGTGAAGTGTTTGCAAGATACCAAGTCAACTCCCTTCTGCACATGTTCCCACACATGCAGGCAAGCAAATAGCCTGGAGGGAGTAAAGAAGAAAGCGGCAAACATTTTAGCAGGACCTGTTGTGACAGGACAAGGGGGAATGGCTTTAAACTAAAGGGGCGTAGATTTAGACTAGATAGAAGAAGAAATTTTTTACACTGAGGGTGATGAAACACTGGCACAGGTTGCCCAGAGAGGTGGTGGATGCCCCATCCCTGGAAACATTCAAGGCTAGGTTGGCCGGGGCTCTGAGCAACCTGATGTAGTTGAAGATGTCTCTGCCCATGGCAGGGGGGTTGGACTAGATGACCTTTAGAGGTCCCTTCCAACTCAAACCATTGTATGATTCTGTGATTCTATGAGTAGAGGAATGAGGGTAATAAACATTCAAAGTTCAGTCTCATTCCTGTTTCATTGTAAGTAAAGAGCATAGCAACAGCACCGCAGGAGAAAATCCATGAGTTTCTGCTCAAAAAACATTGTGGTCCTCATAGTTAAAAAAGGGGTGAGAAGGACCAGGTAGGGAGTGTGGAAAAGACAGACCTGTGTCCAAACATTGCAGGATGTATAGACCATGCTATCCAATAACCCATGATGCTTCTAAAGAAAGTTTTGGGGAGAGATGGGAGTGGGAGATTTATCTGTTTGTTTACCCTACCACTCTTTTTCGGCTCCTTTGAAATACCTGACTCTTAGGGCTGTCTAGGGTGAGGTTAGAGGGATGTCTGCAGTTGCCTCACTTAACTAAAGGAGTCTAACTAGTTCATGTGTAGGTGAGATGCAGTTTTAAACCAAATTATTTTAAAGCTTCATCTGTTTATCTGCTATTCAGAAAGCTGAAGTATGCCAGCCTAAAAAGGTGTTAGAGACACGTCCTGTAGTCAGAGCTAGGTTAGGATTTCTTTTTCCATCTTGTGCAATTTTTCAGTTTCTATTTCATTTTTTTCTCGTTCTATCAGAATGAATGCAAGTTCTTTCAAAATTTTAAAGAGAGAGTGTGAGAAAAAGAAACTTGACAGTTCTTCAAGTCCCTTGCTTGAACTGAGATGAGGTTTAATCCTTGGCCTGCAATGACTGCCTTTAACTGCTAGGCTATCTGGGAAGAAGTAAAATGTTTTCTTACTGCAGAAATTCAAGCCTCCTTGGAACGGGAACGTGTGTAACTGAGGAAAGTGTAGGTTTTAACAAGTTGATGCCTTCTGGTTGAGAGCAGACGTGAGGTAGTGGGTAATCCTTGCAAAAGTTCAGGTTGTAACACAGGAGTTAGGAAGTGGGAAGGAAAATACCAAAACAAGTGAAACTAAATTTGGGAATCTCTTTATATTCGGATATTCTCTGCTTGTCAAAACCTAAATCTCATGCCACGGGGAGGACAGTGAGGCTCTGGAGGAAGGACACTGTAGTCATTGTTTCCTATTTGTTTTAGACATTTGGCTTCATACAAAAGCCAAACCCAGAGAAGGTACCTGTGAAGTGAAAGGGTGAGAGTCCAAGTTCAGATGGGAAACAAAGGCAGTTTCCTTTCCACTTTTGTGTGGGAACTGAGGCATTTCGTGTTGCTGCCACATGCTGTGAGAACAAAATGGAAGGATGTGGTCCTCAGCTGCATGATTCACCCTTCCAGAGCTCACTTGCTGCTTCCTTCCTTCCTCACTAGTAGCTTTGAAAGTCAGGGGTAACGATGATTTTCTTGCCTGCACCATGGTTCTCATTGGCCTGTGGTTTATTCATATACACATGGATGTGGGGAGGAGGAGGTGTGGATGGGATCAGCTCTGAGTACTTTCTGTGAAGATTTTCCCATACGACAGTGAAAGCTATTCTAGACTCATATAAATCTCATTGTAGAGGTATTCAGAATTGCCTGACAAGAAAGGTTGTGTCCCAGCAAATCATTCATTTGCTAGTAGGAGGGGAGCCCTGGGGCCTGAAATCAAATTAATAATGTTTTTGATCCGGCTTATCTTAAATGCAATGTGGTAACCAGTTGTTATGAGATACGAAGTTCAGGTATTATAATGACAAGCGCTGTGAAGAGTCAGTGTCATACTAGAGAAGAGTCATAAAAGTCCTTTTTAGTGAAGACTGCTATCTAAAGAGATAAGAACTTGCTCTCCTCGTATGCTGCGCAGCTGTGTTTTAGCACAGTTTTAAAAGGGAACAGCCATCCTGTTTTACTGAAAGCAAAATCTTCAGCCCATTCATTTCCACAGGTTATAAAGAAACAGGCTTTCTGTTTATTTAAGGACATGGAGAGCAATGGTTTCCAATCACTTCTCAACTTTCTCTACGAAGTGTTGAATCTTGGTTTATGAAACTGACAGTAGATGCCATTGCTGGTGTCTCCAGTAGGTTATGCTAGCGTGATGATACATAGGCTGATGTCAGAGAAACTATAGCTTCATGATTCGTAGTTGATCTGCATGGACCTTCCTTGACAACTTCTAGTATGAATTCAAATTTCAGGCTGCCAAGGGAGGGAGTGAGATACTGAAGCTTTGGAAAAAGAGTTGGGACTCTAGATCTTTGTCTTGCAAACTGAGCTGCACAAAGCTGAAGCTGCAAACCAGCATTAGAAATACTTCTACTGCAACACTGCTCTGGTGTGAAGCGAGTCCACATATTGCATTTACTCAGAACTTTAACTTGAAGTATCAGCAGAAGCATTCTTTCCTGCAGCCCTTTTTCCAAGCAGTCCCCTCACAAATGTCTTTTCTCAAAATTTCCAGGGGTCAGTCTTCAGATATCCTAGCCTTCTCCCTCTCCCTCAGTACTTTTCTTCCAATTCCTTTGACTTTGATTTTCTAAATGAACATTAATGACTTAATGCCTTTTGGTGTTTTTATTTATTTATTTATTTCTCCTTAGGTTTGAAAGTGTTAGTGACTTTACCTCAGAACTAGAAGACAGTGATGATCCAACAGCTTATGTCACCAATTTGACATACTACCACCTGGTCCCATTTGAGACTGATATTCTGGACTGAGGCTGCTCAGTAATGCAGTCAGCCAGCATCCAGCCAACCTCTTCGTCCATAGGCTCTGCTATCTCTGGCATTGCATCTCTGTGAATAAGGCCGTGCGGGCAAGACCAACAGCAGAGAAGTTGCAGCAGGTAGGCCACAAAGCTGGTTTTGTAGTCTGGCCCTCCGTTGTGTGTTATGGAGACATCTTGTAAGGACGTAACTGCTTCGCTGTTGACAACACTCATTTTCCATGAAAGCAAGGCAGCAGAGGCATCTTGGGGCTCAAGAAAATCTCTACTATGTCCGTGGGAATTGCCACTCTGACGCAGCCATCGGAAACTTATGCTGTAGTACGCTGTCACCCATGCTCCTTGGCTTGCAGTGCAAGTTGAGGCTTCCTCTTTTAGGATACCACCAGAAACTTCCCCAGATGGCGTGACCACACTTTTTATGCTACATAAGCAAGAAGGTGAGCAAACCAGCTGAATTTTGTCAGTTCCCTCTGCAGTTGCTTAATGGAGGTCTTGCGGGTCACTTTTTGCTCAGCTACCGGAGCCTTACACAAGATGTCAGAAATACCATTGAGTGCCTACAGGAAGCAGAACACATGAGCTGACCGCTTTACTTCTTTTAATCACGGGTTTTATATAATCGCTGAAGAGGCTCTTTCCTGGAATAGTAAAGCAGACAGCAGCCGGCATTGCAATGGACTGTGTGTGATGTTTGGGTACCCGTATGATTTCAGAGGTCTGGAAAGCTGATGGGAAAGCTGAGCTGCCCTGCTAAGAAGGCTCAAGGCTATGGCAGGCACTTGGATATGACTTTTTTTTCATGTGGACCAGCAAACGTGAATGGTGCTTACAGTTGTTTATATCAGAGAGATAATTCCCTATGCATATTTCTCCCCAGAGGATGGGGAGGAAGACAATGAGATTTATGTTGTGTTTGGACTGAAAAAGAATGATAAGCTACAGTGTGTCTACAGTGGTAGGAAAAATACTCTCTCCACTGCCAGCCTGGCTCAAGGAGTCTGTCTAGCTTTCTGAGACCTGCCTGCGGGGCTGGGTGCAGGCCTCGTTGTCATGTAATGCCATGGATTTCAGTGGAGGTAGGACAGTGGGAGCAAGAGAGGGATTGGACCCTGCAGCCTCTTGACTACTGAGTAGTGCAATGTTAAAATCTCCTCGGGGTCTCTCTCTTGTGGAGCGCTCCAAAATCCCAGCTCTCACTGTGAGTGCTCAACACTCGCCAACGTGACCTCTCATTGAGCTTTTTGCGATCTGTTTGCAAACGTGAATTTGAAGGGATCGAAATGGGAAGGAATGCATTTTGGACTTGTTTCTTGGTAAAGGGGCTTGCTTGGTCCTGGAGAAGTTGATACAACTCCCTTCTGCAGACTTTTCATTTCTATCTATAGAATAACAGTCAAACAGAATTTGCTAATGTAAATAATAAATTATTGAGAATCCTAATTCTTTTACACAGTATGTTTTTAAAATATATTTTAATGAAATAAAATATAACTCACCTTCAGTACACTTTCTGCAGCTTAAAACAGTGACTTCCTTTTTTTTTTTTTCCTTTGAGGACACTTTCCCAACCATGCCAAATCCTTTAATTCTTTCTCTAGTAGTTTGGGAAACATGCTGAGTTTTGGCAATTCTTTCTGTGCTCCATGTCTTGTTGCCCATACTGTAGGTATAGTGTATACTCATGTGAAACCTCTCCGCCTAACAGTTGATCTTGTGTCTAGGTATAGAGGGCTGGAGCACCTCTCCTATGAAGACAGGCTAAGGGAGTTGGGGCTGTTCAGCGTAGAGAAGAGAAGGCTCTGGGGAGACCTTATAGCAGCCTTCCAGTACCTGAAGGGGGCCTACAAGAAAGCTGGAGAGGGACTTTTTACAAGGGCATGTAGTGATAGGACGAGGGGTAATGGCTTTAAACTGAAAGAGGGTAGATTTAGATTAGATATAAGGTAAAAATTCTTCACTATGAGGGTGGTGAGGCACTGGAACAGGTTGCCCAGAGAAATTGTGGATGCCCCATCCCTGGAAGTGTTCAAGCCCAGGTTGGATGGGGCTTTGAGCAACCTGGTCTAGTGGAAGGTGTCCCTGCCCATGGCAGGGGGGTTGGAACTAGATGATCTTTAAGGTCCCTTCCAGCCCAAACCATTCTATGACTGATCAAGTATTTTCCAGAGATGATGTCATGTGATTTATTTCTCTTAGCTGAAGTATGTTTATTTGGTAAATCAAAAGAATGCAAATGACCATGTATATTACTTTGTGCCACGAAAGAGTGGAATGCACCTCACTCAAAAGAGAGAAGCAGGAATATGTTTTATTGAGGTAGAATAATAATTTGACAGGGTTCAATACATTCAGTGGAATTTAACAAAGTTTAACAGTGGTTTACCAAGGTTCAGTAAGTTTGATGGCAAGGTTCACTTTATTAATTATTGCAGGGAAGAAACATACAAAGGAAAATTGAGTTAGAATCGAGTTAGAATGATTCACACAGAGACTGGAGACGCAAAGAGTAAAGAAGACCATCCCGTTGAGTCATGAGGTTCAGAGTGGACCCCCTTGCTTTGTAAACTCCTGATGGAGCTTAGGTGCGGCCAGGTCCAATCTTAGTCTCAGACTCGGACAACAGTTTATGTCTAATGGAATTATCTATACAAAGTATACAAAAATATTTAATAGCTACATGGATTAGTAATGTTTCATTAGTATTAATTCAGCATGCTATCAGTCACTTACCAAAGACCTGCCATTGCTAAAAGCTCCTCTGCCTTGAGGAGCAACCTTGAGAGGCGTCCCAGCTCAAGGGGAGATCACCACCATGCAGCCACACTGCTTAGCAGGGAGAGCTCAAAGAAGGCTCACTTAGGCTGTCATATTTATGGAATAAAGTGGTTGACTCGTAGTCAAATTACATGTGATGGGAAAGGTATGCATGAGACTCCCTGTACCCACAACTTTCCTTGTTCCTTGATAAATAAGTCTTGGAAAAGCCACCCGCTATTCATGTGTTAATTGCATGATCGGTGTTCCAAGCTCATATGCATCAAAGCTTACTGTGTCACTCTACTCCTTTGTGGGTTTTTAGAGAACAGATTGAAACAAGAGGAGTTCTTGGCCCAGCTAGAGCTCAGGCCTTTGCCTCCTTTGGAGCCTGTACCAAACTACGGCTAGATTGGTTAAGGGGTTGAGTGCATCTGTCACACTTTGTCCATAGAGTCAATTAAAAAAAAACTTCTTTGGTTAAATAGCTGCAACTTTCTCATGGGGACCAGGTCTCTACAACTGGGAGAGGTTCAGAGTATGAATTCTGCATATGGTCAATTCATATGTACAGACACCTTACTGTTGATCAAAAAAAAAAATCTTAATTTGAACACACGACTGAAAAGGAACACAGAGAATTTTCTGGGTTGTTTGTTTTTTTTTCTTCCCAACCAACTCTTATTATAGACTAGAAGCATCCTGCAAGAAGATAATTCAAACTCATTGTGCAGGTATCATTCCATTAAATTTTGTCTTTTGATGTAGCAGAATGCTCAACTTTTCCAACTGTACTTTGGTTTCCATTGTGTTTGGTAGTATGTCATGTTACAACAAGAACATCACTTACAACAGCAGATGGGTTAATATAGTAATTCTAAACACTTTAGGTATGAAAGCGATGTTGGATCCAGAGGATAGGTTTGTAGTATAGCAGTATAAACACAGGTAGTTATGAAAAATCTGCAGTCAGAAGAGAATGTTTTGCCATCAAGGCAGAATAAGACCTTTCTGTAAAGCTCATGGTTAAAAATGTCATTGGTTAAGCCAGTGCTGAAGAGTAAAGATATTCTTCAATCAATATAATGTGATAAAGAGCTAACAGGTATGAGGTAAAAATGTATGTGCAACTACAAATGCATGTGAGTAACCCTATTACTCATTAAAGATAAAATAGCCCTAAGTTTATTTGTTAGTGATGAGAGGGTGGACCTGGCCCTCTTGGAGAATTTTTTGGGGAGCAGAGAGCCTGTGTGAGCAGTTCTCACTCTGCTGAGAAAAAGAAGTCTCCAGCTGAAATGTTCATTCTTGCCATGCCCTGTTATTGTCTCTCTTCTATTGTGGGCCAGTGGTTCTGCAGCTCATGTTTTATAATACTCTGAATTAGTCTGTGGGGCTGGACTGGCATGCGGTTCACCCACAAAGCCAGAGGGCACAAGACCACTGTGGAGCAGGCATGTGCCTTTTGCTGTGTCCCACCAATCCTTCATGCAGGGCTTGGGACAATCCTGTTGGCTTCCCCGGTAATGTCCTCACCATTACATGAGTGAGAGGAGACCTGGGCCTGTGGTACCTGCTTCAGCTGAAGTGCTCAGAAGCAAATAAAAGATGGCAAAGTGGAACCCCAAGTACTCAGTCTGTGGGTCAAATATCTTTAATCTTTTGGAGTGACTCTCTTCCAAAACAGCCTTGCAAATGTCTGTAAGGGGGTTGCATGCATTTTTTTCCTTCAACAGAGCCCTTTTGGGGAATTTTTAAGCCAGAGGATTTGTGTCACAACAGAGCCCCTCACAGAAGAAAATTTATTTTTCAACAAAGCAAACACCTAAAAGCATATCTTAGCTGCTTCCTCTTCTTTCACCTTGGTGACTGCAAAAAAACATTCCTATCTTCTTGCAACTGCTTCTCTGCTGGAGGGATTGAAAAAAAAAAAAGGTCTTGAGAAACAGGGATTCATCCTGAAATATCTCTGCTTTGGGGATAAGTCCACAGTTGGTTGTCACTGGGCTGCTGGCACTCCTTTCTGGATCCCATCTGTCAGAAAGAACGTCCGTCCGTGGAGATCATGGCTGCCTGATTGCACCAGAGCCCCGGCTTGCTCCTTGGCTGAGGTGGCGCGGGCACAAACCCATCCCCAGGCAGGGGCAGGGGTCCTGGGGCACAGGCAGGCTCTCCCCTCCCT
>NW_008825071.1:1742254-1763263 GCF_000699105.1 Pygoscelis adeliae | reverse complement strand
TTGTAGCCGTGGTGGTGGGCAGTTAATGCATGTCCGTCTGTATGGAGACGCTCTGCCCATTTATATGGTTTTATAGAAACAATCCTCTTGACGTACTGAGGGCATAAACACAGGGGCAAAAGCTATCGGCGAAGCACAGTCCCCGTGTCGCCGCACAGCGACTGTCACGTTAACTGGAAAGAAACGTCTCGACAAGCAGGCTGAGCGTGCAGGGCTTCCCCTCCCTCGGCCTGCTGGGGCCGTGGCGGCAGCTACAGCTGCCCTGTGAGTCAGGGCACTGGGGAAGCCCCGGACATCGGGCACTGCCCTGGGGACGGGTCAAGGACAGGCGGGGATGTGGGCCCACTGAGGGGAGCTGGAGGCTGGCCCTGCTGTGGTGTCACTGGGGCAGGGGCTGACAGCCTTGGGGGGCTGACACGGGGTCCTGGGCCATGGGCAGGTGGGGGAAGCCCAGGGGCAGGCAAGGACAGCCAGGCCTGTGGGCGCCCTTGGGGCCTGGATGCTCAGGATTTTTCTCCTGCGTGTTTTGGAAATACGTTTACAGTTAAACACGTACCCTGATATTCTGGGGACATGAAACATGGTGCAGAATTCAGTTATTGCTGCATTACTGCATTCAAAAAAAAAAAACCCAAACAAACAAACCCCAGTCCTTCATCATTTAAGAAAAATGTAGCTGAAATAAAATTCCATCTCTTAGATTTCTAAAAAAGACCTCTCCCCTGTGAACCCATTGTAGCTGGTAAAATCCCCATGCCCAGGTCTGCAGAACTCTTGTGAAAAATATCACGGGGGATGCGAAGTGCTGCCATCCATCTCGGTGGTGCATTTCTTCAGAAATCTAACAATGAACATGTAATTTTCAGCATTATTCATTAGTTACCATCTTATGATTCTAACAAAAGTGAGTAGCACAAGGATTTTATCCCCAAACCCCTCTCCACAATGCAAAGCCAATTCCTATGTAAGCCGCGTTGTTAAAAAGCTGGTCTTTATTTTCCCTGCAACTTTGGCTTCTCCCTTTGGCACGCTGCGTGGGGATCATGCGTACCAGTCCTTGCTATTAGCTGCATGAGCAGAATAGAGTTGAGGTATGCTGGTATCTAGCGGAGGAACAGGAGGCATGTGTCTCTTGGGAGGAATAGTGATGACAAAATAATTTGGTTTTTATTTTTCAAGTCATTAAATATGCTGGCATTATAAAGTTGCCAAATCTTAAGAGAGTTAGGAAAGAGAAAGGGTATTACACTGCACTACGTCTTGTCCACCAATCTTTTTGTTATTTTTTTGTTACAGTGAATACTTTCTAAAAGCTCAGCCTTGGATTCCAAAGCCATTCTTTATAGCAACAATAATCTATAGCTCAGCATCAAACTCTTTAAAAAATATATATGAATGTTTTCTAATTGCTTGCTATAATAATGTTCATTCCTGTTCCAGTCAGCTATCTCTGAACTCCCTTCCCCAGACATACACAAATTATTCAGGCTATTTTACCGGTCAGATTTCATCAATGTAATTGCTTTCTTATGGAAATATTCACACCCTGAAGTGCAGTTCCCAAGTTTTATAGCACACAGAGCATTCCCATTTTCAGTGTTGTCAGGTAATTTCTTCTTGCTCTAAAACCGTTCTCGTTATAATTAACATCGTTAGTAATACATACGTTGGGGGATTTAGGTAAGGGAAAAATACCAAGGTAATATTATACATAATATATCTAGATTTAATAAATGGAGAATTTGCATTCACCTAAAAGTCCACAGCAGCAGTGAAGATGTGGAAATTGCTTGGATGCATTTAACAATTGAATTGTATGAATTCAGGGGTTTCCCAACCCCTGTTATATCTGTGTTCCTTACAATTAATGTATATAACCCCACCATGCTCTGGTGAGAGAGAGAACAGCTTGAATTTTCATATCACCGAAGGGGAGATGGGACACCAAGAGGTGGCTGAGACAGGATTTTGCAGTGCTTAGTTTTTGTCCTAACAGGACATCCAGCAGGCAGATGCCTTGCACCGTAGGACAGGAGTCGCCTCAGAGGTTTAGGTTGTCGTTCTTCACTTGAAAGGCTGCTATTAAGGGAACCTGCTCAGGTAAGGATTTAGAGAAAAGCTCCTTATTCTCCAAAGATGCCTTTTCAAACTTTGCGTAGTAGTAAAATTCATTTTCTGCTGCCTGGTGAGGCTACCTACACATCTGAACTGAAGAGCTGGCTGGTTCCAGATCAACTCTCAGCTGCACGAGGGCCCGCTACTGCCAGAAAGGACTGGATTAGAGCCTAGTCCCCCCCGGGCTGTGGAGATGCCTTCAACACCCATCTTCTAGGCCTCAAATTCTGCTAAACAATTTTCAGAAACTTTTAGATAGAAATGACAGCTGATATACTGGCAAGAAGAAAACCCAAATGTGAACACTGAATCGTGTTTAAAAGCATCCCAGCATCAGCTCTGCGTGTGTTTTTTCAAGTGAACTTCAAAAAATAGAGAATTCTTCTCTAAAATGTTTTACAGCATACGTTGGAGCTCCATGTAAGACCTTGCATGTCCCTCTGCTGCAGCTATTTCTGACACAACCTGGCAAAAATCAATACTTGGCCACAGTTGCAGCGTGTGTGTTTAATAAGGTCTGTGAGCCGCTGAGCCTCCTTTGGCTCCTCTGGCATCTCATGGGAGGCTCTCAACTCCTCGGAGGCACTGGTCCTCTCTACAAAGCTCTGTGTCGTAACCTTAAAATGCCTCCAGCATTCTGGCGGTCTCCAAGCAGCTTTAGTAATTTCCATTAGTAAGTTAGCTTCGTTTAGCATTGTAGTGTAGTTTGGAAACCATCTGCAAGTGATCACAACCTTTTGTCTAGCTGCATCACCTTGTACCGGGCAGGCTGGAGATAGAAATAATTACATGTACCAGAAGCCAACTTTGTTATGTAAAATGAAAAAAAAATCCACCAGCACCACCACGAGCAAAATAACCATTGTCCATTATTTTCCCTTGTAGCTATTAAAATTAAGTTGAACAGAATCCATGATTTCTGAATGAACAAATGCTCTTTTAAAACAGAAATTTCCCGAATTTTGCCAAGTTTCCTTTTGTCTCATGGGAGCTGGATTCAGTGGTTGAGCGCTGTGATACCACATGCTGCATTCAGCCGTCTTGAAGTGACCTTCAGATATAAAAGGAAGCAGTGGGTGTATGTGGAAGGGAGGGCAGGAGGCACAGGGATGGCTTGGAAGGAGGGGGATGGAGAAAGAAGGGAAGGATTGTAGTGCAAACAGAGGAGATCTCCAGGGATAGTTTCAGTCTCGAAGCTGCAATAAGTCATCTTTGTCAGAGTGAGGGTGGGCTTGTGTGCTCTGTACTGGCAGTGTCTGGGAGCTGAATCATGCAGCATTCCTCACCCATTATGCTGCAAGGAACAGGATGAGCCCTGGTTGGTTTTGTTGAAAGGAGGTGATGTCTGTGTCTGATCAGGAGCCCTTATATAAAATGAGTGTGCTGAACTTTTTGGAAACAGGCATTTTACAGTGGCAAAATTTATTACGATTGCCCCTTTAAAGCACCGCACAGCTAATGTAAAGGGTTTAGCAATTCAACTTCCGTTTCAATTAGTCCCCCATGCATCTTACACTGCATGCTTCCTTTCCATATTTTAGGACTAAAAATGCACATGGCTGCAGGTGCAGGGGTGTGAAGGCGCTAACAGGCTTCGATTGCCCTGACCACCCTCACCTGGGAGTCCACCCACACCCTCTCACCAGGGGCTCTACTTCAGCTCAGCCCAGGGCCTTTAGTCCTTTCCTAAGATGGGCCACAAGAGTGGCTGCCCTTAGGCCTGCTCTTGAGTTGTTGTGGGGATTTCCTGGGCTGCGCTCTGACCTGGTGCTCGCTGGATGGCTGGTGGGGGCTGTTGCTGTCACCACCCTGCTCTGCTCACAGTGAGTTCCCCTGCTTCACTTACTGCGATAAACCTCATCTTTACGAGTATTTCCTGATAGGAGCATGAACTTTCCTGTTGTAGGGGAGCACTTCCCAGAGATGTCTAAAGAGACTACGTGCTTGGGAATATATTCTTTGTACAACACATGAGTTAGTAGAATAGCTAGCTTGGTCGGGAGAGTATAGCTGCTTGATGGCTCAACTGCTAGAAAACACTGCTGTGACATTGATACTTATGAGGAATTAATGATGCCCTGGGTTTTAGAATAAAATAATGAAATGTGTTCACATGTAACTTCCAGAAATAATCAATCTACAGGCTTTAAGACTGATGATTGGTTACTGGGAGACTTTCTTGTGTCCCTCTTCTGATTCCAGCCTGTATTGGTAAAGACTTTAGCAATGGGCAGTTCACTTGAAATGGCTTATTGGCATCATATCTCTGTAGAATAAGTAAATATCCAATTTGGGCAAACAAGCTGGCATTGTAGTAATCATAAAATCAAACCCATTATCGGCCATATACTCAGTGACTCCAGGTGGTAAATATGATCATCGCAGGAGGAAGAGTAGAGGTGTCCCTGGCAGATGGCCCATAAAAGTCAGGGTTTTGATAGGTGGGACATCACTATGGAGTCTGCACAATCACTGCTGGTGGTGTTGAACGTGCAAGCAATACCCTTTTCAGGAAGAATACTTTTGATCTCCTTTCTGCTTAATCACTACTGAAGTGCAGATGGGAAAATATCATAACACCTTGGGGTTTGGTTGTGAACAGGTTAAGGGGGCTGGGAGTCCCGCTTCTCAAGTTGAGGAGACAATAGGGATATTTAACCAATCTGTACTGAAATGTGCAGAACTGCAGTTTCTAGGCTGTAAGAAGACTCATGATTAAATTTGTCTCCTTTGTGCTTAACAACCTGAGAAACGATGAAGGAGGCAAGCCAGCTGTGGAGGGTGGGTGATTAGATACATGACTGAGGGGAGAAAAAGCTGGCTGCTAATGGGTGTAAGCAGATGTTAGCGAAACAGGAGCAAGAATGCCAGTCGAGGGATATAGTAACAGATACTATAGCAATATATAATGAACTTACTGGGCTTTGGCTTAAGCCGTCTGAAACGTTTACATGGAAAACAGACATTATTTTCCATAGGGCCACAGTGCCAGACAGGATTTTTATGACGTAAGCAACAGGGCAGAGAAATATATAGCTCAGTGAGTCAGGAAAGAGTTGCAGAGCAGTTGCATGGCCATGACAAATAGAAAAGATGTAATTACCACTTTAGGTGGCTCTGAGATTGCAGATCCAGATTCAGGGTTTTAGCCTGACCAGGCAGCATCAGGCACTGTAGTGCCTCCTAGAAGAGTAGGTTTTTCACCAGTAGAGTGCTTCAGGTTAATGAGGGAAACAGGATACGATTAGAATTTAATGTACAAGTTTATTAGGTACCTAAATGGTTATTCATTAATAGCTGTGAAGGAAGATGGATATATATTTCATATTTTACATGCAGTTAGATGCTCTCACTCGGGAACCTCCCCTAACGCATTTGATTAGCCTGAAGAAGGAAAATATGCTCCCTGTGCATGGTACTGTTATCGTTCTGGTTGGTGAAGCAGCCTCCTACATAACACACATCAAATGGGACTCCAGGCTGCCGTGCTAAAAATAGCTGCATATCATTTATGACTGCAGCAGAGGCTACGATTACAGCCTGGAAACATAGACACCGATAGCGCTTATGAACGTTGAATTCTTGGCGAAAGGAGATGTATGGGGTACACATTTGGAAGAAGTGTTACTCTTAACAATTAAAACCTGTAGTGAGCTTTCTAGAGCATAGGAATGATTTCCCCAGGTGGGAAAAGCCAGCTTCCCACCTGGCTGTTGCCACACTTCAAAAAGTGGTGAAATTGAATTTCTGCTTAGACTAGGACTCAAGATGTCTCTGCTCTGCACAATCCTGCATGGTATTTAGATAACCAAACTATTGCCAAATAAATCACCTCTAAATTAGTGTCAGCACAAGGCTTGTAGCAGGATCTGCTACACAGTCACCCAATGTAGATGCACGACCTTTCATGCACCACCTTGAAGATTTAAGGTAAGGCCTGTTTGTCTCTCTCTTTAGATCCAGTGCAACAACTTAAACCTTTTGAATGGCAAGGGCCTGGGAGAAAGGATGTGACATGCAATGGACAATACTGATTCCTTAAGGCCTTTTCCTTTGACTCTGGTCTGCTGCCTAAGTTTATGTTAGTAAATATTAAGCCCTTTCTGGGAGCCTTTTGGACCAGGATTCCAAGTCCTTATTCCATTTAATCTGCAGAGCTGAGGAGTGTCTTGTGATCCATTGCAATTATTATTGTCAATAACCTTTCCCATACTCTGGGTAGGTGCTGTATGGAATTCCCTGTTCAGAAGCCAAGTTGAGACACTCAAATGGAGGACTAATGTTAAATGTTAAAAGTGAAGAAATTACCAGGCTTGTTTTCACTTTACCCTGTTAATGCCAGTGCTGCTTAATCTTAGAGATGACACTGGAATCTGATTTAAGATAAACATTTTAGGCAGCTGAGCTAAACATAAGTAGATATGAATGTAGGTATGCCAACTTTTTTTAAGAGGCAAAATTTGTAGGGAGTTATGTTTTATTAAGAGCAACTGATATGAATGGGGGCAGAAAAGGTGAAGCTTTTAGGTACAGACTTCCTTCATAAGCTTTACTACGTTCCTAAAAACTTTACCAACTATATCTATTGGTTTAAAACAAAACAACCCACAAATACTGTTTCAGCCTCCAGGCCTCATTTTCCATGTATTCCTATACCATTATGGCAAGGTTTTTTAAAGCAATTTTCACCCTGAACAGTTTCATTATAGAAGGCATATTCTAATTTTTCATTCCCCCCCCAATATTTCTATCCCTGTTTTTCTCCCTGGTCTTCTCTTGTCACTTTACCACTAAGAAAGGTGTAACAAAAGAGAGAGGAAGGAGAGAAGGGAAAAAACATACCAATTAAAATGTAGAGCACTGTAAAACTGCCTTAGTTTTCTTAAATGGAATCAGGAAAAATGGCCAGGTATTTTAATATCAAAGGTGGAGTTTATGCCAATAAAACCTGGTGTTCTGACCTCCTGCCTTAATGAGGTGCACTCCCTGCTTCTGCCCCCCTTGCAGAAGTGCATTTACAGCTTGCTGAAACATGACTATAGAGCTTAGATTGAGTTTTATTTATAACTTCCTGTGCCTCTATGTGTACTTCAACACAGTTATCAAAACTGCATTAGCATTCTTTTGGAAGGCCATATTGATAACTAGTATTGTAGGAGAGATTTTTCTAAAGTGTAGTGAGTGGAAGACTACAGGTCATCTCCTTTGTAGCTTGGCATAGTAAAATTGTTGCCAAAATAGAGATTTTTAAAAAGGAAAGCCTCCTAGCTGAGGTTACAAGCCGGCTACATTGACACAAGCCATTTAATGCATTATATTCACAAGTAAATATTTGGTGCTTCAGAATGAAAAGTTGCTTTCTGCAACTTTCTAAGTGTGTTTTTACAAGGCTTAGGAATGATATCTGATGCCCAACCTCATGTGCTATTGTGTTTATACGTGTTGAACACAGAGGAGGACCAAACTCTTTTCTGTAGTTCATCTTGTCCCTGCTCTGTAAATGAAGCCTCTTTCTTAACTTGCTAAAGTTAATGGCAAACTTCCAAGTTTTCCCAGCTCCAGTCAGGGCTGTTGCTGTTGACATTTGTTACAGGGAGGGAGGGAGGGAGGAAGGAGCATTCTTTTGTTCTCAGGAGGAAAGTTTAATCCCTTTTTAGAGCAAGAGGAACTAACAGGGAGTGTGTGTGGAGTCCGCAGCTGCCCAGCCTCCCCTGCTAACACCAGGATAAACTGGAGGCCCCTGTTTCTCCTCCTCCTCCCCACATTTCTCTCCAAAAACATTCCTCAGGTTTAATCTTCACAAGTTTGGAATGTATTATGATGATATAATACGAATCCAAATCTCAGGATCATCTAGGTAAAGAAATTGGTCCTCCTTCCAGCCTGTCTGCCAGGCAGCAATGGGGCTGAGGCTGCTCCACAGGGGAAGGGGAGCTGGGAGCGAAGGCGAAGCAGAGCAGGTAGGACAGTGCCCTCATGATGGATCCCAGTCCCACAGTGCCCAGGCAGAGAGAGCAGAGTGGGTTGGGTGACAGTGACCTGGGGCAGCCAGGAGTCCAGCTTGCCAGATGAGTCCATCGTGACAAGCAGGTCCAAGGCTGGGAAGTTAAGTCATTGGGTCAGGGTCCAGGTTGGTGAGGGGCAAAGGTGGGCACAGGGCCACCTACAGCACAGCTTGGGCAGGGACCAAGGGCAAGGGCTTGAGCTTAAATGCCCTGGAAGGAGCAGAGGCCCCCAGCAAGGCTTCTCCCAGCTCTGTTCCCAGCAGTCAGGTCCAAGGTTACACAACTGCACCGTATCAGAGCTGGCCTTGAGCAATGGCTATCCAGGCCCTGGGAGGGGGAGGAGAGGCTGCAAGGCCTAATACCAAGAACAAAAAGTCCACGAGAAAGTTAGTGGGGCCATCTGATAACCATGTGGACAAGGCTAGTATAGAGAAGATAATTATTTGTGTCTGCTTGCTGTAGAAGAAGCTGGGGAGATTCTCTATGCCATTCTTTTTAACAGTGATTCAGCAAATGATCAGCCTAAAATTTGAAGTAATTATGGAACATGTTGAGGTACAAATAAACAAAATTAAAACTAACTGATTGCCAGGGCTGGTGCTAATCACCCAAGCATTCTGGAGGAGCTCAAGGGTAGACTGAAGAATGATACGCTGAATTTAAGAGATGGATAGTAAGATAGCAGATGAAATTCAGTGCAGATAAATGTAACTCCTGGGTAAAAGTAATCCTGGCCTCACATATAATATTCTGAGCTATGACTTCATTATTGTCACTTAAGAGTGCAACTGTGAGTTTATAATAGTTCCATGAAACCAACTGCTTGGCGCTCAGTAGCAACGGGAAAAAAGATGAAATATTATTACTTTCTGGGAAGAGAATAGAGGTTAAAAAGTCACTGCATGACTTCAAGGTTCACCCCCTCCATGCAGTTCTGGTCCTCTCATCTCAAGATGTATTACAGCAGGAAAAAGTCTGAAGAAAGGCAGTGTGTGTGAGCAAAGGTATGAGATGGTCTGTTCAAGGAACCGTTAAGTAGGCTGAACTTTTCATTACCCTTTTCCAAGGGTAGATGGATGATATGATAGAGATCTACAAAATCATGAGTGACATGGGGAGGGGTGAATAGAGATTGACTGATTGTTTTTTCTTCTGGCATGAGAACAGCGGACCATCAAGTGACGCTAGTAAGAGGGAGGCTCAATGTAAACAGGAGATGGTTGTTCGTGTGGAGTGAATGAGGCCTGTTGTACTACCTGCCAAAGGATAGTTTGGAAAGGAGCCTGGAAAAGTGTTTGGAATAGAGCTTCTTTGAGGTTTACTATTTAGACAAACCACAACAGGCTCAGGGAGTCCCCTGAGGCTGGGGAGAGTTGGAGATGGGGAGAGTATTAGGGTGAAAGTGCCTCCCAAGTGGTACTTGGTCTTCCTCATTTACAGGCACTGTTGGAGGCAGAAAACAGAACTAAGTGGACCAAGGTCTGCTCAGATATGTCTCTTCCTTTGTTGTTATGATTTTACACAGGAGCATACCTTTATTTTACTTTTGAAGACAAAAATCTAAGTTACTTTTTTTTTAATTCAAAGTGCATCTATCCTAGGCATGGTGCAAGGTTGTCATATACTGCCATGAAAATTCAGTATTGAGTCCTTTGATCTGCCAAATGTTCAGAAAAGCTTTGACACTGCATGCGTGCAAGTCTTCACAGAGTACAACTGTGATGCTAAAGAAAAGCATTAGATGAAGTCCTCTGTTTTATTGTCCAGTGAGGAAGGTAAGCAGCCTGACAGCTGACCCTCCAGCATCAAGAAACTGTGGTTTTCTCCTGTCCTGCATATTCCCCAAGCCATTGGGAACGCTTCTATGAAGATAAGATGCTGTCTTGCTCTGTGTGTACAACTGTCT
This sequence comes from Pygoscelis adeliae, assembly GCF_000699105.1. Classification (NCBI taxonomy): domain Eukaryota; kingdom Metazoa; phylum Chordata; class Aves; order Sphenisciformes; family Spheniscidae; genus Pygoscelis; species Pygoscelis adeliae. The sequence continues at coordinate 1,753,237 of NW_008825071.1, read as the reverse complement.
TAAAATGTTTGTGCCTTTCCATCCTTCTGCTTTTGTGTTTTGAGGGAATTTGCCGTGAGCAGTTTCCATGGTTACGAGGATACAGCTGCTCTTGGAGTGAGAAATCTGCAGAGAGCAAATACACAAACCAGTGCATCCAGGACAGGAGAAGTGTGCTTTGTATCCGTAATGGCCATTCTACCCTACATAAAAGCCAATGTGAAACTGGAAAAATAGATGTTATTCTTAACCCCCTTGTCTTACTGTGAAATGTATCACTCTCCTTTACCATTAGGTCTTTTTAGATTGCTGAAAGCGCTCTGATTTCTGTGGGGCAGGAAACAGGCTACGTTGCAAAAATATGCTACTAAAGTAAGTTATGCAACTTCCTTGTGTAAGAAAGAAAAGTGCTTTCTCCCCCTTATTCAGAATTGTACGCTTCCATTTTGTTCTTTCCTCCAAACAAAATGAGGAAAAGTCTAGGGTTTGGGGAGAAAGATGCAATGGTTCTCTCCTTGCTGTTACACTCCTCGGTAGCATTGGCAAGTACTTGTGGCTCTGACCAGCTCTGTACAGCACTTGGTTTGTTGAACCCAGGAATAGCGTTGGACACATCTACAGTAGTGCAGGGCATGTTGTTACTATACACAAAAATCTTCTTATGAAGAAGCTGTATTGTCACACACGTAGGTTGCTGTAAACCTGAAGCAAGCCTTGGTCCCATGACTGTCACTGGAGAACTCGTTGCCTCTGCTACAAAATTTGAGGAAGCCTTCACTACAAACGCAGAGGGTGAGTTAGCAGGCCTTTCTGAAAAGGCCAGCACAGAGCCTCTGCACACGTTTGCAGCCTGGAGTGAGAAGCTAGGGGATAACTAAGCCACCCTTTACAAAAAGTCTTTATTCTGGAGTGGTAATTGCCAATCAGGTAACTTTGGTTAATGCTCTCCTGCAAGTCCTGACTGTAGTGAAAAGAAAGGGGAAAGAAAAAGCAATAAAGGAAGAAAAATCCTACAATAGGGATTAAACTTGGTGACTTCTCTTGTTCTTCTCTTCCTCCACAGTGTTTAACTGTAGTTCTTTACCACTTTAAGACAGAACTGTTTATTTGAGTAAGCATCAACAAAATTTCCAAGGTGACTGCTCATGGATGCTGATAAAAGCACTCAGTGGACTAACTGATGTTACAGGCAAGACTATCAAAGGATTCATTCTAATTTGGTTTATTTTCATTAATTATTATAAATCCTTCATTTAACTACAGTTAAAAATGAGCCTTTTGGCTAAATACACCCCAAAAGCCACCCCATTTTTTAAATGTGTTTTTCTTATAAAGCCCAAGTTGCAGATGTCTTTTTGTTTGCAGCTTCTACAGCAGTACTCAAGAAAAATAAAATGAGTTTTTAATGGAAGAAGTGGCTAACCATTTAGGGGAGCTTACCGAGCAGTAGAACACTGCAAATGGCAATAAATGTTCAAATCCCAAAGCAAGATATTTCCAGGCTTCTATATTCCAATAAAATGATTAAAATGAATGCCTCGCTATTTATAGCGGGTGGCAGCTTAACACCATAGGATATTCACATTTAATAGAGTGCTCTTGTAATGCCACCAGTGCTGAAGAGTTAAGGAACTACTTGCAGTGATGGATGGGTTTCAGCCAAGCACATGGCCGGGCACAGCTTGCTGCTGATGCTCGGCCACCACAACAGCCACCTGCCAGCCATGAGGCTCTCCTGACAAGGCAGTGGCCCCTTGATGGGGAGAATTTTTGACAGGTATTTATTGGTATTCTTAATCACCTGATAGAGAGATGTCGATGGTGGTCACTTATGCTGCTGGCAGCCATGGGGCACAGCTCTAGTCAAACCAAATTTGGAGAGAATCGAGACTGCTCTGAGATATACAGTAGTAGTTGTATGTGTGCCTCTGTCAACTAACATTTGGCTGGCTCTGTAAGGGTTTTATCCCTTTTACTTCATGAAGATAACCCCTTACAGCTTTGCCTTCATCTTTGAGACATGCAGCAGCCCTGGAAAAATATGGGGCTGTGCTAGCTCCACAAAAATCAAGGTGGACCTCTATGAATCAGTGGCGGGGGCAGGGAGCGGGAGGGGAAAGCACATCAGCTAGTGATGCAGAAACATTTTTGCAAAAGACAGTTTAGGTCCAAGCAGTATTTGTGGTTGGTTCGTTTTCACCATCCTACTCTGTTGTGAGAGGAACCTCTGCCAGCTGCGTGTTAAATGAGCTGACTAACATCTGCCACATACTCATTAAACATCACACATCTATGATACACAACTCTCTGCCAAATCTAGTGCTAATTAGGATCTGTAATGAGTGTTATTCTCCTCTTAATTAATATGAGGAGGGTAGAATTTTCAGTAATACCTAAGTGACTGAGGAGCTCACATCTGCTTTTCCAAAAGCAGCTTAGAGACAGAGAAGCATTTCATTGGACTGAAATGGCATGCAAACAGCAATAGCAGTGGCTACTTTAGTAAACTGGGACACAGACCTGGCTGCACTGGGGCTGTTGACTGGCTTAAGTGTGTTATTCTGCTATAGTGAGTTTGGTTATCACTGGGGTAGGGTGATGGGTTTCCTTCAGCTAGCTCCTTTCTTCTAGCTCGCTCCCTCCGCCAAAACACAGACGACTCTATCCTGGAGAAGTACTGCACTTGAAAACTGAGACACTATTCCAGAATCAAAACTCTTTCCTTTCAAGAGCGTCCACCCAAATGACCCTGCAGTACTTGAGTTTCTCACTCATAAGCTGCACTCCAAATTCCCTGTAGCACAGGACTGTGTTGTTAGAAGGTCTTCAGGTTGTCTAAAGGCAAAACTGCAGAACATAGTAAGGATAGCTTTATTTTTTCATTCCTTCATTTGTCATTCCTTCTGACCCTCAGTCCCCTGTGCCACTACTTTTTGAATATGAGAATCCTTATAATTCATTTGAAAGATGATCACGGAAGCACTAGAAGATCAAGACTGCAATGGATGTCTGCAGCTGTGTGGTAAACCCATTGCATCAAATTCTTCAAGGCTGTCAAGCTGTGATCTTGTCCATGCTGGAAATTATGTGGAAAGAGGAAGAAGCTCCCTGTTTTCATTTTACAGAAAACACTTTTTAAGATGCATCCAATATGGATTTCCATGCAATCCATGGAAAATTGGTACTAGAGCATGTACAGTTGTGATTCAGAGCATAACACTGCCTTAGAAAACATGAATCCTGCTTCGTACAAACAAGAAGGAACTGCATCTTTTCCAACTGGCCTAGTATAAAAGATCTGACTTTTTCCTCTGGCACAGAAAAAAAATTAATTTTGAAAAATGCTTTAAATGTCCTTTTTACAGAAATTTTTTGAAACATTCAAATTTTTACATGTATGTGTGCAAGCTGAAAATTGTCCCAATCAAGAGTCAAAGCCCCATAAAAACACAATTTCCTTTTTTCTAACTGAAACATTTTTAAAATTGCAGTTCCAAAAGCAAATATGAAAAAAGATCTAAGTGTATAGAATAATCTGTAGAACTTAAAAATAAAGAGCCGATAGAAAGCACGTGAATGCATGACTGCTCTTGTTCCATCAATGTGCCCACCTTTTTCCCCTGAAGCCTGGCTACAGAGCTTTGCAGGGTCAGTTCAGCCTTTTTCCAGTTGCAGCAGATAAAGTTCTGTGCAGCTTTCAGTGTAGGGGCTCTTGGATGAAAGCCAAGGTCTTGATCCAGCTCTTAGTGAAGCAAGTGGAAAGATGCCCATTAATGTGAGAAGAGCTTTAGATGTGACTCTCGGTCCATGACAGAAGATTTTAATGGAGTCTTTTGTAGTAGCTAGGTTTGCTCTGACTTCTTTGTCTATATAATAACTTGGCCTGTGAACCGCACACATTAGAAGACAATCAACATCCCCCCCCTTTTTGGGGGGATGGGGAAGAGGTATTTTTAAAATAACTCCAAATATTTAGGGATCGAGAGTTCTGTGTGCATAAGTCCATAAAAAGCACAGTCTTTAGGGGGAAATAGTGAAGACAGGCCTTCTAAAGGCACAGGTCAGACACAGGCTCAAGGAGCAGCTATTAAATAATGAGAAAACCTGCTCTGTTAAAGCCATTAAGGATTAGTACTGGTAGTGTTGCAACATATGACCAAGGATGCAGCTCAACAGTGACAGATACAAAGGTTTGACTTTGCCAGACAGAAACTTGCCTCTAGTCGCCTGCCAGAACCCATCCTGGATCTCCCTTTCCAATGCAGTGCCTCCGTGTTGTGGCTCAAGCTGGGAAGAACGCACGTATTCTGGAAGATAGGGGATCCCCACAGGGTGTGATGTCAACCACTTCACCTGGAGCCAGTGAAATGAAGACAAGTTCTAAGTCATACCTGAGAGGCAAGATTGTGTTTCTCAGGAGAAGCTGGTTTCTGTTGGAAGAGAGATCCTAGCTCCTGCTGGACACCTGCAAGTGGATATTCTGTTGTCTTTACCCAGCTGCAAGCTGCTTCCAGGTTCCTACAGCTGCTGTGGATCAGGCTGCCTCCTCTGCAAATCACGGCTCTGATCAGCAGCACCTTGTCCTTGTGCAGGACGGTTTGGCACCTGCTGAGCTCCTGCAGTTCCCATGTAAGGGTTTAGCAGCTCTCCTGCAGCAAGGGGGAGAACGGCATATGGTCCTCACCTCAAAGTGCTCTGCTGGGGTTGCCTGATGAAATGAACTCCTGGTCATCCCAGGATATGTACTGAGAGAGGAATACACATTGCATAGGCCACGGGCTGCTGCTGGGCAGTGAAGGTAAATACTCTTTTGCAATATGTTAAAGGGTAGAAAGACTTTGAGCTGTAACCAGGCGCTGAGGCTGAGCTGATTGTAGGAAGAATCACAAAGGTATTTCCTCCCACAAGGTTCAGCTTTATCATTTAAGTTAATACATTCGATGAGGGTCTAACAGGCTTCAGAAGCAGCAAGCAAACCCACAGAGGTAGAGCAGGGGACAAATGTATAAAAAATCAGATCAGCAGAGCTATTCCCATCTGCTTTTTATTGGATATTGTGGACAAGAGATAGCAATTGAGTTACTTGTAGAGGTATCCCAGCCTGTTTTGAAGAAAACAAGGAGCTTTTGTTGCTGTAATCCAAAAATACTTTTGGTAATAAGGAAAACTGATTCTCAGATTAAGCTGAGCATACCATCAGATCTAGTGTTTCCATTTAGAAATAAATGCCAGGAAAAAACTGATGTGTTTTATTTCAAATGCAAAGGATGTATCTCTGTTCAAAGGAAGCATAGCTACAGTTTTGATTTGATCTACCAGCATTAGCTGAGTATATGTTTTCTAGAAAATAGGTCACAGCAAGAAAGGCAAATAAATTTAAAGAAAAGAAAGATAAGCAGTAGTGACTAGAGAGATTAAGGTGTTCAGTGGATGAATGGCACTAACTGACAAGCAGTTGGTGCTTATTATATTTATAATGCATATATGCCCCCCTCTTTCAGTTGGGCATAAATATTAATGCTTTCCACATTCATGCTAGACAGAGCCTATAAAACCTACTAAATAACAAAATTACAACCTGTGTTTCTTACGCTGGAGGGCTTTGAGTCTACTGTGGCTGCCTGGTAGGAAAACTGTAAAGCTGCTCTTTTAAATGGTCACTCTTTGGTCACCTGTGAGGGCAAGGAGTTCCAAACCTGATCTATGATCTGACTTCCAAAATTTGATGCTTTTCAGGACAGTAACTCAATAAATATAAAATAAATGCTACCATTGGTTTTTTGCTGCAAATATCCATTTATTCAGTGGCTGTATTCCCTATTCTAGCTTGTCCCTCAGCTTTGTTTCTGTGCCCACGCTGTGAGAATAGCCAGGGCTCTTGCCTGAGTCCTCTCCCTTCCTGCTGTATTGCTAGCGACAATCTCACACCCTCATCTGCCCTAAAGCTCCTCATCCTGGCAGAAGTACATGCTCAAGTATGCAAATGGATCACTGCCTTCAAGTAAGATGTGGTGGGCTGCCACATTTGTGTTAGTAAGGTACTGTGAGACTTTAATCCCCCTGTGTGCCTTCAGTTTTTGTGTAAAACAAAGCTGTCTGGCTTAGGAGCATCCCCCTAAAGACTCCGTTCACCTTCCCCAAGGTTGTTAGATGTGCTTTGGGCATAGCAAACACTTCTAGCTGGGAGAGAAAGATGGCAACTAACGTTTAAAAAGCAAAACTCTGTTTTCACCTGGGGTGAGGGTCTAGGACTTCAAAGGAAGGCCTGTGGACTGTGGCACACAGGAAGCAAGCGGAGGCAGTGTTTTAAATTTAGTACGTGTGTCCTGTGACTGCAGGGAGCTGGTTTTGATGATCTCAGTGGTTTCTGACAGCTCTGTTCTTTGCTTTTCTGCTTAGCTCTTAATTACTTCAAACGCACACTTTATGTGGTGCCAAAACTGAACGGGACTAAAAAGAGATTTATTTTTTTAAAGGCATGGTTCCTGTGGAGTGATGGTGGTGTTACTGACTGGTCCAAGTAGCTCTGTTAAAAAGGGTCAGTGGCGATATCTCCAGCGAGTGCAAAAGGAGTGCATTACAAGCTATATATGTGCCTGGGGTCCCTCCTGCACTGCGTACCCTCCTGTTGCCCTCAGACCCAACCTGCCCCCAGTACACCCGCTTTTCTGGTGCCCTTAAATAAGGGGGTAGCTGTTACACGGTGAGAGACTCGTACTACTCACTGAAGCTGTATTTGTATTCTGTGGCTGCTGTACTTCCAGCTGAAGAGTTACAAACTGAGCCTGGGCAGGATGTTAACTGCTGGGCTGGCTTCTTGAGCTCTATTTTCTCATTTTTATTATAGCTGTCATTTTCCTTGTCATAAGAAAGGACTCTTATGATATTGAATTACTTCCTAGCTAATACATTATCATCTCAGCTGTTTAAGCAATATAGTTTAAAACATATTAGGTGATATACTCAATATTGTGATTACACATTGTTCTTGTTTGCAATTATACCATAATAATTACAATATGGCAATCTGGAAAGAGTCCACCATGTCATTCTTATCAGTGTAGTGCTGTTACTAGGGAAAATTTGCATTTAGGACTGCCCTTTTCTAGTGTGATTGAAGGAATGAAACTCTTCATAAAGTCAAATACAAATATTTGAGTTAAATATATGTACACAGACATACATGTATATTTGTGTATATATATGTACATATATATTTGAATATTCACCAGCATTTCCATATGCTGAAGAAGCTTTATACTTTAAAGGAAGAATTTGAGAATTTGGATCTAAATACCGGGCCAGAACTAAAATCAGTTAATTTCACTAACTCTGTCCCAACCATTGTGTTTCTTGGCTGCTTCTCGCTTTGCATTTGTCCCTGTGGAAGGGAGCATAAGACTCAGCCAATACACCTAACGTTATTTCAAATATCAGGCGTATCAAGGCATGGGCTTGAAGGAATTTCTCAAAGGTATTGCTTCTACCAACAGTGCTCTCACATGAAGTGGCAGCAATATGCACTAAGGCACTTCACGGAGGAGCTAGCCGGTGTTTACCCAGATGAAGCTCTTCATGGTTCTGAACTCAGCTAGAAGATGTGTCAATAGACTTAAATCTGTAGTATGGCCTGCCTTTGAGAATGATCTACAAGATCCTGAGGCTCGAACCAGCTATTATCAGTAGATTCTCTGTCCTTCCTATGGCCCTTAATGAAAGGGCTAACTGATACTTCAGTGCGTGAATTTCTGACTGTCCAAAATCGAAATGCATGGGCTGATTCAATCTTATTTGTTTACAAGAGTTTCAGGCTCCTGTAAGTGCGTTGGCTTTCAGAGAAGCAGTTTTGACGGTTGTGTTGCACTACTGGCTGTTGTTGCTGCTGATGCCTCATCATGTAACTGCGCAGATACGCTGGGCAAGGGTGGGAACACAGCTGTAAATGAGGCAGTGGTGAATCATAGGAAGAAAACTAGCTTCTCCTCTGTGCATTGGAGTTTTAGAAACTTCAGGTGAATCACTGCAGTGGTTCTCGCTGTTTTTCTGTTACTTCTTGCCTGTCATAAATCCCAATAGATTGGGATTTAACAGCCAAAGTTAGAGAAAAATTATAACCTTTCATCAAGCAACAAGTCTGTTTCTATAGTTCTCTGCTTGGCTGATGGCTTTTCATTAGTTTAGACTGGTAATGTTAGTATGAAAGGAATCGGTCTTATTGATAGCTTTAGGAGGCTGTGAATGTAGTGGGAGTTGTAAGAGGAAAAGCAATCATCTTGTTGCTTGAAGTAATCAATGAAATCATCCTTTTCATTCCAGCTGTTTCAATCTCATAAATGTGACATCACTCTGTCCACAATCTACCAATGCTTGCAGAAATTGTGCTTTTACACTGATCGGGACTAGAGCTTCAGTGCTAAAAATCATTTGAATAAAAATGAAGACTAATGTCAAACTGAGTGATTAAGAGGTTTACAACCTCCAATAAGCAAGATGGACACAAGATGATGCAAAGGTGAATGAAAAGGAGATATGGCCTGGAAAGCCTGCTTCCACCTCTCCAGGCAGAAAAGTCAGTGACTACAGCAATCTCTGTATACTGGAATCTGTGACTGTGTTGTTTGCTTGTCCCCAAAGCTGCAATTGGCCTGAAAGTGGGGAAGGCAGGCATAGGAATGATGATCTTGTATTCTGGTTTGCATCCAGTGGACAAGCACTTCATAGGGAAGACATAGGAGTGCTACAAGAAAGAATCCCATCCTCTTTCCCCTGAAGTATAAAGAAATCCCACTAGACTCCAGAAATAAGCCACACTCCTGTAGTTGTTGGACCAAGCCAGAACAGCCCTTCTTCAGAATCCGTTTTCTTTCTTATCTTGCCAGAAATTTTACTTCATGCAGGCAAAAGAGTTCCTGCTAATGTTGACTAGATATTTCTTATTTATTACACTGATTTTCAAAAGCAAAACCAAATAATTCCCTCTTCTGGCATTTTTTTTAGCCTGTCTGTTCAATAATTTAATGACCCATTAAGCATCTTTGAGGCAGGAACAATCATATTGTGCTGAAGCTAATACAAAGCAATCCTTCCTCACGGCCCGGACATCGTAACAACTGCAAAATACTGATGTATCATTTGGAATAAAAGGTTCCAAAGAATAACTCTGACATTTTTCTGTACTTTCAGAATGAGACTTTTGTGCTAAAGAAAACATTACAAATAAACACTGAGACTGTCATTTCCTGGTACCCACTTCTGAGTTTTCTAAATCCTTTCACAGCTATCTCTTTTACTTTAGCTGCTCTCGTTTGCTGTTCCCTACTGACTGACAGGCTAACAATAGAAGGAAGGATAGGTGAATTGTCATAGACTTTTGTCCAGACATTGTTTTTGAACAAAGCTCCACTCAAAATTAAATTCCTTATATATCATGTCCGCAGCTACAGAGACTATGTCCAGCAGCCAGTCTCCATGAGGTCTCCTGCTGTTACTGCAGCCTCTGAAGCAGCCCTGTTGGATCTTTTGGACACAGGCAAAGTGGAAATACGCTTTCCAAGCCATAGGTACCTTCTCTGACTATGAGGAAGCTGGGTTCTTACTGGATGTATTAAGCTGCCTATTTCGGATGTCTAACAAGAGAGTGGAGAGCACCAAAGTTAGACTCCGCTAATCCCTGTCTAATCAGTGGGGAAGAGTGAGTGTTCTCAGTGGGGTGATTTTCATGAAGAAAGTTAAATACTTGCAGTATCTTCTTGTTTGATGAAACTAAGATATATTTACTCTGTGTATTATGTTTAACTGATTTGTTGCCTTAAAAGAGACTTCACAAACTTATTTACCATAAACATTTACCAATATTATCTATAACGCTCATTCAAAGATCAATGCGTGTAGCTAGTGTTAGAGACAGAGCTGAACCACACACTAATGCATTCGAGTAGTCTTTTGCCTTTCCTGGCATGTTTCTAGATCATGAGGAAAAAATGTGTTGAAAATAAAAAGCTTCTATCTAACCCTTACAGCTTGTAAACAAAAGATCGTGTGTTTAGAGTCTGGGTATGGTGAAAAGGTGATTGATATTTTAAAACAGTATATTTGTAGAGAAAAAGCTCCTACAATGAGCTTGACTTGCACCTGTATTTTCATTATTATGTGGTTAATGTGGAACAGAAATGAGGATGTAATACTGATGTGTAGCTGAACTTTCTGGTTAACAGCAGTCTGGGGAATTGTAGTTGCCTGAGACTTCAAGTAGCTTTATTTGAACTGTCTGTTACAGGAAATGATTTTTGGAAACCCTACTCTCCTTTTGATTGTTAACCTTGAACTTTTTTGGCTTGGAATGGCTGTGTTTGGAGGACCCTCAACAAGCACCGGGGTGAAGTGCTCGTCAGAATCCAGATGTGAATGGGAAGATAGATCAAGGGGTGGGGAGGGTCCCTGAGGCCCATGTAGCATGTGCTTCTTGCTGCATGGAGCAGACCAGACTGTAGGGTCCAAAAGGAAAGCCCTCAAAGTGGGTTCCCCTGACAAAGCCCAGTGCCCTGGCCAGCAGTGTGGGGGCAGAGGAGGAGTTATCTTGAGGTCTCTTGATCCCTGAGTTCTGGTTTGTGAATAAGCAATGGTACAGCAACCCTTTCCAACACTTCTAAGCTAAACGGGAGGCATCCCTTCATGTTGAAGAGGTTTGATAGCACGGATTTCTTGGGCCAAGTGAAACCTGTTCTCATGCAGGAAAATGAACTAGTATAAGGAGGCTCTGCTTTGCTGGGAAAGGCTGATTAACTCTGATACCACAGTTCTCCTCTGCATCCCTTTTTAACATGCATTCACAGTCAGTCTGTGCATGTGCATTCACTGTGGTATACCTTGTCAAGCAAGTAAATACGGTTTACTTTGTGGGACAGTTGTAAAGTGCCTCTTTAGAATAACTAGGGACATCATTCTGACATTTCAGCTTTCAAGACCAGCAAGTGTACTTTTCTTTTTTTCTTTTTATCAAAGAAT
>NW_008825071.1:1737195-1742213 GCF_000699105.1 Pygoscelis adeliae | reverse complement strand
GTGCAAAGCTTAAAATACACGTGAGCATATCGGTGTACTTTGGACACCGATGTGTATAAAAGTCATTCCATGGGCTCAGGCAGAAATTGCAGATGGAAGTGCAACTGGATACCCAAAGATGCACATTCCCAAGGGAGAGACAGATGGCACTACATACATACAGTCTGCTGTGATTGTCTAGTCAGAGCACGATGGTATCTTACCTGTCAAGGCCTGTTTAGAGAGGGAATAAGCCCATCAGCTATGTGTCTTATATGGCTCCAGATTGAAGGTTTGGCAGCAATTTAGCAGCCCATGTGCCTGGACATGGTGCCCATCATGATGTGATTGCCTGGCAGAGTACATTTTCTGGATTTAATTTACTGTGCATCCAGAGCAACAGATTAAATAACAAAGTTAGTCTGGTAAATAAGGCTTCTGTTTATATAGATTTCTCTTTTCCCCAGTTGTTTCCCCCCTACCCCAAATCTTGGGGCTTTCATGGAATTGCTCTGCTTGGACTTGTCTGTGCCTAGACCTGGCTGCGTGAGGCTGCCTGGGTTTCAAACCACAGCTCATTCTTTTCTTCTTGCTACTCAACATCATTTGGCCCCAACCAGTGAAGTCAGTCAGCCCGTGGTTTGCACCAGTTGCAGTTTTGACCTCAGGTTAAGTAGATAATACCAGGGGAGGCTTGTTACTGCTGCAAACACCATTCTGGGATTTTTTTTTTTATGGAAACTGCTTTAAAATCCTCACACAGCAATAGAAAGTGCCTTTACTTCCAGAGGCATGATGAAAATTTAAGTAGGTAATTTTTTATCTTTAAAATATAAAGCTTGAGAACCCTTCTCTGAAATAGTCTCAACTTGGTAAATCTAGCAAGGGATATTTTTGTCTTTGCTTGATGATACCATCAAATGGAGATAATGATACTGCAATCTGGGATTACTCTGTGGCACTGGGTCACTGTTGGTTCTTGGTTTGAAGTAGGCTTCCAGTGATATGAACTTTCAGTAGGAAAGTGAAAGTATTGTCAAACCACAGTGGGTCTTCAGTGACCTTGGTGAACAGCGGAATGTGGGTGTTCACCTCCTGCCCAGTGTCTGCCGCACCTTTCCTTTTAAAGGGAGTAAAGGCACAGCAAATTGGAAAGCAGGTTGAAAGGCGAGACTCCCATTTGAGCAGGAATAGCCTGAGTTGCTGGCTGCTGGGCAGCATCCCCTGAATACCTAAAATCCCAGTGGTCACTGCTCTGTGTTCTGAGCTACCTGGATCTCTAGATGAAGCTTTGGAGACGTGCTTTTCAAATCCAGCTATTCAGGGAGGAAGATGTAAGTTTATAGAAAAGTTCTGTACTTCTTATTGATGATGATCATTTGCTGGGTGCTGTTCAAGAGCATAGCAGAAGGCACAAAGCATTCCTCTTCTGAAAAATAACTTGTTTGTATGTATATCCTGCCGTTGTAATTTAGGTCAGAGAAGGTTAGGCTTTACCTTCTTTTTCAGAATCTGGATCTCTTGCAAAAATGACGTTGTTCTTCATCTTCCAAGCTATACATATATATGTGTAAGTACACGCATGCATACACATTGTCTTTAGAAATAAATGCCTCCTTTACTGCCACTACCAATTTCTAGGGGCCTTCCACCCATCCCAGTGCATGGCGTTTACCAGTGCTTGTTCCTGCTGTGACAGAGCTGCAGCTCAGAGCTATGTACTTGCATAGGATGGGGAAGAAATATTCCAGCTATTCTAATTTTCTTTCACTGAAAAGGCTCATAGAGTTTTAAAGCTTATGTTAATTGTGGGTAGACAGAGGAGGGATTGTTGGAGGTCAGGGCCCCCATAAGACCTGATAGGTAGGTCACGTTCCCATTGCACCATAAGGTGGTCATAGACTAATGCAAGGGCAATTTCTGTCTGCATTTTGGTTAGGGCTGTGCCTGCCTCTGCATAGCACTTCCTCTTCATTCGTCGTACCTCTGTGACTTTCTGGCTGCCCGCTTATTGCAGGGAGCTGCACAGCCAGCTGTTCAGGCAGCTCTGCGTCTTTTCCCCTCCAGATCCTACCATATGTCAAGGTCTTTCTTGCAGTAACCAGAGTATGCTCTCCTAGAGTGAAGAATAACTGGTGGCAGCTTGCAAAATCCCTGCAGGCATCTCTTAAGCCAGACTGTTTGCTCATTTTACCTGTAAGAAAATACAGAAGACCACAAAGAGAAGGAAACTGGTCAACCAGTTGTCTGAGTTAAAAGTGACAGGCTTAATCCCACCCCTAGCCCCTGCTGTTTCTGTCTCTTCCCCTGCTCCGCACTGTTCCCTCTGCTTCAAACTATGAAACCATAGGATCTTCTTTGACTCAGCAGCCAGCCATGTTTAGGACATCCATCGTGGAGAGGCATGGTTTATTCTTAACTGTGTTTCTGGCCTGCAGTGTGACTGGGTAGATCACTTGGCCCTTGTGCCTCAGTTCCCCTTGTGACAAATGGAAATGGTGATACTTCTCTGAAGTGCTAAATGATCTATGGGCAGGGAACACTGCAGACAAACCAAGTCTTATTGTTGGTCACTAAAATCTTGCAGCCAGGAGGAGTGATGAGGCAGCGGTAGGAGGCACTGGTATAATGCAGCGGTTTCTAATTCCACTGGGTGGCAGCTGAGACTTTCTTTAGGTGAGGAATAATGTTTTCTCCTTTAGGTTAAAGGCAGCAACTTCTCCTCTAGAAGAAAACAGGTCCAGAGCCAAGCCTACTGCAAGCTCATGAAGCTGTAACCATCTGAGATAGCAGTTTTCCTTTTGTTTACATTCTTTGAATTCCTTAATTTAATACAGATAATAAACCAAGGTCTCTTGAACTGAAAAACCCATCAAACCTACTGGTTTTGGATTGCCAGCCACTTACAATATTTTAACGGCTTATAAACTAAAACCATCTCAGCAGAAGTCCATCCATTTTTCATTTGATATATTACCTGCTGCAGTCTGCATGAAAACCAGGACATGAGATACCATGTCTCCTACCTATGTTGGTGAAGGAGGCAGATACCTAAACAAACACCACCTGTTGTACAGATGTGCAGAGTAGATCGTATTGCCTACAAACACCACTTTCCCTCAGCTGTGTCGGGCCCTGGCAGAAACCAACCATTGCATAAAGAGCCAGTGGGCTTGAAATGGCATTTTGGCAATCCTGTTGCGCTGCTAACAGGGTGCTGTAGTGGGCAATACCCTGAAAGCACAATTCAAAGCATTATGCTGCGAGGGGAGGCACTACACTATGTCCTGTGCCCTGTCTGGCTCAGCGTTATCTGCACCCTCTACCCCGGCTGCCCTCAGCGTGAAATAACCTTTCAGTGGTATCTACCACTCTCCATCTCTATTTTGGTGCCTTAGGAAGTAGTTTTCTGATGTCTGTTTCTTCCTTGGTGCTTTGTACTCTTTGTACCTAACAAACAGAGATACCGAGCAGCCTTGCAGGATACCGAACTGTTCAGTGGTTGGCTCTTGCTTCTCTGTTCAAGAGGTAAAGCAAAGCCACTGTAAATCATGGCAGTCTTATGGATTAGGCTGCAAAGTAGTGGCAAGAACTGCTCAAAGCTGGTTAGATGCTGTATTGGTGCTTCAGGAGGAGCTGCTGTCTGTCTCCAATGGAAAACCAGAGTCTCACTAGCCCTGCTTGGTGGCTTTCCTCTAGGGACTTGAGCACCTTGTCCTTTCAAGTGGTTCTTTCACAAACCCAAGATTTCTTCTCATTTGCATGGAGGAAAAATAAAATAGCCCCTTCTCTCTCTCTTGTGCTGCCTCAAAGTGAGTCACACCACGAAGTTTGCCACAGAGCTTCTCGCTTTTTACTGTGTACTTACCTGCAAGTGCCTCATCCAAGGATTGCTTATTCTCTCTTCTGTTCTTATCCATCCCGTTCACTCAGGGTATGTTGTTCACATAGGTGCAGTGGGTAGAAAGGGGCTGCAGATGCTTTCTAGGAAGGTTCCCTGTCTCAGAAGAGCTAGCACAGCTGTGTGAGGCTGGCAAAGGCAGCTTTCACGGGAATTGTCTTCAGGATGGGCAGAGGGCATGATAGAAACAGCAAGATTGTCGTTCCTCTGTGTTAGGGTTTAACCCAGTGAGCAGCTAAATACCACACAGCTGTTTGCTCGCTGCCCCTCGCCCAGTGGGATGGGGAAGAGAATAAAGGGGGGGGGGGAAGTAAAATTCATGGGTTGAGATAAAGAGAGTTTAATAGGACAGAAAAGGAAGGGAAAATAGTAATAATAATAATAATGATAAAAGAATATACAAAATAAGTGATGCACAATGCAATTGCAGCAGTCACCATACCACACCACCCCTGCCCCGGCTAGCTTCCCCCCCAGTTTATGTACTGAGCGTGACGTCACATGGTATGGAATATCACTTTGGCCAGTTTGGGTCAGCTGTCCTGGCTGTGCCCCCTCCCAGCTTCTTGCTGGCAGAGCATGAGAAGCTGAAAAGTCCTTGACTAGTGTAAGCACTATTTAGCCACAACTAAAACATTGGTGTGTTATCAATCAACATTATTCTCATACTGAATCCAAAACTCAGCACTCTACCAGCTACTAGGAAAAAAAAATTAACTCTATCCCAGCCGAAACCAGGACAATCTGCCACTGGTGTAATAGTTTTATGCCAGGAGAGTAAACAAGAGCCATTCTCAGCCTAGTCCTAACATTAGAGAGCTGCGAAAAGGAGTATGACACCTGGGCTCTTTCCTGCCCAGCAGATTTTGGCTGCAGAAGAGAAGCAGGCTGCCCTCAGCATGGGTGCAGGATTTTTATATGGTACTGTATAAGGCTGGCCTGGGTGTCAGCATGTTGGCTTAAGAACATGGGAAGGTTTGGATGCAAGAGGGAACGCCACAGATATAATTAGAGGGTGAGAGAGCATGGAGGCTCATTCTTGATGATAGTTTGAGTATTAATAAGCTTTGACAAGAGTCATGGATGAAAGAATAAATGGTTGCAAAGCTTAAGTGAGGCCAGCTTCAACCCTGAGGTA
>NW_008825071.1:1735843-1737160 GCF_000699105.1 Pygoscelis adeliae | reverse complement strand
GCCAGATGAATGGGAAGAATGAGGGGCTCCCTTGTTTCTGTCTGAATTGATGTTTGAAAGGCATTTGATGGCCAGTATGGATGTGCATGGGACCATCCATCAGGCCTTCAGCCTTATGGTGAACAAGGCTGTAGAGATGCCGAGTGCCGTGCGGGAGCAGGTGACCTGAGAAAGGTGTGGGTTTAACTTCAGCAGTTCGTTCTTTGCTGCCCTGTGGTACTACCATAGACCAGATGAGGAAGAAGTAACACGGGTTTTTCAGCAACACAGGCTGACATTGCATAGGTAGATGATGAGGATCTTTACACTTAAACTTTATAGACCACTTATTGCTACGAAGTGGCACACTAAGAGCTAAAAAACAACAAAAACAAAGTAGTTAGGTTCATGTCAGTTGTACTCATGAAAATGCTATATCAAGCAGTACTAATACACTGGAAGGCAAACATCAGCAATGAAGCTGCGTTCTCTGCTCAGACAGCATAGACTGTCCAAAGGGAATCCCAGAAAAAAGTCAAGCCAGGGAAAACTGAAGCTAACTTCAACTCTGAAAAGAAATCAAGCCAAAACAAAATGAAAAATTCAACACAGTTTGGTGTATAGCTGTGATACCTGGTGCCCTCTCAAAATAGTACAGGACTTTAAAAACTTGTGCTCGTGAAATGGAAAATATCTCTCCGCTGGTGATGAAATCAAGAGAGAACCTACCACCCGATCACTGAGCTGAAATATAACAGCAGTGCTAGACATAGGCGCTGCATGTGCTGGAGGGGCAGCATGCAGACTCTCTCCAGGAAGCCATCAAACCCAGATCAGCCTCCACGAGGCAGAGAAAAAGTCCTAAAAATCTTTATAGGGAGAATCAGAGCAGGTGGCAGAGGAAGGCAGGAGGAGAGCAGCTTTCACCCTGCACAGCAGTGCTGGCCTGGGGCAGGTGCGATTTAAATGTGATGGAAAAGGTGCAACTGGAGCCATTCACCTCTTCTGAAGCTATTTTGTTTTCTTGTGGGCATCGGCCCCTCCTGAGACCACAGACTGTCCCCGGCACGATGCCCTGTGACACTCATGTGCCCTGGCTCAGCCTGCTTTAATCCCCTCATCCTTGCTTTCTCCCTCTGCTAGTGAAGAGCAGAGCTATAAAAGAAAGCAGCTCCAGAAGCTGTTTGACTCCCTGCCCCTGTCCTGCTGAGCAGCTGTGTGGCAGCAGGGGCCTGCGGTGCGCCAGTGGCGAGCCCTGCTCTGCACCCTGGCAGTGCAAGCTTTCCTGTCCCGCGTGCCCCAGCAGCCTCTGCCTGACCTGGGAGCACCCTGCTCCCC
>NW_008825071.1:1709425-1735776 GCF_000699105.1 Pygoscelis adeliae | reverse complement strand
CTGAGTCTGCAGCAGGCGATGGTCTGATTAAACAAGCCTAGCTAAGTAAGCACAGCAGCTTGCTTCTTATTTTTGCACTGGCAGCATCATCAGGTGAGAGCATAGGGACTGTCTTCCCTGCTGCTCCTCTCCCATCCTAGAAATGAGAACAAATCTTGTTTCATTAATGTTATCTAATTTTATTAACTTAATTCTATTGATTTATTTAATTAGGTTTTATACCTAATTAATCTGAAGGTACTGGTCAGGAGTAAAACTAGTTTGGGATGAGCACCATACCAGGAGCACCTTCTTTTAGCTGAACTGCTTCCTTTGTTTCAACATGTTTCCAGCAATGCCAGCTCCAAGCTTTTGGAAACACAAGCCTGTTCCCTCGTGTATCATAGGAGTAGCTAATAGTTTTGTTCCTAGGGTGTAGTTACAACACACAGACAAGACTGTAATTAGTGGCTGGGACAAGCACAGCAAACAAGTATGTATGTGAAACCCTGCACTTGGTAAATGCTCTGTACTTAAAGCTCGGGGTCTTTGGGGAGCTGTGGGCTGATGGACTGAAAGGAAAATCTGTGGGTCAAATTCTTCATTGCTGCCATTTCACTATGATTCCTCAACACATTTTCTGCGTGTTCAGCTGTTGTTTAAAAAAAAAAAAAAGGGTCAAGTACTACCTGTGTTACCCTTTTGTTTACCAGAGGGACAGACGGATCATTCACTTGTGCATTGCTCAACATTTGAAACCAAAGACCATGTAATTGGGGCAGGGGATTTTGGGCTGATCTGTACAAATAGTTGAACTGACTTAACTGTAATCAGTTATGGAAAACATCACTTGGAAACACAGTATTTTGGCTAGTAGCAATTATGCCTTAGTTTCAAGTTAATAAACTACCAAGCTAAGTTTTAAATTGATATCACAATTAACTTACTAACTGAAAGGTAAATTGCTGTAAGCCATAACTGTTATAAATGAATTCAACTGTGTCCCCAAAGGAGTTTCTGAAGGATTAACTGAATCAGTTTAATAACTGATTGTGGTTAAACTGGTGGGAACTACTGTGTGTAAACCAGTCCTTGGGGCTGGGAGGTTTCACGGTGAATCAGGTGAAGGGTTGCACAGCAGCACCTGGGAGAAACATCAGAGACTGTTTGGAGCTTAACACCCAGCTCTGCTTTGCAAGGAGAACTATGTGCATCAGCAGAGTATCATTTCTTTTGCTATTATTGGGAAGAGACAAAGGTCTTTCTAAAACCAGATCAAAAATGCTTACAACCATGTGACACAAACTGCTGGTACAGTATAGTTATATTCTGTTGCTTCAAGTTTCTTAAAAACGTATCAATGGATCACCTATTTTTCAGCAGGCTCTGCTTATCTTTGCCACCTGGACAGATGCTTCTGGGTCTAGCTATCCTGTAAAGTGTATAAATTCTGTATTGTATGCACCAGCTCCTGACAGAAATGTGTTTGTGTGAGCATGTCTAATCTGGATCAGACTTGCACTGGGCATGGATTCAGTATTAATGATTTTTAAATCCTAGCCTAAGAAATAGCAGCTAGGGTATGTGTTATACTACTCCACTATCCCCTGGCTGAGATTGTGTCGGTTGTGCCACACACAATGTTATTGTTTTCTCTGAAAGATTATAGTATGTCAAAGAAAGCTTTGACTCTGGTAAGGAAGAGAAAAATATCCTCGATGATCCTGCTGTGTATGGGCAGAAAAGGTAAGCAAATGGTTTAAGATGGTGGCAGTGAGAGCACAAATCATGCAATTTGTACTATCTTTGGAGACTGTAGCTCAGATAGCATTCCCTTAGGTATCCAGATGCATAGGGTTCAAAACATCATCTTGAATATTGATGGTAACAGGAACAGCTGTTCACTAACTTGTGCAATTGTAAACAAGGTGTGATTTAATGGGCACAAAATCATCTGTTTGCAAAAAGCAACCCAACCTCCCCCACCAGATGCAGGTTCCTAGGGCAGGCTCCAACTGAGCGTGGCCTGTGTACCAGACCCAGACTAGGTCTGCCTGCACTCAGCACAGCATGGAAGGACCCAAAATGTGGCTTCATTTGCCCAGCTCCCGCACCTCAGGCTTGGGTGCTCCACAGCACCGCCTGTACATCCAGAGCTGAGCTCACCATTTTTGCCTCAGCTAGCACAAAATGCCGTGAAATCTTTTAGATCATGAGACATCTATATTGTGCACTGAGCAGCACTATCTGGCACCTTTGAGAGCCCTCTTAGCAGAGAGCTCGGTGATGGATTGGGCAAAAAGATTAATTTCTCTCGGGTCAGGGAAGGAGTAAGTGAGAATCTGGGCAGCTCACCCTCATTCTGCCTGTGTTGCAAGGGTTTGGGGGCTTTTGGCCTTTGTTGTTGTTGTCATCGTTGTTCTTTTGGTGGTTGGTTGGGGTTTTTTGCAGTTGAACAATCTCCATGAGCAGTATTAACTTCACTACAGTAAGTAAAAGATACCATACCCATAATCACAGTCTGTTGGTCTGGACCTTCTTCCTAAATTAACAGGTGACAGGGCAGGCATAAGCTTCTGAGGAGTTAGTATAAAGGGTGGGAAGCAGTATGATGTACTCCCAGTTCACCCTCAGTAAACTCACTGAGCTGTGTACACATTGCACAGACAGAGACTGTTTGTTCAAGAAAGGCACCAGTCGCCACTAACTCTCACTACAGAACCAAGATCATTAGGAGCTTGCAAGCCTCAAAGGATAGTCCTTTACCTTCTTCTTACTTTAGTTATGAAATCCACAAGAAATACAAAGCAATCCCTGGCTACAGAACACCGGCAGCTTCTTGTGTTTTAAGTGGAAATGCCCTGGGTTTTTCTCCTATACCGCTGGTGATACTGCAAAGTTAATAATCTTAAGTGGTATTTGTCATTGTCTGTAACAAAGAATTGTAATGACATCCTATTTATACCAAAAAAGGCTCTGTGCATGTGTCACCTCTGTGTTTTGATACAGCTGTCTCTCAAATATCTTCTGATAGACGTCTCTGCCAATCATTGCAAGGCAGTAGGAGTAAAATCTGCTAGGACATTTAACACAATACTGAGTATTTTGGCTTGACTGGGAATGGTGGCTGTGTGATGCTCCAAACTGGACTTTGCTAGTCAGTTTCGGGAGAGTTTTTCCTTGCAGAGAAAGGGCTGTGCTACTGTGAGATTCTTATAGTTGTCTATTATCACGTGTTGTGAGACAGTCCGGAGACTTGCAACAGCATGTGGAGTGCTAGCATTTGCAGTCTGCTTGGACCAGACACAGTAAAGAAATACTAAAAATCAGAGGGAGAACTGGGGCAGAAGGACAAGGGCAACAGCGATGAGGGAAATGGGGTGGGGTGTGTGGCTATGCACCCCTGCAGGTATGTATGCTGCATGAGTCATCTCATGCGGTCCTCTTGGCTAATCTCATTGCTCCCACCATGATTCAGGGGTTAGGAATGAGGATGTAAATGCAGGCAGCCACACAGGCCCCTTGTGGCTGGCGAGCAGTTGTGTTTTCAAATCATCAAAGCAGAGAAATCTGGGGGGAAAGACCTACCCCTGCCCTTAGTCTTCTGTCCCAGCTTCTAACCCAAAGAGCATAAATGAGGACAGGAGCTGGTTGTCCTCAGCAGATCCTACCAAACTGGGAAAGCAGCACATGAGAAGAAACAGCTGCACTGTTATCTGGGATCCAAAAGATAATTGCCATCATGGCAAGTTTTAGGAAGGCCACACTTTTTTCTTTCCTATTCTGAGAATTCCTCCAAGTGACATCTCTCACAGCATGAAATGTATCCTGGTGGATAAAGATGATAATTTAGTTTTCAGGTGTTGTAAATAATTTCATTTTAAGAATAATGGTATTTTATGTTTATGCAGAACCTTCCATCTCGGGATGCAAGTGATCTTGCTGTGATACAGGCATTGTACTTAAAATAAAATAACCATCACACAGATGGGGAAATGACAGCTAACCCAATGTCACACAAAGTTTCTTCATTCCAGTTGGGAATAAAATATGAATCTCTCAGTCCTCCTCAACAAGAAATCTTTTCATAAGTGTGATATTGACTAACAACCTTTGTGCACAGTAGTAGCTGTGGTATACACAGTCTTTTTTATAGAGGAGTTTGCCTCAACTGATGAAGAAGTTATGAATCTGTATCAGATGTACTTTACTATGACATCATTTTCATTACTAGTCTGCTTTGTCCCAACCTTCATTTCTATCATACCTTGGGTTTTTGAGGTTTTATGGGAAGAAATGCTACCTGCCCTGAGCTGAAAAGAAACAAATTAAATCAAACCTCCCCAGTGTATATCATCTGAATTATCCTACCCAATACCCAGGAATGATGGTCACTTTAAAGAAAGGTATCTCTGTCTTTTCCTGAAACTTTTTTTTGTTTTCAATGGCAGTTAAGGCTAAAGCTTTTTATTTCACATCTCTGTGCAGCTGCTTAAAGCTGTGCAAAGTGAGTGTATTAAAAAAAAAAAAAAAATCCTTCTATTTCACTCTGATAAAAATGACCGCACAAGGTGCCGAGTGATACAGAATTTTTTTTTCTTCTCCTAGCTGACTGTGTCTATCAGTGTGGAAGACTGAACACGCTGGCATTCAGCTCCGTCAAAAGCAAAACTCCATGATGTGCTCTGTTTCAGCAAATACTGATCTCCTTTGTTGCGAGGCTTTCTGTATGCATCATCAGTCACTTGACATTCTGCGTACCCTAGAAACCTAGAAACAGCAGCATCAATGCTAATTTGTTTATATATTTTAAGGAACTTCATTTACGGTTTGACTTCGGTCACATTACTTCACAAATTAACTTTCAAGTGCCTGACTGAACAAAGAATAACTGGAGACCAGCCAGCCTGCCTGTGGCCTTACCATTTTTTCTCCTTATTCCCCATTCCAGTGACTCAACTCACCCACAACACTAGGACCTCCATAGTACTCATGACCTCCCCGAGGCTTACTAAAATTATTCATAGTTATGATTCACTGACTGACACCAAGGACTGTGTTCATGATGCATGGGTAGTGCTAAACCGCTTTAGCTGTAGGCTTAATCCAGTAGATGGAGCAGCTGCCTGACACTGTGGAAATAGCCTGTATCTTTGTCCTGGGCAGCGTGATCTGGTGGCCTGGGGCACCTGGTAGTTATGACCACTGGAACGTGGTCATTATTATCTGCTAGCATCCACAGGCAGGAGAGAAAGTTTTGCTCCGCTGGATGCTCTCACGAAGTTTTGCTACTTTCTGCTCTTGTGTGCTCCCCTTAAAATACCTCCCAGCTTCAGAGTTTGTCATTAGGCTCTTAGAGCTGGCAAGGCAGATGGGGATCTCTGCTACAGGTGGTGTAAATCTAGTATGTCATCCGAGACTGGCTTGACTGATGGAAACCGATCTGAGATCCAGCCCACTGTGGGGCTTAAGAGAAACAGGCGGTACCTGCTCATGTTCTATAATTATCGGTAACTATCTTTATAGTCAAAGATCGCCTGACACACCTTGTGGAATTAAGGACCTCAAGCTAATAGCTGCGATACATGGAGATGCCCCTTGCCTTGCATATAAGCCATTCCCCATCATCCTGTGGGAATGGGAACACAAGGCAAACTTACCATTCCCAAAGCTTTGTGTGCTGCTATTATGAAATTTCCCCTACTTCGTCCTGGATCAGTTTTCTGTCTCATCTATTTTTTTGTTAACCTTCTTAGATGGTGCCCTGTTCTCTTAACTGGGTAAAGTGCTGCTAAATTTTTTTCCATCTTGACATTGTGACATGTGCTTTAGAGAAAATGACAATTTCAGACAAACCACGGCGTGATAGGCCCTCATCCTAATACTGTTTAAACATGTAGTTCTTCAGGAAACCAAAGAAAAGCAGACAATGATGCCACCTGTATCCTGACTACAAGTCTGTGTCTATGAATGCGAAAACTGTAGCTGCCTTGAACACGGGAGCTATTGTTTGTCATGTCAGTGCTACCCCAGGCAGGCGCACCGTGTCCTCGCCCAGAGCGCAAGGGAGATGCCTTTGCATCCTCTCGAGCCCTGCTCACGGAGCCCAAACAGAGCTTGGGCAGTTCAGGTGTTACAAGGGCAACATGCTGCCTCTCTCCACAGGGGCAATCTTGGATTACCCACTAAGGTCTTGCCCCCTCATGCTATTTAAAGCTGTTCCACGGACTTGTAGAGTTGTTGCCAGGGCAATAACACTATGCAGAGAGGCCAATTTTCTTTTTTTTTTTTTTTTTCCTTTTTGTGACATTTTAATATTGGTGGAAGGCCCTGGAGCAGTCTCTTTCTGTCAGTTTGGCTTATTTCACCCGCAGAACCAAGGCGAGTTCTACCAGCAAAATCTCTAAAATGCATCTATTTTAGGAGCGCTTGCCAATACGGTTATATCTATATCCAACATAAAGGCCGGTTCTCTCATCATGGAGACCATGGGCTAGTTTCCAGTTACAAGTGACTGGTGGTAAATCTCCTGCTAGCCTGGAAACTTCTCCTGGCAAACTCCTGGATCCATCTCTCACTTCTGTTTTCTTGCTGTGAGTCAGGGAACGGTGTGGGCATGATTGGTCCTCTGCCCACGGTGGGTATTTAGGCCAACGGCATAAATCAGAGCACTCCGTGGACTGCTTCTGCTCTTGCCAGGCTTGGACTGAGCTTTCTCATGCACCTGGAGGTGATATTCATTTGCTCCTGCACTGAGCAGAGCTTTGCTTCCAGAGGGAATCTGGCCCGTTGTGATTAATTCTTCGGTTAAAGTCTAGATGCCTTTGCTTTAATGTTTTTGCTTCTAAGACGTCTTCTCATGTTGCAATATCAAATATCTAAACCCTTCAGGGATTCCTTAGCAGTAACTGATACAGGATGTAGTCTGAGAGCTGGGAAAGAGATCTTTATTGACAATATGCAGATACCATGTTTGAGACAAGAGGCCAGTGTTTGGTGGAGCCCCAGCTCCTACTTTGCATTCCTAAACATCAGGCTAATTTCTTCTTAAAATACATCCTCCTTTCTCATTTTCTGCATTGTAGCTGTACCTTGTCTTGACTGGCCATAATAGAGAGTGAGCGGTCTACTTAAATCCTTATTTTCAAAT
Organism: Pygoscelis adeliae; assembly: GCF_000699105.1. Classification (NCBI taxonomy): domain Eukaryota; kingdom Metazoa; phylum Chordata; class Aves; order Sphenisciformes; family Spheniscidae; genus Pygoscelis; species Pygoscelis adeliae. Next base: position 1,728,647 of record NW_008825071.1, on the reverse strand, counting down.
CTCTTTTTAGCCTTCATATAATATTAATAACACCTTAGAAAAATAAAACCCAAGGCTATGTTCAAATCCGGTGTCTTGCCTTGGTTATGTAGCTTCATGTTGTTTCGGTAATATTACAAAAATAATAATATTTTCATAGTAGATCTAATTTCTTGGCTTTCTAATTAGCTGCCTTCCTTACACTTCACAAAGGAAATTCATCCCTTGTGGATAAATCAGTGGTGTTTCTCTCTGATGCTCTAAAAGTTAAGCTTAGATATGACCTCAGTACAGGTAGTACTAGAAAACAGTCTCTGCTTTTTTTTTCTCAAGTATTGTCTAAAGTGCAGACTCTAATTAAATCCAGTGGACCAGCTCCTTGACAGGGATGAAACAGGACCGGCTTCCCTGCAGCTGGAGCCTGCCCTGCCTCTTCACATCTCCACTCCCTTCTTCTCTTCTCTGACTGGTGAAGGTGCCAGTTAGTGCCAGCTGTGGTTTGATGTTATAAAAACTTGTCCAGGGAGGACCAAAGGGAGACTAAACTGCCATCAGGTGATACTGATCGCTTTACTGAGCCAATCAACTTCTGCAAAGATGGTGCTTAAGAGATTGCACCCTTAACCAGACATGCATGTGTCTCCTAATCTTTCTGTGCGGGTTCTCTCTTAATACAGCTTTTCTCTTGGACTTCTGTCAGGGTAAGAAACCTGATGTTTTCCCCACAGCCGAGCTGTAAAAGTATCAGCTGTCTGGAGAATTTTCTTGAGGCAATAACAATGGCAAATGTCTTGTCTCTCCTTCTCCCTGCTGATGCTTACACCATTAAAACTAGCCTCTGCGAGGTACAGAGCATTTATGCCCAAGAGAAATAGCAAAACCCTTCCCAAGCTGACGAGCCCTGACAAGCTCTATCTCACATTTTATACTGCTGTTTTTCTGACCCTGTGGCAGGGTGAGCAGGTACCTAGTGGATGTTCCTGGGAAACAAGCCTGTCAAGTTGCAGAGGAGCTGCTTCAGGAAAGTTTGAGCAGGTAGAGCAGATCCCTACCATTTCCTACCCAGGTTGTGCCCTGGCAGGGTGAAGTGACTCATGTGAGAGCAGGATGGCTAATTCCTGTGGAATGAGAAACAGGCCTACAGCTTTCCCCCCGGGATGAATGAAAGCTTTGTGGTGTATACACAGATGTTTAGGATGAACTAATTTCCAGCCTGTTTTTTATTATCTCTTTGCAAATCTTGACATGCATCTGCCTGTGCAGTGAATTGTTTTAGTTCACTGGTGAGCAGGCGTTTCTGAGGCACTGGTCCTTGCCAGCTGAGATGACCTTGTTTACCCCGTCATGTCTTGTCCTTTCATCTGGGGAGTACATATAATTTTAATTATGACTTATTTCTTTTTGATTTAACAGAAAAAAGATGAACCACTTCAACTTAATATAAAGGGTTTCCAGAGCAGAAATTGCAGCCAGTTTGTTTGTTTTGTACAATCCAAGCAGTGACCTCTAGCTTTAGAAACAGCAGAGCAAGAGTTTGGTTACGGTAACCAGAAAGGCACATGGAAATGTGCAGTGGGTTAAATTCTGCAGTGATTTAATTCTGGTACGGTTCTACTGCCTTTTCTGGAGCTTCCCCACTAGGGCAGAATTCCTGCTCACCCAGGACTTCTTCCATTCTCAGCAGGGAGTGGAAATGTTATGCAAAAGTGCAGTGGAAGCTAAGAGATCTGTCCGGTGAGGTTCCTGTCCACGTGTCTGGAACCCTCCTCACATCTTGGCCAATCCACTGCACAACCAAAACAGGTTCCTGGGGCAGTTTGGGACTCAAGAACACAGCTAATCTATTCATCTGCCCAAGGCAGGATTGGCCGCAACTGTGTTGCTCCTGACAGACATTTGAAGGAGAGCAGGGTTTGGCAAATACTACCTGCTGCTAAAATATTTCCTGTCTTCTAAAATGCTTGGAGGTAGATGCACTCTAGCAGCCAGGCTGCCCAACGTAGCCAGTGTTTTTATAGTGACATGTACCTCTATGAGCTTTACTGCTATATTTATAAAAAAGCGGTTACATCAAGAGCTATTTTGTCTTTTGGCTGTGACTTGGACCCAAAATTTCCAAGGGGAAGAGCAAATTCCAGGCTGGCACCCTCTTGTGTGTGCAGCAGGCTTGGATCAGACTGTGCAGGTTTGCCATGTGAATAGGCTGAAGAAAGACCTACAGGGTAGAAAAAAGGTGGTTATTAAAAAGCTTGGTAGGGGTCTATGAGTCTTGCACAGGTCAGGAAGGAAGCTGTTGAGAGAAGAGGCGGGAGACTCAAGCATGGGGCTTTCTTCCTGAAAGAAGGAGTAAGGCAGGAACGAGAGAGAGAACCATTTGCTCCTGGAAGAGCTCTAAAGAGGAGGTGAAGATGCTGACTGCAAGAGTTCAAGAGAGGCTGAAGGAGCGGTCAGGAGAAACCATGTTATGGGTGACCCTGAGGGTAAATCTGATGCCTGGTGAGGCCTCTCCAGCTCAGTCTTTGCTACACAGCTGATCGTGGTTGTTCTTTGTCGGGCACCTCCCTCAACCTGGGAGAAAAGCCTCTGCTGCAGGATCTCATGCTGATGGATGTCACGCTTCTGGTGCCTGCCCGTAGATTTCATGTTTGGGAGGAGTTTTGACTTGGCCAGTGGACTGAACTTCCTGCTGTGTTAGATCCTGATGGATGGAGAGAAGCTGAGGTAGGCGCTGTGCAGATGTAAGCTATGGCCTTTCCAGGGCTCTACTGACCTGCAGGTAATCTTGTCTTAGATTTGATTAAGAGATCTCTTTCTCTTGTACGATGAGCAGCAAACTTCTGGCTCCAAAGTCCTCCGCTAAATTGGTGTGTTCAAAATATTCACAGATAAGCAGAATTCTCAGAGATAATGTCATCCTCTCTAAAATTTGGCTGAAGTTAAGGCAGGTGATACTTTGAAGGTATGATAGTAAATACACCCATAATCAAACAAATTGAAAGGAATCTCTTGGTTTAGGAGGAAAATGCTAATGGAAAGCAGCTACGGTGAACATCCAGAAACATGCCCTGCTTCCAAAAGGAAGAAACATTTAAGTCTACTGCTGATTTTGAAGAATGTATTATCCAGATTGTTAGCATTACAGGGAAGTAGTGGTCCTCAGACATACTTGCACACACTGCCAAGTTTGAAATTACTTTTCCTCAATACAAATGTGTCTGTGTGTATAGCCTAGCTATAAGCTGCTTCTTAAAAATCTCTATTGCTTTACGGTAAGCTGAAAATTAGATAAGTGAGTCTGGCTTTATAGTTTGAGCAAAGGCTCTTCTTGACTTCCCTATGCTATAATGAACTCTTAAGTACCTGGATCAGTTTTGCTGAACTAATAAGTTCTGAAATATCTGCATTTTATTTTGCTGCCTTAGAAACATTTTGCTCCGGTGTGAAACTCAAAGATGCTTTAATTTCCTGGAGTACCTTAAAGAGATACAAGCTGTTCAGACCATGAAAATATTTGTACGCTTAACAGTGTCATCAGCACTCGGAGAACGGTTGAATATCTGTTACTGTATTAGGTCCTGTGAAAAATGAATCTCCAAGTAAATCTTAAATATGCTACTTTCTGCATAAATAATTCAAAATAGATCATAAAGTTTTGAGATGTCCAAAAGCCAACTGATAGTATTTATCATTTACTTTTTGTTCTAGAATTCTTTTCCAAAACCCTTTGGTATATAAACTGCTTTGCAATAACTTACACAATGTGCTGATAGAGAAGGTCAGCTGGCTTAAGAGTACTCCTGACCACTTCTTCTTTTTCTTTTCTTTGTAAGTGGCCAAGTGACAATTTTGACTCCTGATGGAAAGAAAAGCGTGTCTTTTTTTTTTTTTTTCCTTAAGGTTTAGTTTCCAGTTTGGTTGATTATGGTGCCACTTGAATGTGATTCTATATAATTGTGTGTGCGTTTTTGTTTTGTTTGGGTTTGGTTTGGTTTTTAATGTAAGAGCTGTGGCTATCTTGGGTATGGCTATGGCTTGGCTACACTGCTTCACGGGCTTTGTAGCATGACCCTGAGAGGTACCGATTCTGAGAAGAGGAAGGAAGAAACCATGAACTTTGCAATGTACCAAACTGCGTGTGTTAGCAGTATGTGCAGTATCTTTCTCCAGAGTAGGGTAGCATCCAGAAGCCTTTCCCACGATTAGCTGGCAATGTGAGAACGCAGAGCAGTTTTATCCACCTGGCACAGCGCAGTGATACTGGAAGCAGGTCAGGAATGAGGATCACGAAGTCTAGCTGTGATTATTGCCTTGGTTAATGAGGCAGGCTCTTGAGCAGGATCTACTACTTCAGGACTTAGCCTAGCTTGAGGTCAAGGCTGTAGAGAAAGCCTACAGGTGCAGGAATCTCCGCTGGATGTGTAGCAACACTGAAAAGATTTGGTCCTTGTTTGTTAGGTTGGTCCTGAGAAAAGAAGTAACGCTACAGATGAGTTATGAGGATTCTCGCAAGCAGTAGTGGGAGGTCAGAACATTATGTACTCCATACAAACACCTTTAATGGAATTTATTATAGGCCTATTTTAGTATTCTAAAAATATTTATTGGAATAGGTTGGGGAGGGCACTTGTCCAGGTAAAAAGAAGATAATTGTCGCTGAAAAAGAAGGTGAAAAGGCTTCTCTGGTGTGTAACTGAGTAAAAATGGTCCAAGATCTGGATCTCAGCATAATGGGTGCTGGTGAAATGGTCAGTGTCAGACTGTGGTACAAGCAAATGCACGAAGCCTGCCTGCTCATTAGCTTCTAATGCTCTCCTCTGTCATAGGTTTGTACATATGGCGTTTTACTTATTTATGTCCAGGTTATATATGTGAAGGAGAGCTGGCAGCAGCTGCTGAATAATGGAAGAAACACCAGAATTCTGCTGGTGGCAATCTGCACTGCGTGGGGAGCTGTGCTGAGGGCTTGCTGCTCCTCTGGCCGAGCTGTTTGCTCAAATGCTCTTCCCTGGCAATAGCCAGAAACATCCAGCAAGTCCTGAGGTGTCTCAGTGAAGAATGTCTTTCGGCAGAGTATACCTTGACATCCTACATTATGGTCTGTTTCATTTTCTAGCTGGTTGCTCCCATTTCTAATAAAGAGCCTGACTAGCGCTGGTCTACAAGGATAGCAATCCCGACTTTTCACTACCTTTTGTAGCGCTTCCAAAGTGCATCCTGTAAGGCTTTTATGCACAATTTCAAATGAATAAGCTTTGCTAAAAAAGAAAGCAGAAATGTTTTAATTAGAGTAACCTAATAGGCTGGCTGAGCTCTGAATACAACAGTGGCAGAAGATCACTGAAAAGCTTCTGCCCTTATCTGGCCTTAATCGTATATCTTGGTTTCCAGGGCACTTAGAGGCTTTATTTTGAATGTTTCACAGATTACACTGACTAATATGAGAACAGGGTCATTAGTATAATAAATCTCAGGTAAGCGTAGAGCTAGCCTTAGGAAACCTTTCTATATTTGGCCTCTGGTATCCATTGCTGCAGGAGTCTATAAAAAATAAGCATTGACATCTGGTGCAGGGTACCGGTACACACATGTGAAATGCTAATGCTGCTTTTTCCAGCAAAACGGGGCCAGGCAGTCTCAGCTTTGGCAACACTGTAATATGCCTTGCTTGCCCTGGAGGAAGCCAAGCTCTTCTTTGCTGAGCATTTGTCTATTAAAGACAGCTAATACTAAAGGTCTGATTACAGTTCAGTGACTTGTTCACACAGTGATTAATTTTTCTCTCCACTAACTGAGGAACTTGCTTCTATAGCACAGCTGACGAAATAGGTATTTATAACCTCGTTTGTAGGAGGGGTGGGAGTTGGTTGAGCTACACAGCCTGGTTGAAAACATCTGACCACCGTTACACAAGCTGTGGTCAAGGACTCACTCTGCTTCCCATTTTGGCCGGGTAGGGCTTGACCTCAGTGGAACTTCATTTGCTTCACCCATCTGATGACCACAGGGCTTGCAGTGTGCATGGGAGGGGTGCTGGCTGACTTGTCTGCCTGTGTTTTGCTCTTCTTGTCTGAGGGCTAATCACTATTTATTAATATCTCAAAGCCTGTACCAGATAGGAAGGGCTGGAGAGCATATGGAGAGGAAGCAGAGGAACCAGCCTGTGGTGAGTCTATCAAGGGTACAGTCCAGCAACGTTTGCAGTAAACCAGCTGCCCTCTCTCTGTGGCTGCTGTGCTAAGCAAATCAGCAGGGAAGGGCTCTTAATGCTTACCTGCCTAATCCCAAACTGTTGGGGATACCCCATAGTCTAGCAGTGATGGAGAAACAGCTACCCTGCCTCAACTGAAGCGATCAAATAATGCCAGAGGGCAACGGGTGTTTTGAAAGCACACCAGCAAGATTATTTAGCGGGCCTGCCCTTGGACAGTGTGATTAAATTGCATCCCAATGAGTTTGTTGCTAATTCCATCCTAGCTTGCTCTGCTGCTGTAAACTGCTGGAGATATCTCTGCTGGCTCCCTTGCTCTGATACACAAAGGCTTCTCTGTGTACGTGTCTGCAACAGTGTCACTATTTTCTTTCTTTTTTTTTTTTAATCCTTCACTCACAAATGATTCTGAGCAGATTGCTTTTCCCTCTGTATAGCTTTGTACAGATAATACAGTAGCAAAAGCAGCAGGGAGCTGTGGGGGAGAGAATTAACACTCTGTTCCTCACTTGGGAATTAGTTACCAGATGCACGCGGGGGACCTGGCTCGGGGAGAACTGTGCCCCCCCCTCCAACACCCCACAAGGCTTCTGCTCTCGGGCTGGGACGCAGCTCTGCTTTGCTTAAAAACTGTAATGGCTAAGGAAAGCTGCAAGGGGGGAAAGGGGAGGCAGTGCTAAAATGTACATGTGTGTGTCACTGGGTCAGCTCAGCAGGACAAATTCACAAAAGCCAACGCAACACTCCTATGACACAACTGTTACCTCTTTATGGCTGCGTATACGTCAGCTTTCCCATCACTTGTCACAGGCCTGGAGAAGCCTTGGTTCATCTCTGGCCAGCGGGTCTGTCAGCAGCTGCTCCCTTTTTTTGGCTCTTTGGCATGTACACAGCAGCTGCGGGGGATGAAGAGCAGCAGCAGCTGGTTGGGGTAGATCCCGTACGGCGCGGCAGCACCGCGGGGGTGGCAGGGGGGTTCAGCCGGCCACCGGCCCTATGGCATAAGGGTGGGGGATCGGAAAACCTTTCTGTAGGATGAGGTGTAAAGGATGACACCAAGGGGGCTGGGGAAAATAGCCATCCCCTGCAGACCTACGGTGCCACCTTCCTGACCTGGGCAGTGCTACCGGGCAGGCCCGTTCGGTGCTGCAAAGTCAGCTGCTGTGAAGGGGCAACAGGGTACCGGCGCTGGGGAGGGTTTGTCTGAGAAAATTGGCTTCCCTCTCCTCAGAAGTTACTGCATGAACGAGCAAGGTAAATGATGTTTGACCTGGAGGGAAACCTTTAGCACTGGGAATACCAGCTTCCTCAGGCTGTCCAGAGGCTTTGCTTTGGTTGGAAATATGTATCTTTCCTACTTATTCTGTGTCTGAACTTTCTTACCTGAATTTTCAACATATTTCAAAGCATTCACAGACCCTCTCTATTCCCCCTCACTCTGGGAAATTAGACTTCAATGTCTTCTATTGAAGACAAAACTAATTAAAAGGTACAGGGAATAAAAGCCTGCTTTCTAGTCGCGCTCTCTCATACTGGATTTGCACTTCAAAATGTCTGCCTCTAATTACTGCTTGTCCTTCCTGTGGAGAAGGTGGCTGACCGCCGGCCCTGGTGGGACGGGCCACGGCGCTCCGGGGAAGGAAGCCGGCTGCTCACCGGTACCTGGATCCTGCTGATAGGGCTTCCAGCAAATACCTTTAAGCAAGTATTCAGCAAATGCCCAGAGCTACTGGTAAGAACAAGGAAGTCTCCAAAGCTGTTTAAATGATGTCTGGTCCTCTGCAAGGTGGTGGTTGTAAGGACTGGGGACGTAAGTGCATCCCAGCTCCTCTGGTACAAAGTATCATGCATTTTTTTTGGTCATATCCCACCATGTGTGGTTTCCCTCCACCTTTAAAAGCAGCCACACTCGCCTTTAATCCACAATAAAAATGCTGATTCAGGATGTGACACATGCTGCAATGTACCTTGCCCCCTTGAACAGGTATGGTACTTGTCTTTGCAGTCTGCCTGGGCTGACTCAGAGAGAATGAAGAGCACTTTGGCTTGCCTTACCTTTTCAATCATTTAAAAAAAATTTTTTTTTCTTTAATCTGGTTTTCTCAGTTACCCAAAACATTGGCTTTTCACAGGAACTGGGGAATCCCACTTCTGAGTAAAAAGCTAGTTTTATTTATACTTTTTGTACTTATTTTTTGGCTTTTGTATTTATTTATGCTTACATCCTTACTTTGTACCCACCTACTTGAGCTTTCTGGAAGGAACTAGACCACCTGTCCAGCAAGCAATTGTCTCCAAAGCCCAACTGCAGGCTCAGCGCGAGGCATTTTGTGGGGACTTTCATCTGTGGACTCCTTCCAAGCCTGCCCTTGCTGTTCCTCCCTGGTCTCATCTGTTTCACTGCCGAGTTTGCTTTTTATCTTTGGTATAAACAGTCATTGTTCAGCAGTAGAAAATAATCTGACCAGAAAACCTGGCTTTGTTCCATTGAGTCAGGTGCTTTTTTTTATCCTGCTTGGGAGTGAGAGGGGGGAGGAGACACGAACCCCTCCAGCTCTGTTTTTTTTAAATTTTTTCAAAATCTGTGGTGATCCTTTTGCCTTATGGATGCTGATAGTCACAGCTGGGGGAGCAAAATGTCTTATTAGTGCCTCTCAGGGCTGTTCTGAGGGGGAGACGAGGCCAGCCGCACTGGCAGCTGCCTGTGAGCAAGGGCACAAAAACCTGTCACGTCACTACACATGTGCCACATCATGGAAGATGGTTACTTTTTGCCTTTGAATAAGACACAGAGCACTGGAAATGCTATTTCTGAAGTGAAGGGGAGGAGCTATGGCTTAGGGGAGGGGTGATGCTTTCAAACAAACCAAAACAGATGCACTTTTTTTTCTTCCTCCACTCTATTGGTTACTAATATGACTTTTCCAAAACTGTAAACAGAATTTTAAAGTTTTTCAATCTTTTAGCTTGAAAACATGAAGGAAAAAAGTGGAACAGTTTGGCAGGATTGCTATGGAGCTCTTCCTTTACTTTCTGGAAGAAGTTCAGGCAGCCCTAGGGAGGCTCACGTAATCGTTATTAGTTACCCTGTGTGCTCACAATCTTTTAGAGGCTCTGTTTACTCTTGGTAAGAAAGGGTAAAGTCCACCAACAGTAAATCTGGAAACATGAACACATGCCTTCATATTTACTTGGGTTTTTATTCCTGGGTTTGGCTTTACTGATGACATAAAAATTAGGATGGAGAGCTCTACGTAATTAACCTATCTGGTATTGTTTACTGATAAAGTTAGAGATATCACTGCAAGTTAAGATCTTATTTAAAAAAGGTCTTATTTTCTGCTTCCTTGCCCCCACATGTATATACCCTTCCCTTAGTTTTTGAAAGACTAGGGTTTCTTTTTAACAGGTCTGACTATTCACATCTAAAACAGACTCAGGCCATAAAAGAAGCATAGGAGTTTGCAGTTGTTCCTCTTGAAATCAACTGCTGCTTTATCAAGTGTGTTGTTGTCCTTCTTTAACTAAAATTTAAATATGTGTTTATAATGTCCCTTTTCTATTACCTGAACTACACGGATGTCTGAAGGTGTGATACTCCTTCCAGTGTGACAAAAAATAGTGCAAGCCACGCAGGCACTGATGCCTCCCAGGGCTAGCACGCTGCTGAGGGTTACTAGAGCACAGCAAAAAGCCCTCTGAATAGGAGCCAAGAGGTTGACCCTGTAACTTGAGTGTCAGATCCAAGAGGAAGGTGCCGAGAGGATTAAGCTGTCTTTAAAATAGAGCTTTTTGAGTATCAGGCTTTTAGTCACATCTGTTTTGATCATAAGCTGATCTAGACTGATATTGCAGAAGCTTGGCTGTTAATTTCCTGCAAAGCAACTCAGCACCTCTCCACGTTGTAAGGTTTTAAAAGCATTGCTGCGTTTGAACATACAGTTCATGCCTGATGGGTCCAAGCTGAGGTTTTGTTGCAGACTGGATGAGTTTGAGTATCCTGAAGGTCCAGAAGATGGGGTAAACAGGTGCCAGACTTGCATCGCCCAGCTCCAGGACTTTCAATAGCGATATGGAGTTAATGGTAAAATGTGAATGTTCAGACCTTCCAAATGCTCCAGTTCCAGCAGTTCACTGATACTGTGTGGAGAAATGCACACTGAATATTGCAGCTGCTAAGTTTTGTTTTAATCTGTGGAACTGCGCTTATCTAGTTGGCAAGGAGAATGGCTTTTAGAGCAGTCCTTCTCCCCTTGTGGTCTGTAAGATATGAGCAGATGAATATCCAAATGAAGAGGAGGGAAAAATAAAGACCAGACTCTCTAATGACCTTTCCCAGTGTCATTAGTCATGTGAGCAAACAAATTTAATGGAGGGATTCAAGGGCAACAAAAGCAATAAATGAACATTAAGGTTAACCTAACTTTTATATGGTTGTTACTGAAAACTATGTGATCTCACTATGTAAGATTTTTTTCAAAGCCTTAAAAAAAATCTTCCATTAAAAAAAAAAAAAGAAAAGAAAAAGTTAGGAAATGCTGACCTAGCTTGTATCTATGAAGAAAGTCTTCTCGGTAAGCGTTCCAACTCGTGAGCAAAGGCTTTGAAATCTTCCCCTGCTTGTAATGGAGCTGAATGAGTTCAGTGGTAAATATGCAACAAGTGTAATGCCTGTTTCCGCTCTTTGTTCCCCTGAGAGTCATTTAAACAAAACAAATTCAGTGCACACTAATAAAGTGGGTAGGTAGCTATTGCAGCTTAATAGCTTGTGCTCGACCATTTTCCTTGGCAGGGAGTTTAAGGAATGTTTCCAGCTAGGTTATGATATCTTCATCATGGACTGCTATCAGGAGTTGCATTTCCCAGTGTCAAGTCCCGGCGCTGAAGATATGCTGCTCTTCGGGAGCCTGGGACTGCTCAGGAGACAGAGAGTTAAACGCAGCGTATGTGCTGCTCCCCACGGCCCATTGTTATTGCTGCAGCTTTCTCCACTTGCATTCAAAATGTTTTCCAAACAGAGCATGTATTGGGAGTTTGTCTGTTTTCTTTTCTTTTTTTCTTTTTTCTTTTTTTTTTTTTTTAAACTATCATTGGCAATTGCTTGTGACTAGCTAGACAATTTTTCAGCAACTCTACCTCCTTTCTTCAGCTTCACTTTAGTGAGGAGCAGGGTATAAATGTTCTGCTCACGGTATCTTCTGAGTCTGGTGCTCTGTGTCCAATGTAGCTATCTGACTAACACACACAAGAGTTGAGCAAATTTGCTTAGCTACGAAGAATGATGGAAACACGTGCTCCTTCAGGTCATCTCTGGCCCTCTGGAACTTGCCCAGTTCTGTGGGAAACCAGATGAGTGATGGGGCGTGGGGGATGGGGTAATGCAGGAAGGTCTAAAAACTGTTCCCCACTGCCTGTTGGTAAAAAGAGCGGGGACAGATCAGGGGAAAAGACTAACAGTCACGATATGCTGGCTACTTGCATTGTATTCATGCACCTTGAGCCGTGAGCCTGTTGAACACCCCTCTGCATACTTTGGCCCGACCTCAGGCCAGTTTTGCTGCGGCTGATCTGGGCAGTCCCCCCAGCCTAGCACTGCCACGTCCTCTGCACAGCTCGTTGACTCCTCAGTTGTGGCTCCCTGTGCGGGCAGGAGGTAGGGACGGTAACTGCCTCAGCCAGAAATGCTGCTGGGATGAACTTGGTGAGCTATGCTCTAAGCTCCCCTACCCGGGCCCTGTGCAGATCTTGTGCTGAACATATGTAACCACATGTTGGAGGTGTGAACCTCCAAAAAAACCAAAGTCATCCTTCCCCTGCAACTGGATGACTGTGTATTACGTTTTTGATTTTCTGGTGATCTTTGGAAAGTGGTGAAAGAAATTAGAAAAAAATGCTGTGTACGGAGGAGCTAACAGTACCTAGTTTCCAAAGGGTTTGTACTCATAGCTTGGCATCCCTGAGGTTTGTCTTTCCCTTCGGGGGTTCTCCATCTTCTACCAAGGTGGGAGCCCGCACTGCAGCCTTCTCCTCAGTCAGGACATCTATGCAGGTTTACTTATGGCATCTCCACCTGTTTGGATCCTTCTTCTAATGTTATAAGTATAATAAGCATATTGAAATTAGCTGAAGGGGTCCCTAATTACTAGAGGTTGAAAAGGAGCTAGATAATGTGACAACACATCTCCTTCTCTTAGGGAAACTATAACGCTGCTAATTTCCTTAGTGTCCTCTAACTGATGCCCTCCTGGCTTAGTTCTGCACTATTTTCTTTCCAGCTTGGTATGAATGCATGCTTCTCTTCTAGAAGATTGATTATCTAGAAATCATGCCTGAAAGGTTTTTTTAATTTACCTTCAGCATCTAAAAGAAACTGAAGTTCAGACACGCGATATGATTAAGTACAGTCTAGTTTCAATCAGAACCTGTTATTCTTGCCAGCTGAACTCCTAATCGGAAAGGAGCAAGGCATTTCTGGTGAGCAGCAGATTAACTGAAAAATTTAGAAGACAGTCATTCAGTATCCTGGGTCAAATTCAGTCAATAGCTGAGCTGAATTAAAAAAGTCTTGACACACTAACATTTAAAATATATTTTGATGCTTAACTGCTTATTTCAAAAGGCATTTAAAAATTATTTAAGCTTTAGGAAATCAAATTGAGCCAATATAAAACCAGAATTTCTCAGTTATTTTTGTCTTGTTTTTGTTAAGAAATAAACACTTACATCTGCAAGTTTGGTTCTGCCTAACAAAAAAAAAAAGGGGGATTTGCTCCCAAACAAACAAACCCTATTACATGCCCAATGCTGCTACTAGTAACTTGTTCAACTTTGCACACATAGATGGCTATTTCTATAGCTGAACTCTCAAAAGTTGTTTTTTTGCCTCTCAGAACAACAATATCTAAAATGCTGTGTGTCAAACTTTGTGCTTTGGGGGCTGGTTTTATGTGCCCTACTTTTTCACATGGCACAGATCACTGATTTAAAGAGTTCTGTGCAGTCCTCGCTGCTCCTGAAAACCCGGCCATTGCCATCAGTGCTCACCTGTGGATGCAGAGCCTGATTTTTTAGCCTGGTAGCTTAAATGTCTGCATCACGTCTTACAGCATAATTCACATCGGCTATATATTTGGCTTGTTCTTGTACTCTCCAGGCAACTGCACAGCTACTCTGAGCCCCTCTCCAGAAGTCATGTTCATAGTTACGGTCTTCAGCCACCTGAAAGCTATGACAAGAGTTTAACATACGGCTTTTTCCACTTGCTCTTTTGGTAGCAAGGTGCTGTCTCTGGTATCACTACCTGCAAATCAAAACAGGGTTGTTTCTCCCTTTCAGTGATGTACTGTTATCCCTTTGCGTAGCACCTGGCTGCACCAAACTGCACAGGAGCCTCCAAGGACTCTGAGCAGGGAGCAGTGCTGGGGCGCGGATCTGGGCGCTGCACCCTTGAGCGTGCTGAGACTGAGACCACACGTGGTCGGCATTGAGCAAGGAGGAAACGGGGATGGGTGCCCATGGTCTCAGCAGGGAAAATGCTACAGAGGTCTGTAGCATCTCCCACGAATTGCTGTAGTTGTCAGGACTCGCTGCCGTTGTGAAGCCTGCTGCGTGGTGGTCTGTTAACGCAGGCATCAATGGACTGCCTATTCCATCGTCATAAAGGAAGCCTGTTTTGCAGAGGACGTGATGCAAAGAGCCTGCAAGCTTGAGATATCTGGATATCTTCCAATTTCTATTCCCAGAAGCCTTGTTCTAACAAATACTGTTGAATATACACACAGTACAAGGGAGTGCAGGGAGAGACTCGGCAGGAGATGGGATCATACAAAACATCATCAGTCTTGGAGCAGCATGATTAAATAGCCTGGACTACATCTCTGAAGTCAAGCTGGAGTGATTCCGTGTTTGTGGAATCCCATTATCTGGCAAAGGCTCCAGCCTGACTCACATGTATGGTCAGCTACACTTTTGAATTTAGGGCCTTACTTTCCAGTCCTCCTGTAGTCATGTGTGTGGATTTCAGGATGCGCCTAGGCAGGAATATTCAACTTATGTGAGAGCCAGCTGGTGAAAAGCAAGTTGTTGGGAGTTTCCCCACCCACTCCACCAGATGGATAGTCTTCATTTGTCAGTCTAGCACAAGGTAAAAAGGAACAAAACTTTCCCCCATTCTCAAGTCCCCAAACTTTCCCCTTCCTCTGTCTGAGTTCACAGCAGCTGGTAGTCCCCAAATTATCCAAGACTGTCATTGCTTCCTGTTTATTTAGGTTTAGACATTCACAGACCCAGTTTGGAAAATGACTATACCAGAGCCAAGTAGTGAAGTTTGCTAAAGGAAGTTCTGCGGTCCAAGAAGAAACTGGAAAAATTTCTCCCTCTGCTTTCACCAGCCTGCATGAGCTATTGACAAGTACAACGGAGCCATTGGCCTCCAGGCTCTCTCCTGCTTCATTTAATATCTTTAAACCTCAGTATGCGGAGCCAGGCTCCTTACCCATATGCTCCTGGGAATATGGTAACAAAAGCAAATGCGCTCCCCGGGAGTGATTAAAGAACCACCTTGAAAAATAGGCAAATTGGAAAAATAAACCTTAGCAATATAAACGAGCGAAGGAAGAAGAGCACAAATGTATTAGTCATCTCTTAATTGCTCTCACAGCCCAATATGCTTAACATCCTGAAATAGAAAGTCCATCATTTCAGTTCTGCACATTAGCAATTTAAAAAGAAATAAAGCAAGATCTTCTGAGAATGAAATCATATATATATTCATATTGTCAAACAAGTATTTTTCCTGTTTGCAACCTCTCAGCTTAATCCCTCATACTTTATTATATTCAGGACTTCTAGACAAATTCTTTTTTGGAAAAGAGGAAAGTTTTGCCTGGGTTTCAAGGAAGCTTATTTCATATTGCATGACCTGAGTGTGCCAACACGTTATTGATTTAGGAAAACTTTTGAATGAATAAGCTTGAGAGCTGAGCAAGAGCTCCCAGGTTTGGATATTTTCTTGCTTTGCAGAAGCCCATGCATCAGAGGCGAGGGCACCTACAGACCCATTCAATCCAGCATAGCCACCAGGTGCCCGTCAGCTGTTGGGCTCCCATCTTTTAAGCATTTTCATTTTTCAGCTGTCAACAAAATCTGTAATTTTTCCTGTAGTCTCTTCAACCACTTATCAGCTCAGCTGCCCCTCTCCCCGTTGCACAGTAAACGTAAAGGAAATCGTCAAAGCGGGACTGTTTGTTTTGCGGTTCATAGATGCCGTGATCTGCCCTACAGACCTCCAGGGACTGTCCATTGTTCTCGTTCCTTTGGCATATCGACTGTGCCAAAAATCATCATCCTCCATCTTCTGTCAAAGGACATTTCCCCCTCCCTTTCCTTCCTCCCTCTGACTTGCTTTTTCTCTCATTCTTGCTTTATGCACTGGTAGTATTTCAGCTCTCAGGAGCATTGGTACAATTTCTGGGCATCCACTTCGATGCACTCATTCCTTGCAGACAGGTCTGGTTTGGAGGCATCGGCTCCTTCCTGCGTGATGTGCTGGGGCTATGAAAATGGTAGCCTTTTGAAATCAACGTGTGCACATATTAATTGCAGGTGCAGGGTTAATGCTGTGGGATCATGGGTGACCTATAATTTTGCTCAGCATTGCTACCTAACAGTCTGCTACTGTAATCAAGCAGGCTTACGGTCTTTACTATGTTTCCCATGAGGTGTTGCTTGCAGTGATATTTTTGACGATGGAGAAAATTACATATTGGAAAAAACCTTTAGTGTTTTTAATTACATGGCTGAGATTAAATGGTACTGCGTTAAAAAGCGGTTGTTACATGGAAATGACCAATAATGTTTTAAACTGAAATGGCAATTCTAACTATTGTCTTTGAAATTTATTTAGTTATTTCACTAAGAATATGTGGAAGTATGAATTTCCACAAATTTTAAAAGTACTTTCTAGCAGTAGATTAAAACGTTATTTAAAAAGGGATGAGACCGATTATCAAGCCTTTTCATTTCCAGATCACAAGTCTAGTCTTACTGACAGTTGCTCAAGAGTCTATTAAAAAAAAAAAAAAAAAAAAACAAAACTGGGGCAAAATCTAAAGTCAGAACTCTGGGACTGGAGGTGCAAAATCAGACTGGGAAGTTCAGGCTGGTTTTTAATTTTGGTCAGAATCCAAGCTGTCCACCATGAGCACCACATTGCCATCACAGATATCAGTGTTGCTTAGGATTTCTACTGCAGGAACCAGCAGGACCTGAAGAAGCTGTTCAACCTCAGAAGAAATGGTCCATGACCCAAAAAGCTTTCAAGTGAAGTGAAAAAAACCAATGAGATCACAGTCTAAAGGCACACAGGTGACAAGACCTGTGACAGCCCTGGAAGCAGAGACCTTGAGGCACGCAAGCTGCTCAACAGTCATCCAAGCACTGTGTCGTCCACATGGCAGAGGAGACAGAGGAAGGGAACGAGGCGGATACGTACTGGCTATATAGAGCTGTGCCTAGTTATGGGGGGCGACCTGAGGGGAAAGCATGAAGGTGCTTGTTCTACTCTCTAGTAAGAGGGCAACGAAGCAGCCTTTGCCCATGGGAAGCAGAAATTCAGACTTCAGTATATCCTTGCAGAGAGGCCGATGACTGCCGAAGACTAGAGTGGGTTTTGTCTCTGTACGTTAATCACAGCTTGGAGAAAGCTTAGGTGAATGGTACATCTTGCTATACTAATTCCAGAATGAAGCATAATTTCCTTCTGCAGTGCTCCCAGTCTCGGTGCACTTCATCAGAGCCAAATGCACACGCGCCGGTCTCTCAGATGAGCTCAGTGGGAGCGGTGGCATTTGCAGCATCTGTTGAGATGACTTCCAGCCCTCCGCTGCTGGTGGATTCTGTAGGTAACAGTGGAGACAGCAGAAATATCAACATCAAAGGGAAGGAACTCAAAGAAAGAGTATTTGAAACGAGGTCATTAAATACAATTGGTTTTCATGCATGTTCACTAATCCTGTATTGCTGAGAGCTGATGCTTAAACCAAGGGTCATTGAAGGAGCATGAATGAGGAAAGGCAGTTTTTGAGGAACATCTGGGAAATAGGATCCCCACTATCAGCTTTGTACAGTGGGACCAAAGGAAATTCTTTGTTTCTCATTTGTACCTGGTGTTATGTCCTACAGCCCTGGAGTCTTCCCTCATTACGTCAGGGTAACTGCTCTCGAGTTCGGCTGTGAGCAAGGGAAACCACCAAAAAAAAGGTTTCTGTTAGAAACACAGGATATCCACGGTGTGCAAGACTTGACATTTAGAGTGGAGGGACATGGCATTGGCAGTGCTGTCAAGATACAGTTACGGAGGGAGTTTTCACCTTGCCTTAACAAGGAGAGAACTGGGCATAACATACCACACGGGAGCAGAAGGGCTTTTGAAAGGGGGCTTGAAAGGATGAGCTCCTACAATCACTCTGAGCAATGCTCCAGACCCACGTAACATTAGCTGTGTTTTATAGAGAGCGACTGAGGAAAGCCGATCGTTGTTGGGCCATTTTGGTGATTACCTGTGCCTGCTGGATGGCCGTGGCAGCCGAATTACAAGATTACAGGACAAACTAGCGGGGGAGAAAACTGACATTATTCCTGGCGGAGCATCACACTGAGGCCCTGGCTTCCTGCTGCAAAAACAGGAAATGTTTCTTTCTGGAACAACGATGGACTAAATTCAGTGCTGGGGTACATTCACGAAAGTCCCTGCACTTCTACAACTAGGCAGTTTTCTGCGCCCAGTGCCCCAGGAATAATAACTAAAGAGAGAAAAGGCTTTTTAGGTAGGTTCATTTTGTCTTGCCTGTAAAAGATGGAGACCGGGGGGGTTTGCACACTTTGGTGTTTTGGCCAATCCACTCCTAAGTCGTCCAGCTGGTTGGACTCCTACTAGCTGTTCAGGGACACTATTCTATAGTGTGCTTCACTATTTTTTCAGTATTGAGCTTAAATTTTCCTTTGTGATTTCCCCCCCCTTCCTGGAGCACCTGCAAGACACCCAATGGGTACCAATAGCAAGGCTAGGAGTAGGGATGGACAGGTGGTACCTTTTTTCTTTTCTTTTTATTTTTGTTAAGGTGAGCTTCTCAGCATTGAAATGTCAAAACCACTTGTCTAGTTTTCTGTTGTAAACACCCCTAGGTGTGAATTGTTAGAGAATTTTCTATGAGCAGCAATGAAATGGATTATTGCAGATAATTTGAAAAGTTTCCAATATACATTGTTAAAAGGCTTTTTTTTCCCCCCCTTCTTTCCCTTTTGTGGCTTGTACCCTCAGGCTTTTTAGTATTAACGAAATTAATCTGTAGTGATAAAATTTGAATATTCATCCACTCTTCTATCTGAGAAAATCTGGAATATCAGCTATTTTTTATGTGTGGGATGATGATACAGAAGTAGAAAGGTTCTTGTTGAGGTATTTTTTGATGGGGTAAGTGTTTGGTATGACTGTGGGGCAATCAAATTACCAGTGGAGGCTTTTGAAACTATGTCACAAAACATAAATACCTAGAAAGACTGAATACAGACTGTACACACAAGCCCTAGGGGTTTTGTTTGTTTTATTTTCTAAGCCAAACTCAACTTTATTTGAGCATAGTGAACTACATAAATTATTTCTCTTTCTATACAATTAAACATTTTAAAATAATTATCCCCTCCCATCCTTAACATATATACACTCCTGCCTGATAGGTGCTTTCAATGAGCTGAAAGTACACCCTCTCACAAATAAGCATGGCTCTCCAGGCAAAAGTCCAGCCCTCGCAGCGAGCCTCATCCCGGGCAGGATGAAGCAATCAACATTGAGATCTCCACTGAGCAGAGCCTCACAGAGGGGAACTTGTTGCTGTTTCATTCTGCAGCTGAAGAAACATACAGTAGTGGCAGGGAGCCTTGGGGCAGCTGATTTAAAGATTGATTTTGCAAGCTGTTCCTTACTATCCGACATTCATAAAATTCACCTTGAATAACTGGTTTTCCTACTGAATTTTT
>NW_008825071.1:1707736-1709377 GCF_000699105.1 Pygoscelis adeliae | reverse complement strand
ATCTCTTGAGCTACACCAGATGGTACCAGCCGCACTGAAATCCAATGAGCGGTGATTTTTTTCCCTGCCAGTCATAAGGATCTGCTCTACTCCTTTCCTGGGAACTTCGCTAATGCGAGCAGTAAAGGCTGTCCCCAGAGAGAGCCTCCCACTGGCTTCAGCTCTGTTCTGAGAAAATGAGGTAGGATTAAAAGAGCACAATTGCTTCTGGGCAGTTGGTTTGTGGCCAGCCACGTGGTGGAATAGCTTGGACATAAATTTTAATTTAACGCAGAGTTGCTAATCAACATCAAACATGTGAACGTCAGTGGCTGATAGATTTAATTGGGTGTTTGTTTAAGAGCTTTGCAGAAAGTATGTGCTTGAAGCATCAGAGTGAGTTTTAGAACTTCAAACAATACTCTGGTTACATTTTTGGGAAGGGCTGTCACCAGATCTGTGCTGTTTGGCTGCTGCAGTGATACCTATTGCATCAGTTTCTGAACTTGCGTGGTGCTTAGTAAAATATGCGTGTACGTAAATAGACTTACAAAAAACGATGTTAAAAGAACATCGTAATGGTGAGCAGCAAAGACCTGGCTAGGCGATGCAAGCATCAAGGATGCCTGCCAAATCTTAATTTGCTCCTCCTTTCATCCCACCCCCATATATTGTGAACACAGTTCTCATGTGATCACACACTGCATTTCTAGCAGGATCATGAACGCACAGAGTGGTTCTGGTGAGAAGCGGGAGCTGTGGAAAGAGGCCGGTTCCTCCAAAGGAGAACTTATCTGCTCTCTCTGTCCGCAGCGGGCAGGACAAAAGGTTCAAGCCATGTCAAGGAGACGTAGGTTAGACTTCATGAAGAAATTGCGAACAGTTCTGCAGGCAGCAAAATGCTGGTATAGAGTCACCTGGAAAGATGGAGGAATTGCCAGTCCTCAGAGCGCAAGACTGGCATCAGGGATAAGGCAGGGCTAACTCTTTCTGCATCAAAGGAAGGGAGTGGACTAGATGGCTTCCAGGTTCATTCCGCGCATTCCCATTCACTCTGAATCCTTGTTTTCTACCTCCTTTTCACTAACAGCAGAAGTTATAAGGCACATGATAAATGAGGCAGGCATTGGTAGGAGGGGAAAAGAGCCTTTGGCAGCTGAATGTGGTCCTAGGGAAAGGCATCCCTTCCCAGCCTGTGCCATGGAGCTCCTGCGAGGTGCTGCAGATGTTTTGCAGCTATCAGTTTTTCCCAGTTGGCGTTCTGGGTGTGCCCATCTGCAGTCTCATTTGAAGTATTAAACCCTAAAAATTTAAACTGAAATTAGCAGAATATGCGCTCTGAATATGTGATTTTGACCTTTCCAGAAAGCTACATCTTTCTGTGCGTCAGCTGCCTTTCTGTAAAATGAGGGTAATACAGCATTTTCAGGGGGATTGCATAAGTAAGTTTGTTAATACTTTCAAAGCACTTGGATGCTGTAGCGATGTGCGGTGAGGATGAGGCCATAAGGAAGTGACGAATTTTGTCCCCACAGTGGGATCTGAACAGCGCACCATAAAGAAAGCCAAGTGCCACATGCTGAGTGACAAGAAGAAAACAAAATATTGAATGACTGTTGATTAAATGAGCACTTTTCATTCTTTGTGTTGAATGAGGCAGGA
>NW_008825071.1:1686441-1707711 GCF_000699105.1 Pygoscelis adeliae | reverse complement strand
GGAATGCCAGGAAAAAAGTAGTATGTGGTATCTTATTGAAGACTGTATAATAATTCAGTCTCCTTTTGCATAAGGGTTAAGGTGGGTGATTTGCCTCATCCTTCTGTGAGGAATTTAAAGCATTCCTATGCTACACACAAGCATCTACCTTAAACTAAGAAATGGAAACAACCCAAACAGCAGCAAAAAAATCAGCTCTGTAAACTTGATGTCCGTGTGATTTGCCAGCTGGTGGATCACTCAGCCCATCACACGGACAAGCTGACAGCAGTGGGAGGCTGACCTTCTCCAGGCTGAGCAGTGCTAGGGATTTGGGGCTCCTTTGCCAGGAGTTGGACAAATGTTGACGTGTAGCAGGGGAATGACAAGGTTTGGGTATCCTGGCTTCATCCCAGATTTTGGAGGGGTTATACTGAAGCAGGCATAGACTTTTTTGTCCCAGTCCTTGTCCTACACTTGTTTTCCCTGACAAGTCCTAGATACCTTTTGTGGCCACCGTCTTGGGCTGCCCAACTGCATTGGATCATCTTAGACATCAAATTGAAAAATTAACAACTGCTGATACCCCCACCCTGCAGAAATGGCCCAACTGTTGTGCTTTTTTGTGAGAGGTGTTGGGCAGCTTACGTGTTGCAGCTCTGTCTGCCATACCCTGTAGCTGTGTTTTTACTGGCAGCAATGGCCTGAGGCCGCAAGGCAGAAACTGTAGGAAAATTTAAAATCTCTTATTGTGACAACTGATAGAGCTGGAAGAAAAAAACGTGGCAAGCATTAAGACCTGAAGATGGACTTATGTGCCTGAGAGCTCATTTATTTGGATATCAGCTATGCCACTGAGGGCTACTACATCACCATACAAACCTCTCCGGTCTTGAGCATGTCAAGGGAGTACATTGGACAACATGGTGCTGTGGTCCCATGGATTACGAGGGAGCTTGGAAGAGTGTAAAGGGAATCTTGGGAAGATTATGTCTTAGGAAGTATGGGGCTTGGAGGTGGGGGTCTACTCTAATATGATGATGATACCTGAAGGTGCCTCATCTTTCCGTACAAAAGATGAGGTTGGGCCATGTCGTGTTTCAGCTGCCCAGGGCCAGCCAGGAGCTCTAGGTAGTCTGCACTGTATGAAAGCCTCCCACTTTTTGAGGTTTAGGCATTCCTTCAGGCCTGAAGCACTGAGGGACAAGAAATTAGTTGTATCAACCCCTCTCCCTTCCTCCCCGCTGCCTCGTGCACCCCCTCGGCTCTCTCCCTGCCCAGAGGTATGTCACACCAGCTAGCCCCGACTGCAAAGCTCCCCTGGCGGTCCCTGTCGCACTGTTTCAGGTGATTAGCCAAAAAACACTGGAAGAAAAAGACACTGTTTTCTTCTCCCTGCTGACACTCTCACCACAGACCACTGGGAATGTCAAAATACAGAGTAGGTGACCATGCCCTACCAAAAGTCAGGGGAGGGGAAAACTTGTATATTGAAATGACAACAAAGAGCTACATAATAAATAGTGGGGAATTAACAGGGTTCGGGGATTTCCCCCCTCCCCACCCTACCACCAAGTGTGCAACACCAGGGATCTTTCTCTGCAGGATGCTGGCTTTTGCATCTGTCACTTGCTACCCTTTTCTTCAGATGTGGCAATCAACAGGGGAAAAAAAAACCCTGCTTTTCCCCAGCCTTCCCTGTAAGCAAACCTAAGTCATGCTCTGGCTCCCAGATTTCCTCTGTACTTCAGGAACAAATGCAGGGCTTCTGTCCATCATCTAAGAATTGCTATGCATGGTATAACTACCTGCTAGAAGAAGAGGCTGTCAGCCTCTGCTGCGGGATAACTCTGCTCTGGTGATTAAAATTCAGGAATAGAGTTGAGTCTCTTAACAGCACTCCTGTGAAGCGTACGTCCTTCTGGGGAGAACCTGGAGTGCTTTGTTCTTCATTCCAGCAACTTGTCTCCAAAAACTCCTACATCCTTATTTTGCAGGACGTAATCTAGGATGGTGTAAAATGCCAGGTATTGCCACAGCATGCGAGAAATGCTGTGGTTCTCCAAACAAAATGGACTGTGCAGTGGACAGAGACCAAGGTATAGGTTTCCACATGGACACAGCTGACATGGTGCACATATATGACAAGAAGGTATACAGAGGGGCTTCTGTCTGATCATAGCTAGCCTTTGTTCTACCTCTTAAAGGAAAACCTGAAAGAATGATGCAACCTCCAGTAAAACATGTCCCGTTCCTTCTTGCTGTCCCTCTTAGGGATGATGATGCAACACCTGAGGCTGTTGACACATTTAACTGATCTCACAGCTGACGAATGAGGAGGCAGACAAGCAAAGGTGAGCCTGAACTGAGTAACGGGCATAAGGGCCTTGATGCCTTTGTGTAACTTCTTATGATCAAATATTATTACATCAGCAGAAGAGAAGACCAAAAGAGATTACATTCCTCTGGGACTCCCTAATTTTAGATTACAAAGTGATTTAGTCAGATGAGAGATGCTTAAAATGAATCGGATTGTCTTCCCATGCACGCTCTGGAATTCCTTGCTTCAATCACAAAAACCACTAATAGAGCTGTGGCAGAGAGAGCTGAAATTCTCATTTCGGTCAATTTCTGCCCTCACTTATACCGGTGCAGACACGTTCCTGCCTGGTGGTCTGGCTCAGCTGCAGCCAAGGACACTAGGTCGCTCCTGGAGTATCTTTACTGATGCTGCTGATGCTTGCACTGCAGAGCACCCTGCCCAATTACAGATGGAAAAATCCATATTTTAATTTTTTTTAACTGAACACATTGCATTCAGTGGTTGAGGCACTGTAATTATAACAATTTGTCACTGTCTGTAGTGTTGCTGCTTTGTAAAATAAACAATAGTCTTACAATCTTTCAAAACGTGGTGGCCTTAATCGGCTTTTTCCTGATTATAACTATCATCCTCAGTAGGTATTCAGCTAATGGTCCCTCGTTCATTGTGAAGCTTGAAATAGTAATATTTGGAATATAACGCAATTAATTTCAAGGTGTCTCATTAAATCTATTGAAACTCTTATTTTAGCTCAACCAATGTTATTAATGGTACTTTTGAGGGAACGTGGGTTTCTTTGACATTGTACTCCGAGACTTATTGATTAACAATAATAAAATCTGGCCTGACTGGTCTATCTGGAATTTCAAGTAAAAAGCTGCTGGTGCAGCATCAGCAGCTAATTGACTGAATAACTCTTCCCCTATCGGAGATCATAAAGATAAAAGAAAAGAGATCAGGGCCTAATTGTTTTCTAATGGAGACAGTTGATACACAAGCTACTGTTGCATTAACCGAGCAGTACAGAGTGCTGTTTTCGGAGGTGAGGTAGGAGCCAAGCTGAGCGTGCCCACGTCAGAAGTGACCCACACGGAGCAGCTCTGCAGCACATTACCAGGCCCCTTGCAGAACGCCTTCAGGAGTGGATTATTGCTCCTCTGAGAAGAAAACCCCAGTGCTGTTAGCAGGGCAGGGCAAAGCCAACACCTGCTCTTTGTGCTGCCATGGCAGCTTGAAGTACAACCATGCGCAGTCTGTGGGATGGCGTGTCTGCGGCTGTTCTACCTTGGTACTATTGGTGAACAAGAAGTGAATTGAATCCTAAAGCACCAACTTATATTCAAAAGCCAAATCCCATAAATCAAATAAGTGTCCACAAAAGAAGCAGGGAGGAAATGGCAAAAGTATCAAATAGATTCCAGGATACGGTCACCCAAATATTAATAGAAACCAAGAATTTCTAGGCCAGGTACCTTAATGATCTCCAAAGCAAGCCCTTGGAGTCCCACTAGTGTGCACGTGAACCACAAGGGCTCTGTCATTACAAAAACTCTCACCTGAAACTGATGGTGCACCCACACGCTCCAGCATCCTCTCCCCAGGGGTGACCGTGTGGAAGGATGTGCGAGAGCCCCATTCAATAACCCTTCCTATCTCAGTCCCACCCTAATCTCTAATAACTGCAGACTGGCTTAAGGCCTGAAGCATAACATTTAATCTCTCTTCTTAAATTTGCATAATTATTTGTAACTTTATTCTCAGTAGCCACATAATTCGTCCAGTCTCTCTCTGAATTCTGCCGTGCTCACCGGTGCCCTGGGGCGCAGAGCCCCTTGCTCTTTGTGAAGTGCTCGTCCTCTCTCACAGTTTTGAAGCCATCACCTGTCAGAGCCACCAGTTGTCCCCTTGCTGTTGTGTTGCTAGTTAGGGAGAAGAGAATTTCTGCACCTTCAGTCGTTCATAATTTATTATACTTTTCCATCTCCCATTTCTAGCTCCTCCTTAGAGTGAGAAACTCAGGGGGTTTTATCACTTTAACCTGAGCCTGCCCCTGTTAGTCCCTTCTGAAAAACTTTTGGTTATTCAACAGCCATTTGTTTAGGATAAGCAGCACCGAGCTTGCTGTTCTAAAAGGCCAGCCCATTCGTTTATTCACCTTACAACATTATGACATTTTTTTATGTTTATCTTAGTCTTGCTCCTTATAAATCCTTCTTGTTGCCTTTTGGCTGAAGTTGGAGATTGAGCATAAATCTTCACTGAGCTGTCTAGGTTTGAAAAATGTGTCTATTTTCCCTAATTTATCTATAAGCTAAGGAGTAAAAAAAAAAATCCAGGGAGGGGAAAAAAAAAACAGAATTTACTTCTCCCCTGCCCGCTTGGCATTCTTCACCGCTCCGTGAAAGGTTTTAGGGACTCCACTTACAAATGTGCAGTCTTGATTTAACTGTGGTGTATGCTTGGGGTAATTAGGAGCAGAAGTAGATCTTTAGAAGACCTACAGGTTTTTATTTGAAATAAAATGTGTTTCAATGTGAAAGGCCAAGATAATCTCAGAAATGCAAAGCTTGTTTTTTCTTCTCATAACGTTTCTTCAGACTTTTATTTCTGTAACTTGGCAATACTGCAGTAAATAAGGAAGTCTCAGAGTTCGAGTCAAACTATGGCCAAACATATGACATAAGATGCAAAACTGTGGGAACATTTACCATCATTATTAACCTTTAGTCTCATTAAGATCTAGTGGATAATTATAGTTCCAGGCTCTTGCATATAGACTGATGCATTTGTATAGTGGGACTTAATGATTATAACTTTGTCTGTGCTGATATAAACACTTACAGCTTATTAACCATCCCTGGATGCTGTTTTAGTGTCAACAAGTTTAACATTTATTAACCACGAGATGAAGCAGGAACGTGAAAGCAATACTGCTTCTCCGTAGCTTCTCAGTTTACCGTGCAGCACTCACAGGCTAAAATCCACCTGAGAAAAGAGGAAGGCTCATGCAGTATTCAGATCTAGCGCAGGTGAGAAATTACACGCATGACAGGCTTGGTAGCCTGCCTGAGTTTTGCACAGCAGGGCTTGGTTCGCAAGAGCCATGCCTGATGTGGGATTTAATAAGGCAAGCAAAAGGAAGGGGTGATGGAGTCCTCACCTAAAACAGATTAGGATGCCGAGCTCATACTGGTCTGCAGACCAGCACAAAGCAGAGCATTGACCAGAGCCAGCAGAAACTCTTGTTTTGTTGGTGGTTGCCAGGTAGCGTAAGCCTTGTGAAGGGTTTATTATCCAAATAACAAAAAAAGGAGGGTAAGTTTTCACTGACAGAAAGATTACATTGCTGAGGTTCTTCTCTACAAACAATTTTCTTCCTGTTGTTGCTTTTTTCTGTCTTTTCCCAACTACAAATAGAGAATGTCAGAAGTGGGAGAGGAAAAGCAAAGCTCAGCCTCTAAAAAGAACAGAAACTTGATTTCAGAGTGGTTTTAAGAGATTTCAAAACTTTTCTAGCACAGGGAGTTTGTAAGTGAGCAGCGAGCTGCTGCTTCGCCCCAGGACTACATTTATGTGAGTAGAGCTGTGGAGCAGCCTCTTAGCTGTGGGGAAATAATCGCTGTAATGAAGTAATGGGCTGGTATGTGGTCTCGCACCCTAAAGTCTCCCGGGGTAAGGGATGTGGTCAGCATCAGCGTGTGTTGGGCAGCAGCAGGACATGCGTTTGTGCTGCTGGTGCCACCAGTGGTCACAAGGATTGAGCGGGTTCCCCAGTGAGAGGTACAGATCAAAAGAGGTTCCTTGCACAACCTGTTGGCCCGTCTCTGTCCATTAAGGATCGCAGTTATGGCTGCGGCAGTTTAATTGAGCTGCCTGCTCTCAAAATGCAGCCTCCAGCTCTCAGCTGTCTTCACCTTCACATAGCTGAAAGTAAATGTCAGAGAGGATAGGGATGGGTAGGGTGCTTAGACCTTGCAAAAGGCTGGAAAAGTCCAGTTTTCTTTCAGCCTTGTCCACTGGAACACCAATATCCTAAATTGCCGGCTTTTTACGCAAACCACTTGCTTTATTCTGACTACTTCTGCTGGAGTTACTGACCACAGCCGGACTCCTGTACTTCAGAAATGCCCACTTCAGAGCACGGCAGTGCATTGGGCAAGATGGGACCTGACCGCTGTAGGAAGCAGCAGGGCAGAGCAAGACAGGCACAAATGCTGGGACAGTACCAAGGGCTGGGATGGAGAAGTCACTGTCATGCCTGCCCCAGGAATGCAAACAAGGAAGTTATAGCAGGAGAAACAACCAGCAAGCTGAGTAATTATGATGCAAATCAATAATAAAAAAAATACATCACTGCGTTCCTCCACTAGTTACTTTTACTTTTACTCTCCTATCCTTCTTCTCTGGTACACAGGAGTTTCCCATAGAGAATTATTTTTACTACTGCTAACAAGTTTGCTGACAAGGGAGAGCTTAATTTACAAAATAATTGTTACTTGTTGCAGTGTCTCCGTCATCTGTTGTGTAGCATCCCAGCCTGGCCATAGACTGCCGTATAAGCTTCCTGCTTCGACAGGCTTTTACGCTGCCCGCTGGCTACTCCTTCTGCCCCTCAGGAGCAAGTCACAGGCACTTGAATGGCCAAAAGTGCTCCATGTTGAAATGCATGCTCCTGAATGGATTATACCTATCCTTACACGGTCAAAGGGCTTTCGTCTTCTAAGCCCTCAAACCAGCAAACCCGTTTTGACGATAAGGCTTTGGGGGCAAGGCTGCCTCTTGGTGCTTGAGCATACCCAGCACTGTATGGGCACACCTTGCTGAGGGCTTTTGTTCAGTATTGTGAGTTATTCCTGGGAGGAAAAAGGGTTTTTGAGGGATGAGAGAAAGAACGTGGAATTGCTATGCTTTTTTTAAGCCTGCTAGGAATATTTCCTATGCAGGCTGCTTTCCACATTGTGTTTTCTTCCTCTCCTTTGGGACAAACACTGCTTTTCTTTATCAGAAGGAAGGATGTAGTTGCTCACAGACCTGGGGGAGAGGGAGGTTGCCTCTGCTGTCTTTGTTGTACTCATTTGTGGATTTTGTAGCCTGGTTTCTTAAGATAAGCAAAGCTTGTACAGTCATGTCGTCTGTCTGTCTTCCTACACAATTATTCTCGAATTTATTGGCAAATTTCATTCTAATTTGAGAGAAGCACTTGAGATATCAATGATACTAAATTTCTGTAAGTTTTAAGGAAATAAATGATAGATAAGCAGGAAAGATTGTGTTAACAGCTTTACTGGAGGACATTTAATGAACTGATCCTTTACACCAGAGAATCCACGTGGAACAAATAGGTATCTGTAATTCTACCATCTGTGGAGCTACTGTAGAAAACTGGCTTACATGCCAAAGGGCGTACAGAAAGTAAATCTTGTATTGTCGAGATGTGACTAGTGCTAAATTATATGCGCAAGTGGAGCACACAGGGTATGCTTTGGAGACAAGATGATGGTGCAGCCGCTTCAGTGAGCAAGAGAAAACACAGCAGGTTCTGCAGCCCCACTTGCGCACGCTGAGAACCACGAGGCAATAGCCAACCATGCTTCCTGGCTATAGGAAGCCCGCTGAGCAATTTGGGGAATGACTACCATCTAATTTAGCGAAGAGGCCTTGGGGAGGGCTCACCGGCTCTCTGACTTCATTTTCATATTTGAAAGCGGGCTGCTCTGAGCTCTGGTGAGGATGGTGCCAGTGCAGTACCTATGCTACTCCCAGACTCCTCATGTCGCAGATGTTAATCGAGAGCAATGGCATGAAGGGCAAAGGTACTAGCTGCAGAAAAGGACAGTGGGTCAAATTCACTTTTGTCATCTCCTATAAATCTCAGTTCTACCTCCAGGACTAAAACCCAAAACTGCCCGGTGTGCAACTTCCGTGTACAACAGCACAAACCTTAAATTGCTGGCACTGCATTACCCTCCGCTTGAAAACCCACCGGCTGTATTTTTAACTACACTTAGGTTGCATGCTGTCAAGGGAAGTTAGAGACTCCATCTCTTTGAATTCAATTATATTGATGATCCTTTAAATATCAGCGAGGTACTTGCTCTGTGGTGTAGCGGCTTCTGGATTTTTGTGACTTTCCAAGGCATACAGGCAAGGAAGCGCCTGTGCGTTCCTCTATCATGGACTTGTAATCAGATGTTACAGAATTGTTTCTGTAGAAGAACAAACCGTTGTGTGTGCTAATTTGTGGCAGTTTATCTTAGGTATATATATAAAAAAAGAATTTTTATATAAATTCTATAAAAAGAATTTTTCTTTTTTAAAAAAAAAGAATTTTTCTTTTTTAAAAAAAACTTAATTCTTAATTAAGACTGTTCTTAATCTACCAGCTGCCTGTAAATAACAGTTACGATGAAGCTCCTTGCCAGCTGAAAGCAAGTCCCCCACTGAGAAATGAGAGAGGCGGGGCAACATCTGTCACTGTGCATGCAAATGGCAGGTCCCAAGTGACTGGGGGGAAAGGGAGTGGTGTCCTCAGAGGATGCCCCTGGCTGAGGTGAAATATACTGTGGAAATTAATAAAAGAACAGGCACGCCTGCCACAGAGTATATGCCCTGT
This sequence comes from Pygoscelis adeliae, assembly GCF_000699105.1. Classification (NCBI taxonomy): domain Eukaryota; kingdom Metazoa; phylum Chordata; class Aves; order Sphenisciformes; family Spheniscidae; genus Pygoscelis; species Pygoscelis adeliae. The sequence goes on along the minus strand of NW_008825071.1, from coordinate 1,698,796 downwards.
GGTCTAAGAGGCCTTCTTTGGTAGAGTAAGGTACCTGCCTTACCTACACTGTTGCTCTGTGAATGATATGGCTATTAAAACCACTGGTGTAGCTTAAATCTAAAATTCAAGGCTGCTCAATAGCTTAATGGGTTGGGCCCTTTGCTGCCTTATAAGAGGACTGATACGGATTTCCATTCCCACCCTAGATCGCTGATCTTACCCCCTCAGGGATGTCAGTTCATTACCCTGTAGGTCACTTCAAATGCGCTACTTGACACGAGTGAGGGGAGTGGGGCTTGGCCCGATGGAAAATACTGCAAAGGCAGCACAATGTCTGTCAGAGGTGGAAGCAAATCCTGTTGCTCCTAAATGGTTACTATAGTCAATATAACAAAGGAGTGCTTATATCCTGAAAAGTAATTGCTGTCCAGTGGTTTTTTGCCCAGCCGTGACCAAGCACTTTCTTTCTAGGAGCAGCAGCGCAGGAGGCAGGGGTTGCTTGTCAGACCTCCAGCGGGGAACTGGAAGACTCGCAGAATAAATAGCGTCAAAAAACTAATCAAATTTGATTTTTTCATTGTAACACTTCAGGATCCTAGTTCATTTTTGGCTGTCTTTCCAGCAGCACACAACTAGTAATCAAGCCAGTCAACCTTTGAGAGTTGGGCTGTTTGGATGGAATAATTGAGCTTTACCGGCTGTCTCTTAGGGACTCATTACTGGGCTTACAAAAATGGACAGTACAGCACAGTTGTATTCTCAGTATATTTTACTGAAGTTTCGCATGTCTACAGCCACCGCACCAATTACAGTCTCCATGAGTGGTTTGGGAGTGCTAAAGGGAGAAGGCTTTGCTCAAACACAATTCTTGGCTTCAGCAGTTCTTGACTTTCAGAGGGAAAATGGAGTTAAGGAAGACGGATGGGTGAGGAGAGACTTGTCTGGTGTGCATTACACCCCTGGTATGGACAGTCAGGATCCCTGGATCCTCATGCCAGGCTTGGCACCGTCACAGTGTGGGACCTTCACAAGTCATTGCTCACTGTGCCTCCCCCATCACTCCCCCCGTGAAATGGCCCTGGGGGATGTATGACACAATGTGGTGTAAAGATCAGTCTTTGAATGCAGCTAAATGATCTTTGAATGAGATTTGCGGTCCATGTAACATGGTAATAGTAAGCAGAGCGGTGCAGTGAGGTTTCTTTGATAGTTGCCTGTATGGCCTAATAGAGAAAGCTACCATTAGCATGTGTTTCGCCTTGTGATAATTTATCCATGCTTTTAACCTTACTGTTGAAGTTTCACACCTTTAGTTGCTATCTGAGTTCAGAAAATGGATGTCACCTAAATATTCCCCAGCCCACGGCCACACACTAATTAGCTCAGAAGACATTTCTGGTGAAACTAAAGCCCAATCATACGTTGGAATGCTAAAAAATGGGCTGAGCCAGAAGTCAAGGGGTCTGCCACAATGGGCTCTGTATCATGGGACAAAACAGCCAAAATTTGTTCAAAAAGGACTAGCATTCAGTTACTGAAGACTTAAATTCCTACGTATTGTGCAACGTATTGGTGCCAACTGCTAACCTGAAAGAGCAGACAACAGTACTCAGGGGCATGGATACACACGTAGTTTTTCTGTTCTACCTTAGAGAGAATAATCTAAGGTGCCATTCTGAAAAATGATTTCATAAAAATACCTGTCTTGTACAACAGAGACTTAGGGCCAGCCCACCACTGGATCTACCCTTTTATCTTAATATTGACTTGATTGCAAATCCGAAGTGTTACATGGGGCTTTTTTCCCTCTTGTTTCAAGAGCTTTTCTCCGTCTCCCCTGTAAGTAAAAGGAAGATGACAGCAATATTCAAAGCCTATGAGCTCAAGTTATCAGTTAACTTGTGCTGAACTGATAAGCTATACTTATTGTTTAAGTTAACTTCTTAAGTTTCAAGCAAACAATACAAGCTCACTCATACAATTGCATGAAATACCACTTGGCCTGTGGGGACACTCCTGCTGTGTCTACGCGTATTGTTTTCATCTCATCTGTTTCAATGGTATCTCCGCCATATTGCAGTTGGCTGATGATACCAGCTACTTAAAAGTCCATTTCTGCTCTTGCTGACAGCTTAGTGTAAGTTGTCTCAAAGGATCAAAGGGGTTGTGCTGATTTTCTTTGCATGTTGCAAAGCCACCTGATAAATCAGAACGTTTAACACAGCCATACAATGGCAACACACAGCTGCATACAGCTACATAGTACATTAAAATCTTGATAACGGATTCCAACTAAAACTCCGAAATACATTTATACCCATTCCTTATTTATTCAACAAAATGCCAACAGCTTGAGTGAGCTGTGAAAGCGTAAGCTTGGGACCTGTGGGAAGCCTTGCTGGCTTTCTCTTAGTTTCAGCAAACAAATAGAATTTGGAGTGCAATTTGCTCCCTTGGAGAGGATCAGCACAAAACATATGCATCTTGAAGACCTATTTCGAGGACTCAACCAGGACTTAATTGGTACATTTTGTGGTAGATTATTACTAGGCATGAATTTCACTTCAAGTGAGTACAACTCCAGACTAAGAATTCTGTTTGTTGGAGTTATTTGTTTTAAGACCTTTACTTTCACATTCGAGGAGAACAAGCTGAATTCTCTTCCCTGGCACACCAGCAGAATTGTTCTGCAATTCACAGTGAATTACACTGTTCAAATCCTTTAAAAATCCTTAGGTTTCCATGGTGTCATTAAAAGGCATCATTTGAAGGAAACGTCATTGTTCTTGCACAAATGAGGGTAGAAATTACTCAGGGAATTTTCACTTTTACCATCTTTTATGAGACGTAAAAAAACCAATAAAGGCTTCACTTGAATGCAGTGACCCCAGACTGCATCTACAACAGTAGCAGTTAGAGAAATTATCTTTTTAGTTTGCATACTGAGTACGTTGAAAAGAAAGAGGCAAGGGCTGCTGGATTACACCATGCTGCTCCTATTTCTGCTGCAGCGCAGAACAATGCTTTCAGCTGTGAGCCCCAAAGAAGTGAGGCTGTCCAGGTCTGGGGCACGCTGGACTTATATCCAGGTAGCACAAAACCAAAGTGCCACGCTACCTGCCCCTCGGGACTGCTGAGTGCGGCTCTATTTCCAGGCTATGAATGCGCTGGTCCTCTACAGGTTGGCACTGAACCTCACAGAAAAGATAACACAGGGAAAGTGCCGCTCCATCCCATGTAGCTAAACTGGGGATTGCAGTCAGCAGGCCTCTGTACCCAGTGCAGCTTCTTGGAAAGCCTGTAAATTCACGTATTTTCTTTTTCCGGGGATGCCTGGAAGGCATCACTGGTGAAGGCAGTGGCTGTCGTGACTAGTTTAATTAGTACTTATGCACACTAATTCTCCTAAATTTAGCACCTGTGTCTGCTAATCTACAACCCAGCTGGAGGGCATCGGATATCAAAGGAAAAGGGAAAGTAATTGCTCTGGCCTTGGGGATTAAACGTTAAAATTATGATGGAGAATTTAGTCAATAGACACTTTTTTTCCCCTCTCAAGAAAAAAAAGAAAAATTGGTTACAATTGCCTGGAAAACAACCAACATGTTGAATATCTGCATGCCATGTACACCCAGTAGAATACGTGGTATTATTGAATCATTTTCGGATCAAGTCACAAGCAGGATTTTACAGACTGATCCTATTAATTACCACCTATTAGTTATCTGGAAGTAAAAGCAAGGGATTTTTTTGTGTGTGGACTCTGGTGGAGAGTCAAGGTCTTTCAGCACATTGTCTCTTCCCACACAGTATATAGGGACTGAAAATTCACTGCCATAATATCCCTGTGAGCAGGAGGGTAGACATATCCTCTTCTGTTACTATCAGGAAGGACATAGGGTTAAACAGTGGAATGTTATTTTTCACACCCTCTCCAGAGACTCTTAAAAACTTGTTCTTTTCAGGCCTGAAGGAGTACAGACTCCTGATAGCCTCAGAGGGATTTCAGGCAGATCAGTTCTCCCCAGGGTATCAGCCAAGCCTTAGTAGCACAGACCAAGCTGAAGATCCCCAGGGCGTGCTCTGGTTCCTCTCACCCCTCCCTAAGAAGTGAAAAAGTGAAGGAAAAAAAAGTGAAAAAAAAGTGAAAAGCTGGAAGAGGTCACCGCATCTGCGCTTGAACAAGGCCCTTCTCTCCGTGCTGCTTCCTCTCCTCCTGCACCACATCCCTGAGTGAGGAGATGTGGCCCCTTTTCTCCCCGCAGGTCCGAGGCGAGGCAAAATGACCCCGCATCTGCTCAGCTCTCCTGCTGCCTGGCAGGAGCCCTCATCTCTCCACGGAGAGCAGGGGAGGAGGGTGCGGTGGGAGCCCTGCTTCACCAGGGCTCGGTTTTGCAGATCCTTACCCAAGTCTCACCGTGCCAAGACACAGTGGGATGGAGGGTGTCACCTTGCTCTGCCACCTATGTCTTTTTGGGGTTCACTTTGGAAGGAACCAGAGAAGTCACTTTTCCAGTACAATCAATAGCTAAGGGACAGGATTATTCTACCTTGCCACGTCCTAGACCTTGACGAAGGACAGTGCGTGTGTAAAGCCAGCAAGCCAGCAAAATAGTTCATACTAGCAGAATATTGTAGATTTTTTAAAAAATGCATTTCCCTTAAAATCCTGCGATCCTACACTATTCTTTCTGTTTAAAGAATAAAAAAGAAAAGCATCTGTTTTAAGATTAGCCCTGCTGACATGGCTGAATGAAATGGATTAGTGTGGATAGACATGCAACAACTGATGTAAGGCACGTAGCTTTGTGTGCTCTGCGTTGCTCTCTGGAGATGTCCAGCTCTTACCCTTAGCTGCAGAGGTACGTTAGGCTCCTACCTTCAGGCATCTATATTGCATTTAAACTAGATGCTGGAAAGGTGAGGGAGATTGGATATTGCTCGAAATGTCCCCTGCCACCAGCGATTACAATCAAATGCCAATTGCTTGTTTGGGTTTTTGAGGTACTTCATCAGCCATCATTTATGCTTTGCTACATCTATAGCTCTGGAAAACACGGCTTTTCTCTCTGTTTGCCCTGGTTTGACTTTTTTTCCGGCAGCGATTACACTATTCAGAAACCAGTGACAGCAGATTTTGTTTCTCTAACTACAGATTTCAGGTGCAAATTACTTGTAACTAAGTGCCCAGAAAAAGCTTTTACATTGTTTCAGTTCCTTCTTTTGAGGGGAAAAAAAAAGGCTTGAGACAAATTCTAGAGGTGTTGGGCTTTTGTATACACCCACAAAACAGATGAGATTCTTCAAAGTGAACAAAGTCAGTGATACATTAAGTTTTCTGAATTCCAGGAACAAAAAGGAAAATGGTAAAGTCCTGATGGAAATATTAAGCACTATACTTTATCTTGCAAAAAAAAAAAAAAAAGAGACGACTTGCACTGCCATTATGCTGAACAAGATGAAAATACATCCTTAAGTGGAGACGTAGACTTGAAACTCTATTCAGCTGCTTTGTGTGCAAGCAGACTGTGACCCTGGTGTTTCAAAGAGTCGCAACAAATACTCAACCTCATTTGTTTAAAATGAGATAATGGAAATCATGGCTCTTAAAACCACAAGGGAAGTTTCAAAAAAAAAAAAAAGGACTAAACTGTGGTGGGCAAAATTACAGCACTTTCTAATAAAATACAAGCGGTTCTGTGCCTGCTGTATGTGAGTAACAGCATGAATGCTCCTGGAGCATTCACTGGATTACAGAATGTGGTTATAGGATCTGTATTATTGCTGCTAAAGCTAAGACTTACCAATTATTGAGAATAATATTATGATGCAGCTTCTGAAATGGCAGCCTGCAGCAGACTTTGCAGTCAGGCTGTCAGAGAAGGCTGTAAGCTGGGAACTTGGCACACAAGGAAACTCTTGCAGAAAGTATTTACCGAGGGGATACTCCTGTAAATGTTCATAAAATCTGAAAGCAGAACTTAATTAAATGTTTAAAGCAGAGGCTACATTTTGGGACATGAAATGTAAAGTGTTACCTAGCTTGTTCCCCTCTCCCCAGTAAAACAGCCTGCCAGCAACAAAGCGGTTCACTTTCCGAAAGCTTTGTTGTGCTGTACTTGATGTGGGAGGTTGAAGGAGGTTCAGAAGTTCAGTAAAGACCCTAAAATGTACAGTCAAATTGGCGATACAGTCCTTACACCCCCATCCCAGAAGATCTTAAATTTCCCTGTGATATTGGACTGGATTTAAAAAGGAAGTCTCAAGCACTGTGGACTTCACCAAAACCATGTCAGAAACCCTGCAAGGAATAGACGTGTTAATAAAAGAAAGTGAATCGCTTGTTCACCTCAGCGGTCTGATGGATCGAATCCACCAGAAGAGTGTGAATCTGGAGGAACTCAGAATTCCCTTCCCTCTGAGGAACTGGAAATTTCCCAGGAAAATGAATATAGACCAGGAGAACCCAAATATCCAAAATTTACAGAGTAGGTGTCTAAATTCACCTCCTCCCAGAGGTTGTGTGTAATGTACAGTATCCAACCAAAATCCGATCAGAGGCTCTTCAGAGCTATTTTAAAACTGGAGATCGTCACACCAACAATTACATTGGCAATGCAAGATATGCTACAGATGTATGGGTTGGATTTCAACCCCGCGCAACTGGTGACTCAGCTTTGCCTGTTGCAAGCCGGCTATCAATTTGCAGAAGGTCACTGAGGTCCATTCCAAAATATTTTTTGTTCAGCCAAACCAAATGCTGACTGTTTTGCAAAAAGGTGAAGCTGACACTAATGTTTTCCATTATAGTAGCAGCCAACCCTAAAAATGGGAGGAATATAGATGCCTAGTATCAGTCACAGCTCAGGAGTCTGCACCTCATGCAATGAAAAGAAAAAGAAAAGTCTGATTTAAAGCTCACAGGAGTTTTAGGTAAATTCACTTAAAGAAAACAGCAGACTCTGAACTTTGTCCGACTTGGACTCCGTTCCTCTATTTGTGTTTTTAAAGGAAGTAATTATTAGCTTTGTACCATTCCAACTTTGTCCACTTCTAATAAAGTGAGGAAAAGAAACTTTGTCCTAAACTTTAAAACTTACTATCTGTAACCTTCTTCCTTTTTTAATATAGGCTTATTTAATATAGGCTCATTGTAATATAGGCTCATTAAGCACTGCGCTGATTTGCTCTCAGGTCTTGGAGCGGTGGGTAGGACGCTTCATTCCCAGCAGAGCGAGCAACATACATTGCATCTACGTTCACTAACTGGATAAAGGTTTGTCCTCAAATCTGAAAATACCGGAAGGATGGGTTTAAGTATCTAAGAAGAAAACTTTAAAATAACTGACTCCAGGAGCATTTTGCCATAGCAACATGCTTTTAAAAATAATTGAGAGAGGTTAACAGAGAATTGCTGCATAATTATACAAATACATCCTCATCTCTTACCAGTGGCTTCTTAATCACAAAAGCGTGTTGCAGAGGAGAAGCTGAACTGGGCACCAGTTAGTCATCTGATCCAGGTAAGCCTATGAAAATAAGCAGGAGCCAGGGAGGTGCCCAGTCAGAATAACTGTTTGACACTGAATAAGGAGATCACAAATAGGTCAACACCACTGTGAAACTAGCCTAACAATCTCCCTGCTGCCTAAAGCTCAGGAATAGCATTAAGGCTAATAACCATACAGAGCCTTTTGTCAAAATCCAAACGGCCAGGAACACTTGATCCGTATGGAAGGGAACTGGAGATAAGAAATGTCCTGCCTAAGATAGTTGGCAGGACAGCGAAGCTGCACAACACAGGAGGCTTTTGCCAAGGTAGGTTTTGGCTCACTGCCTATCTCATTCCAAACAACCACAGAACCAGTGGAAGCCTTTGATGTTCTCCCATGACACGGTCACCAGTGTGAACATTACAACATCTGCAGCCACCAGTACAGACTTTATTATTTTTTAAATGCCAGCTGCTTTAAGCTCGTTGCACGGTTGATGTCTTCCTGAGGAAAACGGCTGAACCTTTGGCACACCTGAAAAGAACGTTTTCTTGAAAAGAAACGCAGGTTTGCCAGCAAAAACCAGCCTCCTCCTTGCTGATTGAGGCCATCGGTATTGCCTGTTCTGCTGGCTGACCATCCATGGACCAGCTGAGTGGGTGGCGGGAAGCAGGGAAAGGCCACAGCAAAAGCTGCTCATCAGTGATCCTCTGTTTTATCTCTTAATCACAAACAGAAGCCTTGTACGGATGAAAGGCTAATTTCTCTTTCCCCCCGTCATCCTACACCAGGTTTGTTTCTTCACAGTATTGTTTACAATTTGCTGTTTTCTTTTTTTTTTAAAGCCTGTTTTCTTTTTTTTAAAGCCAAACCTCCCCAAGGCAGGTGTTTATTCCCAGTTGACTCCTCCCTTGTAGCATTTCTTCTCTATCCAGGTGTAACCTCTCATTCTCTGGCTGCTGCTGGCACTTCTCCCCCCCCCCCCCCCCCCCCCCTCAGCAAAACATTTCTAACTAGATGCCTCCAGCTGTGGAGAAACTTGCATTTTCTGATCGTCTGCTGTATTTTCAGATTCCTCAGATGCAGCATCCTCACCAGAGGAAGAAAAGGCCGGGGCAAGTCTGCAGTGGGTCATTTGATGCAGCGTACTTGGTACAGCTGACACCTCTCGCCTTCCCTGAGACAAGCTGGGTGTCTACTGAGCAAACATTCTGGTGAGCTGCATGTGCCGGCCAGACCCTGCTGGTCCAGAGCAAAACTAGCTGGAATTTCACCCTTTACTTCAGATGCAGGAGGTCCTGGGGCTCTAGTGGTGTAAAATACAGAGCCCTTTGGATGAACGAAGGGACCCAACTCTCTCCCTTTCTCCCTCTTTCTCTCTCTTTTTTTTTTTAATTTCAAAAGTCCAGGGACTCCTTGATTTTAGGCTGCATAAATTCAGGCCAAAAAAACATTATGAACGAAGTGCTTGTTATTTCCAGAGTAGAGACTAATAGCTCAAGACATTACTAGCATGCTGGAAAGGGAGTTTTGACCTTTGTGGGGTAAGGTATAAATCAGTGGTTATGCCTGGAAAGACAAAGTCTGCCGGGCTGACCGCGCTGCAGAGCCGTATTTGCACAAGCTGGCCTGGGTTCCAGGTAACTACAAACTATTTAACTCTAGCAGTGCAAGCCTCTTATCTCTCAAATCTTCAAACGTTGATAGAAAATACCACAAAAATATTAAATATTGTGTTATGATTTTTTCCCAACCTCTTTCTTTCCCTTTTGTTCTTAAGGCTGTTATTTTGTTTCATAACAATTTTCTTGAGCAAAATCAACATGCTCTTTCTCCAACTTGAACTAATTAATGCTCGTTTCCCTCTTAAACCATATGCGCAGAGTCATGCTTGTTTTGTATTCAGCAAATAGACAATATGTTCCTCTCCTTGAACCTTTTGAAAGGATTTGTTCAGGAGAACCATGGGCTGAGCTGTGAGCCACTGGTGCAGGTGTCCCCTGTGGATGGGCAGTGGGAGAGTATCCAGGGCTGCACTTGTGCAGATCAAGTTTAGCAAGGTCTGTGTAGGGTATCCCAGTAATTCCCGTCTGTGATATAGAATAGAATAGTTTAGTTGGAAGGCACCTACAACGATCATCTAGTCCAACTGCAAGCAGGACTTGCAGGGTACAAGCAGCAGTGGGTGCCAGGTAACGTGTAAAAAGATGGATGTATTTATGTCGACATCACGTGGCTACACGACACAGTTTAATTAAGACTTCGCCCCTTCTCAGCCTCTCCACAGGTAACATCCAGTTTCGGCCTGTGTTGAAGGATAGAAGAGGCTCAAGTCTTGCTGCTGTACCTTGGAGCTCACTCCCAGCCCACGTAAGCACGGACTCACAGCAAAACCGTTCGGACACCAGGTGAGTCTGAGCTTGCATATACAATATAGGAGCAGGCGTGGAAAGAAACATTCCCCATTGAGAATGTTTCTTATCCAGGTGTAAAGAAAAAAAAAAAATCAAAGGGAAATATTTCATGTGCAAATAAGGTTCTTGATTATAGGTTCCATTTTTATTAAATATTCCAGTTAGGTCCTGCAAGATTGGAACTTGGTGATTCATACGCTTGCGGCAATTAGGCTTTGCGTTGCCAACCTTACCTTTGTTTGGTTACTTTCTGTAGCATATACATGTGCTTGCACAGTTAGTCCGCGTGCAAGGTGTAACTTATCTGTCTGAGGGCTGCACTCTGAGTCACTGAGTTCCCTCAGGGTGTCCTGATTCCTTTCTTCTGATAATCCTCAAGGAATATCCTAGGTGCTGTTTGGTTTTTGCTTTCCCTTTAGAAACTGAGTTATACATTAAAAGTGACAGTAAGGACCTGCATGTAGCATGCTGTGATTCCCATTATAGGTGAAAATGCACCCGTCTTGCTCCTGAACTAAGTATTACTATTCCAGTCTCAGTATTTCTGTTAAGAATCTGGCAGCTGCCTTAGAGGAGGATGCAGAAAATATATATTTGCACTAAGTGATTTTTCAACATCAGATGTTCAGCTATCATCTTATGACCAAGGGAGTGTAAAATGAATGCTGTTAGAGACTTTGGTCTTTGGAAGCAGGAATTTGGCTCAAAGCCTGTTTAATTTAATTTAATTGTTCATTTAATTTAATTTATTTAATTCTAGTATTTGAAGATCTGTTGAAAATAAAAGAGCCACTGGACTGACTTAATTCCTACTCAATTTCACTACATTCCATTAAGGCATTCAAACAATCTGTGTCTAAAAATTATGCACACTGTAGAACTTGTCTTGTGTAAGCACTCATTAGTTTTTTGCATTGTTTTAACATACACGCACAGAGAAAAAAACCCTACACTAAAACACCGTGAAGAATGCAAAATTAAGCACTTGAAAGTCAGAAATTACACAAGGTAAAATGGCTTGTGTAAATCTAATTTGGCCTCTGTGTGCATGTGTGTTCACATAATGCGTATGTGTGATATATATATATAAAGTGTATAATATTTGTGTATGTACAGTGAGAAAAGCCTTTAAATTACATGAGTACCTACTGTTTTTTCTACAGAGGGCTTGCCTTATTCAGCGAACAGGATAGACCTGCTTCACATGTGGGTCACCTTACTGTGAAGAAGGCTGTTCCCTATATAACATTGCCTCGTTAATTGTGGAGGTAGGTGAATCACAAATGGGGTGGGAGACTGGAAGAAGAGCTGAGGGCTGTCACTGCTTCTCCAGGGACTTAAATGCATAACTTAGAAAGCCAACTGGCTGGCTACTGACAGGTATAGAGGTATCTGAGCGAGCTCCTCAACTCCCATCAAGAAAAATTATCAGGACAAGCTTATGCAATTTAGGTTGCTGATCTGAGTGAACTTAACTGATTTTTCCTACTGTGAAGTAGGGGGTGCATGCGGGAACTGGTCTGCAGGCAGATTGCAAGGGGGACTACTTTCTAGCAGGGAAATGGTAACAAGCAGCAGATGGAGGTAAATTCTTCTGGCGGCACAGCTGTGTCTAGAAGACAACATCTGTTCACAACCTGGATCAAGCTAGGGTAGAACTAGTTTGGGTTTATCTTTCTTACTCTACTGTCACTAATATTCTACATCAGTACCATCGTCTTCATTAACCAAATTCATAACCTCCTTTAAAAAAAAAAAGGTAGTGTGACAAAGTTTATTTTCCTCAAATCCAGGTTAACTGTCTCTAATTATCTTACCTAGTTTTAATTTTTTATTAATCAAGTGCTGCATCACCTGCTCCATCATTTTGCCCAGGAGTGATGTCAGGCTTCTGTCTCTTCCTCAAAGCACCATATGATATTATTCCAGTTGCATTTGTCTCATTTTATGAGTGCATGCCTTGAAACTCTGGAATCTGATTTACAAAAATACTGCACATTCACAGTTGCCAACAGGAGTTGTGCTTTGAAAATACAAAATGCTGCACCATGCTCAAGAATGCTAAACTGCTGGGAGCTGCAAGTACACAAAAATTCATGGTTTTCACCTTAACATATCTGCCTCTGAGTTTCCCAATATGAAAGGAAGGTAATAAACCTTCCCCTTATGGAGACACTGTGAAAATAAATGCATTAATATTTGTGAAACACTTGGATACTTCATAGGGGGGAATTATAAAAAAGCCCATGAGGACATTAATCATTAGTACTTGAGAGCAGAGTTTGAAGATAGTGCATTAAATAAGTCATGGGGCTCCATACTGAACAAGGAGAAAACAAAATATTGAATTGCTCCTCATTAAGGCCCAGATTCTCAACGGTATTTTAAGTGCCTAAATCCTGCTGAGAGTCAGTGCTTCTTAAGTGGCAATCCCCCCGCGCCTCCCCGCACCTCCCACCCCCCCCA
>NW_008825071.1:1681855-1686403 GCF_000699105.1 Pygoscelis adeliae | reverse complement strand
AAGAAAAATTGTACGTAATCATGTAATTCTAGGTTGCATCATAATGCACTGTTAATTAAAGGTTGCATCATAATGTACGTGCACAAGATTTGGGGCACAAATTAACGTTGCCCAAGCAATCTTAGTTACAGCATTTACCGACTTCAGATTGCTTGACTTTGCAACATCTATGATCTTTTCCAATAGTTAGTGTACAAATAATTTTCTCTGTTTTTAGGATAATAAACGAAGCCACCCACATTCCCCATCAGGCTCACATCCCTAGCAGATGGGGGATGGGAACCCTTCCCCTGCTGCATCCCTCCCTGTATGGGGTACAGACCTCTGCCAGCAGAGTAAATGACACGAGTAATAGGTTGTCATCTTCTATTTGAATCAGCATCAAGAAGGGACAGAACATTTTGCCACTGAGTTTCACTAATGTTTGCTGACATTGGAAGAATGGTGAAAGTCAGGTGTTTTTGGTTCAATCAAGATTGGAGGAGAGCACACTGAAATGAGTACAGGCTTTTCTGCCTGTCCTCCAAGTGGCTTAGCCCCTTTTAACGTTTTCAACTCATTCCTCTTTCTTTCTGTTTATCTTCCCCACATCCAGCTCTCACAGTACTCACCTGGCCCTCCTGCACTGAAAAATCCCCTATAGCATCCGGAGAGAGCCCTGCACATCCTCATCTGATATCATTTCTGATACGGCATCCTGGCCTGTATCAGAAATAGTGTGGCCAGCAGGAGCAGGGAAGTGATTGTGCCCCTGTACTCGGCACTGGTGAGGCCGCGCCTCGAATACTGTGTTCAGTTTTGGGCCCCTCACTACAAGAAGGATGTTGAGATGTTGGAACGTGTCCAGAGAAGGGCAACGAGGCTGGTGAGGGGTCTGGAGAACAAGTCTTATGAGGAGCGGCTGAGGGAACTGGGGTTGTTTAGCCTGGAGAAAAGGAGGCTGAGGGGAGACCTCATTGCTCTCTACAACTACCTAAAAGGAGGTTGTAGCGAGGTGGGTGTCGGTCTCTTCTCCCAAGTAACTGGCGAAAGGACGAGAGGAAATGGCCTCAGGTTGCGCCAGGGGAGGTTTAGATTGGACGTGAGGAAAAATTTCTTTAGTGAAAGAGTGGTTAAACATTGGAAGAGGCTGCCCAGGGAAGTGGTTGAGTCACCATCCCTGGAAGTATTTAAAAAACGGGTAGATGAGGCGCTTAGGGACATGGTTTAGTGGGCATGGTGGTGTTGGGTTGATGGTTGGACTTGATGATCTTGGAGGTCTCTTCCAACCTTAATGATTCTATGATTCTATCTGACCCCATAGCTGATCCTGCTTTGAGAGGAGGTGGGACTAGAGACCTCCTGATCCCTTCCAACCTAAATTCTCCTGTGATCTGATGAACACATTCCTCCATTATATAAATAGTCTGCATTCCAATAGGTGATTTTATTAATCCATCTTTGTACCAAGTAGCTTTGGTTTATTGCATTGTCATAATTTCACCTCTCCAGTACAGGATTCCTTTAGACAAAAAAGGCAACCAAGCATACATCCCGTAAAACAATAAAATATAACTAGGTTTGTTATTGTGCAGAATGAGGTTGTTGCAAATTCCACATAAACCAGGAATTTGTGCCAGGAGCTCTTCAAGGTACTGTGGCTGGCCTTCCAAGAATCTGAAATGTTAACACCAAGGCTAAGGAAGCTTGATTTTTTTTTTTTTTTTTTTTTTGTTTTTTCCCCTCCTCTCTGTAAACATGATGGTACTTCTCTGGATCCTGGCTTCAAATCCTCTGAGCCGTGGCAGAGTGCCGACAGACGGGATGCTCGTTCTGCAACGGGAGGCTTGCTCTGCAATGGGGTGAAGTTCACCAGTGGGATGTTGTCCCAGCTCTGACGCCGCTCGCTCTGCGTTATGGCAGGGATCAAACTGCTCCTGTCAGAGGAGACCAAAGCCGCCTTTTCTGCTTCTCCTCCCCAAACTGTTGAGGACCTAGGTTACAAAGGTATGCAATTTCCTTAATATAACTCAGTGAATGTGGAAAAAATAAACCAAAAGACATTGATTCATTCTCTTCTTGAATGCAACTCATCTTTTAAATGATATCTTTTTGTCTTCTAACAAAGAGGTACCCCAAAGGTCCTATGTCTTCTATCTGAGGTCAGAGAGGTACTGTTGGAGAGACCTCCGTTCCCAAAGCCCTCTTCCCCTCTCCATCTCCCCCTGCCAACCCCAGGCCATGCCAAGGCCTTTTCCCCTATGTGGGAAAAGAGAGCGAGTGGTAGCTGGGAGTTTCTAGACCTGTCCCAAACGATCCCATCGCAGAAGAAATCCAGGAAGGGGAGGAAGCAACGGATCAGGCTAAATCGTGAGCTCACGACACAAAAAGGAAGCACAGAGAAAGTAGGTCAGGTTTCCATGGGGTAAGTGCAGAAGTACCACCTAGCAAGGGCACACGGGGACAAACACAAAAAAGCCAATACAACAAATAAAACTTAACTAGCAAGAGCATCGCAAGTAACAAGAAATCGTTCGGTAAGTACATCAGCGGTAAGAGGAAGTCAAAAGCAAGTGGATTACTCATCAGAGAGAGAAAGCTATTGACTGATACTGAGAAAGCTCCGAGTGCCAAGTGCCTTTTTTGCACCAGGCTTGGCTAAAAGAGGTCACTTGTGATCAGGTGGTTGACACAATACATATTAATGACAAAGGAATGAGGTTTCAGCCCAGACTGGGACAGAACCGGTTACAAGAGTGCTTAGATAACTTAGAGGCGTTCAAACCAACAGGCTGGCTGGACTTCACGCCAGGGTACTGAAGGAAGTAGCTCAAACAACGTTGGAAATACTAGTGTCTATCTCTGAGAACTCGGGGAGGATGGCCAAGGACCCTGCTGATGGGAAAAGGCAAAACTGGTGCCTATCTTTAAAAAGGGCAGTTTAAAATAATTAAAAAAAAAAAGACCAGCCAGCCATTTTTTTTCCCCAGAAAGCACCTAGTACAAGTAGACACATCATCTGTAAACAGACAGAAGGAAACAAAGAAATAAGCAGCTATTAACATGCACTTGTCAACAAGAAACTGGGACAAGCCAGCCAAATTTCCTTTGGCGATAGAGGAACAGACCTTATTACGGAAGAAAGGAGCAAGGGCCACAATCATCTGTGCCTTGGTTAGGCTCCGCACATTCGTTCATAAATGAGGGAGTTCAGTTTATGTGAAAAAGTTGGGCAGTGGGTACAAAACTGTGGAAACAGCAGTTGTCAGTGGTTTACTGGCAAATGGGTGGCTTATAGATGCAGTTCCAAAGGGGTCTCCTGGGACGTTTCATTAGTGGCCTTCAGAGGTGGCATTAATCAGGGAGCAACTGTACGTACATTGGAGGATGAAATAAGAATTCAAAGTAATCCTAAGGAATTGCTTGGAAAGCACAAAACGTGACTGAAAAGCGACAAAGAGTTGTTGTTTTTGCAGGCGGGGTGAACCCCGTGCACACACAGAGGCTGGTGCTGCAGGCAGCAGCTGAGGGGAAACCAGAGGAGAGCTGGGGGCAGTCGGAGGCCGAGGAGACAACAGGAGAGGTGGACAAATTGCAGCTGGTTGTCATAAAGAAAACACGGCACAGGGACATGATAACAGCCATCGGATGTAAAAGGGCACTGCGACACAGGAAGAGAGAGAGGAGAATTCCCTGGGCAGGGAGCACCAGGTTCACGTTTCAGCAAAGAATATTCATATCACACAGGAGGATGAAGCGTCGCCTGGGGAGGCTGCAGGGCCGCTCAGGTACTGGGGATCCCTCAGAGCAGGGCGGAGGGAAGCCATGAAAAGGGATCCAGAGCCGCCAGTAGATGGGAAACCTTTTTGGTGTCCTATGTAAGAAAAGGAGCTAAAGGGAGGAAGATCTAAGGAGTTAATGGGGTACAGTAACCCGCTTGCAGAGACCAGATCAAGTAAATGAAAATCCACCAACAACTTGCTCTTCCATTTATATTCGGTAATGACGCCAGCCCTCTTCTACTGCACACAAGTATTTTCTGCTCACTAGCCACGTTCATTTGTACAAGTGTATATTGATCTGTTGTCTCTCTTTCCTTTCTTCCAAAGGAGAAAATAACAGTACAATTCAGTAATGCATGGGCTATGCTCCACGATGAAAATAGTCTGAGGCACTTACATGCTGAAGTAAATTTATCTTAACATAAAAATAACCTTCACAAATTTGAACTGTCTATTTTACAATTATTTTTACAATTAATGTCAGGTCTTAATATTATTATTATTTTTTTAAAGTGTGTACTAATTTGACAGGCTGACTGAAGCAATGCAGGTATGTCTTCCCGCACCGCTCTAGGTCCCAGAAATGCCCCCTTCGACTTTGGGTTCTTCCCTCCGCGTCCGTCCCCGCTCCAGTCCCCCCTCTTCAGCCACCCAGGGCGCTCCTGCGACTTGGCTCCCCGGTGCTCCTCCAGCCCAGCCAGCTGCAGCCGCACTGCATTATTAAAGGGATGCCGTGTAAATAATTGATAAGGAAATAACAGCGCGCTGTAGAGCGAAAGCACCTCCT
>NW_008825071.1:1673777-1680181 GCF_000699105.1 Pygoscelis adeliae | reverse complement strand
CTACCGCATCAGAGCCGGCCTCGTCCAAAACGTCGTGAGCAAGGTGAGAAAGGCGGCTTCCCTCAGCCCCCCCCTCCCCGTCCAGCCCTCACGGACCCCCTCGGCCCTACCCCAGCCCTGCTCGGCACACGCTTTTCCCAAGACAAGGGGAGCAGCTGGACACAATGCGGATCTGTCCATGCGTTCCGCTGCCGGGTCGGTCAGGCGCCCTGCAGGTTACCTTCCCGCCAGGAGTAAATCCCGCATCCCGGTAATCCTTTCCCTCCCAGGGTGTCACAGCGGGGGTCCGTCCTGTGGGTTTGTACCTGGGTGCTGGTTGCGGCACTGAGCTGCAAAGTTACGTCCTGAAATGGGATCCTCGGCGGCTCTTCGGGATCCCAGCTTTGGCAGCTGTCCTGCTTGTCTCAGGACGCCGGTGTCTGTGGGAAAGACGACGGGGGCAAGTGTCACCAGCTAGGGAGGGGAGAGAGCTGTGGAGAAGGCTCCAGTTGTTACAGTGCTCATCTTTGTGCAAGTATAGCAAAGCGGATGTACAAGCCAAAAAACAGGTTGAGTTTTGGCGAAGCTGATGAGGTGGTCACTCTTGGGAGGGAAACCAGATAAAGTTCTGCTGAATTCTTCTTGTTTTGTACTTATTCCCTTTGATAACTCTTTTGGTAGAGTAATAAAAGAAGAAATGTCTCACACAAGTTGTACTCCAGAGGCAGAAAGTGCATGCTGCTCTGTTTTGTGTTCCCTAATGTAGTGGCTAAGGTGGAAAATTTCTAGTGAGGAGCGCTGCGCTTGCTGCTTTTACTTCATATTTGCTGAGTAGCGCGTGCAAAAAAAGGCCTCGCCTTTTCACCTGAAAGCTTCCACTTGTTTATGCCGCTGGCCCCGCGAAAGCCCTGCAATCTCTGGATGGGCCTCGTTGGTATTAACAGGCAACTGGAGCTCTTGGAAATGTAAAATGAAACTGTTTCACCAGGAAGGTAGTTCCCTTAATCTCAAGATTCCCCCTAAGATCAGCAAAAATTACTTCCTGCCCGGGAGCAGTGTTTTGGATTAACCATGCTTATCTAGTTGGGGGAAAGAAACGCGGCAATAATCAGATGACCGGCATGATTGCGCTTTGGTCACACGTTTATATTTAATCATTAAAAATCATTTCAGCTTCTCTTTGTGTCCCTTGAAAGCGTGTGCGACAGGGAAAAAGCAGGTAAAGCAAACCCCTCAAAACCTTGAACCCAGAATGGATTAAAAAAACCGCAAGCAACCCAGCTATGCTCCTTCCATGAAAAAAACACAGGCACATGGTAGACTTGGATGGATTGTGATGTAGAAGTGCATAATGAAATTTGACATTTAAGAGAGGCAGATTTTCTTCTGGTTTATAACCAGAGACTGAGCTATTCATATGTTTTTAGGGTTTAACACTGATGCTTAAGCGTGAAAAAAAAGATCTTGAAATATTTCTCTTTAGTGTAAACTGTAAAAGACATTTTTTTGAAATGTTTGAGTCTTTTGAAGGTCATCATCAAGTTGGCCACAAAAGGTTGGGGGAGAGTTAGTTTGCTATCTTGCATGCTTCTTTAAAAATAATAAAAAAAAGTGTTCTTTGGAAGAACTTGCAGTAAAGGGCAGATCAATTTTAAGGGATAAATAAACAGCTGTGGTCCCTGCTGTCTTGTTTTCTATTAGAAAGAATAATAATCATCTTTTCAGGCTATGGGTTTTTCCAGTGTGGAGTTTTTATTTTTGTTGTATGCTCACGTCCAAAAACTTGGCAGCTTTTTCTCTTTGATTTGTAATCCCATGTAATTATAATTAGGTTGTTTTCTCAGGGTCAGGATTCCTCCTTCGTTGGTGTCTTGGTTTACTTTTGTGGGTTTTCTGGGTGGGTGTGCTGTCTGTTTTTATCCTAATGAAGAAAGAGAGGAAAAACCCAGGCACAGCATCAGCGTAGCTTAATTCGGTCTTCCTTTCTTATAAACCCCCAGGACCTCTGATACTGTGGGAGCGATTCTCGTAACTGCTGACTCCTCTTATGTGCATCCCACTGTCCTTTGTGAGAAAGAGCTGCCCTGGATGAATTCAGAAGACTGGATGTTCAGATCTCTCTTAACTCCCCTCAAAAATGCATTTGTTTCTGTAATGTATTATGCAATGTTCTCATCTTTCTAAATAGAGTTTTATTAAATCTTAGTCTAATATACGCTCATCTGTGTAGTAGCCAGGGGTTATATTGAAATATCATAAAGAGAGCCAAAAGTATATTAATAAAAAATGCACTTTTGTTTGGCCAGTAAATCCCCTTGTTCTTCTCTTCAGCGGTCCAAGCTAATAGCTGCTGGATGTTCCATCGCTGCTTTGCCCTCAGAAACGACGTAACAATTGTGGTTATTTAGCACAAAGCATATTTCCTGCTCTGCATTTTGTTGATGTACGTGCGCGTGAGACCTCACTGTCCCCCATTCCTCGGGAGTAGATAGCTGTCCTTAAACTACGTTAAATTTCACTGTCTCCGTAGCCTCTCTCCTAATGGTACCCTTCATCAGATACTGTCTCTCTGTCCCTGCTTTCTACTAAGCTCTCCCTTCCACGGTGCCCATTTTCTCCCAGCCTGTGTCATGCTTGGGACTGACGAAGTGGAGATCTTGCTGTTTTCAGCCCCGCTCTGTGCTTTGCTTAGCCCCGCTTCTCTTTGAGTCTTTGCTGGAGCCAGAGGTGGCCTTGCACCTTCCTTGAAGAGTGGTATTGCCACGCTAGACACTGCCATTACCCTGACCCCCTCGACTGAGTCACTGGGAATGGTGCTTTTTATAGTGCTGCCAGTCATCAGAACTGAAAATGGTAATAAAGGACATGCTACTTATTATTTAACACTGTTGAAGTACATATAGCGAAAAGGTCAGATGCATAATTTAACCACAGGGATTCCAGTGGCCATATTAAATCACCCATCTGAGCTAATGTCCTGACTTGGTACATAAATCTTGGACTTGAGCTTGGTTTGTACATAAATATCTTCCTTTAGGACAATTCACTTGTAAGGCTTTTTCACTGCTAAATGCTTCTTTGAGGATTTTCATCTGTTCTTTCTCACATCATCATCATTATCGCACCACTATAAGCAGAGTGCACGTGTATCGCTTCTGAGAGATATATCCTGAACTAGCCTTCAGGCAAAAAGCTAATAAAAAAAACCAAAATCTGTCTTTTAAATGGTCTGTGTATCTCACCACTGTCCCAAGGAAGGATGCTGAGAAATACTCTCCTTTTTTTTGCCATGGGGAAACCTGAGGTCTCATTTTGCCCATTTGCAAAGTGACGCTTCAGGTGAATTATTAGCATTAACGCAATAAGCAACATAATGACAACTAAATGTACCTAGCCGTGAAGCCTAGCAGGAAGTTGGAGTGTGTACTCAGCAGGGACTTTTCTAACTCTCTAGTCGACTTCTTTAGTGCCTGGATCTTCTGACCATCTGCAAAGCCAGCTGTAATCTTGGGGCAAAGTTTTCACGGACGCTCTCAGTTACAGGATTGATGGTGGTTGTTTTTCCCTCCGTTACTAGGATGACCTGTCCGCTGTATTTGATTGCACTACGTGGTGGGGTTGTTTGTTGTTCTGAATGCTAATTTGTATAATGAACACTAAAAGCTGACGATGGGCAAGGACTGAGGCTTGATTAAATTGCAGCAGTTGATGGCACAGCAACCCTCTGTCTTCACCCGCAGCGTTCCAGATCGTTCCACCTCTTGGGGGTGCCGTAGAGGGAAGGGGTTAGTTGAAGCCTGCGTTTTAATCACCCAGAGCAATTATGTAATAATATTTCATGTCTAGTCACAAGGGAATTCCTGTTGTGGCTGCTTTTCTGCTCCAGATGCCTTGTTTTGCTGCAATGCTGTTCTCTTGGCTCTCAACTTCCCACTTGATTTGGATTGAGTCATCTTCTTTCCCAAGTAACATGCTATCATTTTACCTATTTGCCGCTGGTTCAATCATTCTTGTGCCAATTTGGCTGAGCCTCTAGTAAATTGTCCCCTCCAAAAAAGGGCAGCTTAATTCAGGAGAGCCAAATGGTCCCGGGACAGTGCTGTCTTGGTGTGAAGTTGGAGGAGTTCAGGCTCTTTGCCCCTGCAAGGGAGAATGTCTGTGCCCTACCAGCCTTTCTTTCCCTTGCTATTATAGCAGTTCTGGCACTTTTCTGGACACATATTCAGCTGATTTAGTTTGCTAACCTGCTAGGAAACTTTAAATACATTTTTTTTATTATTTTTTTCTGTGTTTTTTGCTGGGTTAATGAAGTGAAATGGCTCTGTGCGGTGACATGTGCCCTAGACTATGGCGTTGTCTCATGGGATTATTGCAGGTATCTGCAAGTAACCAGAAATGGTGCAATAAACAAATCTGTGTGTGGTAACAGTGATGATAAATTTGGCACTGCTTGTGGGGTGATATTTCTTGGGGTAGGGCATTTCAAGTGGATTTTCAGAGTATAGTTGTTAATTAATTTGAAGGGGATCGCTCTGACGAGGTCCTTCCCAAGATAAGAGCTGTGCCACCCTTTCCAGGCACAAATGGGAGATCTCTCACTCGTTTCTGCGTATCTTCCAGTTGGCTGGTCTCTGCAAAGAGACTTCAGAAATGCTGATGCTTCTCTTTTTCCTGCAACTGCCAGGATTTGTCTTGTCAGTGTCGGTTCCTGGCTGACTGGCTGCTTCTTAGTCCCAAATCAATGAAAACCTTGAGTTACCGTACCCAGTGCGGTAGTTGGGTCAGAAGCGGCAAGAGGAAAGCTAGTATGGCACCCATGCCCTTGCTACCCTTGTACAGATTGAAGGGGATGTAGGGACCTGCAAGGCAGATACTTGCAATGGGCAGAAAGACTATTCTAAATTTCTTTCAGACGAGGCTTTGAAATTACTTTCTCTGCTCCTAATGGGCGCTGAAGGGGTCAACAAGTCCCTGTGGTCAGATGTATCCAGAAATACTGGCAGACCAGAGCAAACTTCTACTACTATTGTTGGGGGTGTTTTTTTATGGCTTCCTCAGCTATGGGAGAGATCCCAAACTTCCCCCCTCCTTGCCTTCCCTCTGTGAATTAGCTGATAAAGAGTTAGCGGTTGCCGGTCTGAGCACTCACAGGCTTGAGAAATCTGCTTGCTAAAGAGGGAGGAAGGGGAGCTGATGGTGTGTCCTGCTGCAGCTGCTCTGGGGCCTGTCTGTACACACTGAACGTGGTGACAGAGTCTCCTGGTTATCAGGGCGCCAGTGAGCAACACCCTAAAACACTGGGGCGAGTTTCTGGCTGAGTGGAGTGAAGGAGGGGGACGGCTGTTTCGGGAACAGTACCTATGGTTTCCGGGTGGTGCAGAACTGTCCTCTGCCTGCCTGCAAACAGCAGATTACCTGATGTTGACCTTTGAGATAACGAAGTATGATGATATCACCAGACTACAAATACTTGTTTAGTGAGCCTAGATACTGTTTTTATTTATTTGGGGGCGCTGTTATGTACAGGCCAAAAAATTTTCAAGCAATTGGTCTAGAAAACAGAGGTTGGGTTAAGACCGATACTGACATCAGAACTCAGGTAGTCTTAGGTTTTCTATCTAGTATGGATTATTTTTTTTGCTAGAGGGAATGTACATAGAGTTAATGTTTATTATCACCCTTAAGATAAAGCGTCTTGGATACAGGAAGCTGATTTCAGCCTACCATGAATAGTTTGTAGCATTGGTAGAACTAACAGTAATCCTTCAAGAAGGTAGTTCCGTATTAGAGTATCTTAAAGTCATTCTTAGCTTTCCAAGACTTGCTATTGAGGCTTTCATATTCATATTTCATATTCCTCATTTTCTATGTGTATGTCAAACAACTGCATTTTTTTTCTGGATGCACGTGATGTTTGAAATGGTTGGGGTTTTGTTTCCACTCCCTAATACATCCTGTATCTCAGTCATTTAGTTTAAATATACCGACCCGGGTATATTTATTATTTATGGGACCGGTACTGTTTAATATCTTCATCAATGACATAGACAGTGGGATCGAGTGCACCCTCAGCAAGTTTGCAGATGACACCAAGCTCAGTGATGTGGTCGACATGCCAGAGGGATGGGATGCCATCCAGAGGGACCTGGACAAGCTTGAGAAGTGGGCCCGTGTGAACCTCATGAGGTTCAACAAGGCCAAGTGCAAGGTCCTGAACCTGGGTCGGGGCAACCCCCGGTATCAATACAGGCTGGGGGATGAAGGGATTGAGAGCAGCCCTGCCGAGAAGGACTTGGGGGTACTGCTGGATGAAAAGCTGGACATGAGCCAGCAATGTGCGCTCACAGCCCAGAAGGCCAACCGTATCCTGGGCTGCATCCAAAGCAGCGTGGCCAGCAGGTCGAGGGAGGGGATTCTGCCCCTCT
>NW_008825071.1:1664855-1673381 GCF_000699105.1 Pygoscelis adeliae | reverse complement strand
CTGAGCAACCTGATGTAGTTGAAGATGTCCCTGCCCACGGCAGGGGAGTTGGACTAGATGACCTTTAGAGGTCCCTTCCAACCCAAACTATTCTATGATCCTGCCCAGTGGCAGAAGCTGCAGGCTATGGTGTATATTTACCAGCTGTTCAGACAGTCTAAAACCAAATTTTTGAAGTGCTCTAACAGTTTTACCTCTTCTTACTCTGGCTACAAGAATGTGATTATAAAAGATGACGTCATGTTTTTCTTAAATCACTGATCAAAGAGGAGGAACTGGCACTTAGGAAGGCATCTAATTTGGAGCCAGTTCTGATGGTAACGTTGAGATGAGGATTACAGGCCAGCCAAACATGAAGGTGTTTATTTTTTTTAATGAAATAACATCTGGAATAGCACGAGACTTACGGTTTTCCTTAACTTAAACTTTTGGCCATGCTAATGGTGCAAAGTCTTAAATTAAAGCTTTCCAAATGAATTCTAGAGAGCTGCTAAATTTAGAAAATGCTGAAAGGGATCCAGTGCTTTTGTGTACCTTGTCTTTTGTTTTCCCTGTCAGCCTGTTTGTTTCTGCCTGGTTTCCCCTCCACGCTACCTGGCATCCCTGCTTGGGACAGTTGCCCTTACTCACTCCCTTTCATGCTCCTTCCTCCTCCCGCTCTTCTGCAGCACAGCCTGGTCGGCACTGGGTTACCCACGAGTAACTGTGGAATTAATTAGGCTGAGATCTTGCTGTAGAAGAAAGGAATGGGATTTGCTGTCGACGATGTGTAGAAGATCAGAGAACCCTGTCATGGGAAGATGCTGCAGCTTTGCAGCAGTGCTGAGTATTCAATTCTTGCACTGAATTCCCTCAGAGCAGCTTCTCTTGGGCTCTGGTTGCCTCAACTCTGAAATGTGTGCTTAGCTCTCATAATGTAATTTATTTTTATGGTTTTTTTCCAGTTGACTTTTGACAGCAGGTGACCTTGTGTGCACTCTGAATTCCCTTTTAAAGTCAAGGGGGAAGGAAGGGACCTGAAGGAGGGAGAAAGGAGGTTCAAGCCCCTTCCAGAACGTGTCATCGGGGTGTGTTGCAGAGGTATCCGGGCAAAACCCATGTCAGCGTCTGATAACCACTCAGCGCCGTACCGGAGCCGCACTGGCCCACGCCCAGTGCGGGCGCTGCGGAGCCTCTGTGCCCGGCTCGTAAAACCCGGCAGGCAGCGATGATTAACGTGCACGTTGAGCAGCTCCCGCTGATCCGGGCCACGTCATACCTGCTGGGAAAACACAGTAGGTCTGTGCCTATTCCCAGGCGGCGGGAGCTGGATCAGTGGCTGGCTGCGGTGCGCACCTGTGTTTGGTGCGATTGGCGCGTTCAGGGTGGAAACTCCTGCCTGCCCTGCGAGCTGATGAGGCAAGGGCAAACGTGCTCAGGGGGCGATGGGCTGGGCGGGACTCGCTACTGTGGAGATGACTTTTTTTTTTCTTCTTTTTTTTTTTTCTCTCATCTCCCCCCCAGGAGGATAATTCAATGTGTAGTATAAGGCTTTGTTAGGATTTTTATTTTGTCTTTTAATTTGGGAGAGCCCCAAATGCCAATTGTTCTACTGAAACACAAGAACAAAAGGCTAAATAAGTGAACATATCCTGATACTCGTTTCTGGGACGCCCATCTAGATCCACAAGTATCAAAGCCGGGAGAATCAGGAATGCTACTTGTGAGATGCAGGGAAGCGGTATGTTCTCCTTGTCCAGCAGCATGTGATTTATAGTTACCCTTGCGCACTGTTTTCAGAGCAGGGTGGTCTGGTTCCCTGGAAAAGGTTTTTCGGCTCCAGACAGTTGTGGAGGAATTCATTTTGGCTCAAGTACAGTCTCCCTGTTACTCGGCAGCACTCTGGAGCTGCCCGGTCTCCTCCTGGCCTCCAGACCGAAGTCCACAAACATGTAGACAATGTCACAATGTCCACCGTACAAATATTATTAAGGATAGGGAATGTAAATTAAACCATAAGACCTTCTCCCCTGCTGTGTCTCCCAGGGCTGTGTAAAACATTGTCTGCTTGAACAATACAAGCTTGACAGACCAGTTTCTTATTTTGATTTGTAAAACAAGTGGAATATTTTTCTCCTTTCTTCCTTTCCCTTAATATTCATTTAAGTCTGAATTAATACCAGACCCTCTTTTTTCCCCCTCTCCCTCTCCTTTTCTTCTTGCCCGAGTTATAATAGCTGTAGTCCTCAAATGATGAGAGGGCAGGGTCAGGGCAGCAATAATTGCATGTCAAAATTAAGGTGTCGGATCTTTTTATCTGTGGTGACTTTGAGCAAGTATTTCTCATGAGGAATGGCTTCCTCCTCTTGTCTCCTACCTCCCCCTTCTCCATTTCAGAGTTTTATGCCATGCTTGACATTTTCAGGTTTTTTTCCCCCGATTTTTAAAAAGGCCCAATAAGGTAGTAAATTAGGTTTTGCCATGTCAGCCCTCTCAAGGCTGCACACATGCGGTATGTTTTATGCACGCATGGTTTTGGCAGCCTGAAAAATACCAGTCCTCGAAGTGTTAACTTGTTTTCGATAATCAGATGATAGCGAATGTTAATATTTAACTAAAATGTTGGGTTTTTTTTACATATGGCTTCTATTTACAGTGCTTAGACCTGTTGTAAATAAAAATTTGAAAACTAGTTTAACTTTTTATTTAGTTTGGTTGCGAAGTCAGTCCCAGCAGCATGTACCTTGTTCAGAATAAAGGTGGTTGTCAGCTGAAAACTGAGGGATGGTACTCAAAAACCATTTTTCTGTGTGTGTCTCAGTCAGTCCTAGTGATGGGCATTGTTGCTCCTGGTCTTTTCATGCAGGCAGAGGGAGGCAAACAGCTACAGGTCTTATAGCAAAGAACAGGTTTAAAATTAAAGTCAGTTTTGTGATAGTGGCTCCTAATGATGTCAGAATATGTGTAGAAAAGATGCTTAATTGCAGTATGGAGGTGTAAAAGAGAGATGGAAATATCCTGATCCTGCTCTCTGCAAAATTATGACTATAGTGTTCATGAAAGCTGCAAGCAAGATTTTGTATCTCCCAACTCTTTGATGTTAGATGACATTATGGAGTTGGAAAAAGCGAAGCAGGTTGCATCAGCTGAGAAACAAGTTAGTTGACTAATCTGGGGAGGGCGAAGGCTGGAGAAGATCAAAATGTCTCGGAATAAAGGGAACTCCTGCTACTGAAAATAAAAGTAGTAGTCGTGGTGAAGTGGGTGGTATATCGATGCTACTAAAATTAATTTAATCATTTTGAGTATTCAGAAGACTGTCATATGATTAACAAATCATATTTTAATTGTTAGCATATTAGTGATGATTATTTACTTAGCAAACTTCCTTCTTCCCTCTCCCAGTGGGAAAAAGAAACAGATCTGTGATGAGAGCAAGGTTGGGAACAGAAGAGCTAATTGCTCCTGATTAAAGTGTGAAGTTGAAGGGTAGATGAAACTTTTTCAGTTTTGCAGTGTTTCAGGTGGCATCTCATTATCTTGGGACTCTGCTGATGTGCTCGCTGGATAGCTTGGAGGGTCTTTTTTGCTTATGGCATAGACTAAGGAATAACTTAGCGCAGAGCATTCAATTTTAAAGTCTTGTCCAGGTTAGTTTACTGGCTCTGAAACGAAGTCAATTTGTGTCCTTTAGCATATTTTGAAGTTTTGGGCTTGTTTCGTGATTGCAGTGTTGCTTGAGCCATCTCACCACACTGGGGAGATGGCTCTTACAGGTGATCTGTGACTGAAAGGCGTTAGATATGACACAGGGCACGCAGATGTGTGCAGCGCAGCTCGGCTGGCAGCCTGGCGCTGCTTCGGTGGGTGCAGGCAGGAGATGCTACAGTAATGCGTCTGCTGTCAGCATCGCCTTTCTGCTGCTGGGCGGGGGAATGGGGCCACGCACGTACTGGGTGCGAGCAGGACAGCATCACCCTGTGGGGCGTAGTGGGGACAGCCTAGTTACCCTGAGGTAATTAATATAATCTCTGCCTCTCTGATTGCAAGCAGCTTGACACAACCTGTGCCTTAGGTGCCCCATCTTCACAACAGAGTTGAAGTTTGCAAACCAGGAGGAAGTGCCGTTTTATGTATCGGTGTTCATGCAGTGATTTGTGGCAGCGTGGCACCGAGCCTGTGTGCTTTATTTTTAAGGCTGAAATACCAGACTTAAAAAACATACACTTCAAAAATTAATGTGGAAATTTCACAGCTAAGTCACGTGTATTGGAAAATGCAGTTTTGAAGGATGTATTTCAGCAACTTTAACTATGTTAAACTTCAGAAGCCATTAGGGAAATTTGTGAAGTCCACCGTTGTGCAGTCCTGTACTGTTTTGCGGGGATGGAAACTGTTTTCATAGGTACATGAAACTGCTTTCATACAAAGCTGCACGATCTAATTATATCTTTCTTGGAAGACTGCTAAGCACGTGTCCTCTGGCTCACGTGTCCTCTCCTCTTTCTCTCCCCACTCCCCTCGCTCCCTATGTCCCCAAAACCTTTGGCTTTGTGGTAGTAGTCAAAAGTAGTTTCTTTGCTTTATTTTTCAAATGGTACGTTGCCCAGGTGGTCGGTCATGTCTGTAGTTAAAGCAACCTGACAATTTCTGTGTACGTGACCTTGTGTTCACTGTTCACAAGTGATTTTCCTGGGCTGCAGCTTTCCCTGCCAGGTGTCTGCTGTGGTCAGAAATGGCTTACTGGTTTCTGAGAATGAAAAGTGCAGAAAAATGAATTGGATAAAAAGCTGAACAAAAAAAACCATCGCATCTGTTGGGTTAGCAAGCTCCAGTGTACGGGAACAGGGACCCCAGATTTGTCGGGAACGGGAAGGAGGCAGATTGTTGAGTAAAAGGAGATACCAACAGTATCTCTTTTGCTACCTGAGTAAAAGTTCTTGCAAAATTGGATGTTTATAAACCTCTCAAAATACCAATGTGCACTTGCTCAGTAGAAATTTGTTTTAGAAGGATTTATCTTTAAGAGGTCCTAAGCACTCAGACACTGGTCAAAGATTTTCAGCGAAAGCATCCACTTATGATAAAGCTGAAGAAAGTTAGATGTACTCAGCACTTGGAGGTCTAGCATCGTACAGAGAGGAAGTAGCTTAAAAGTCAGGTGTTGACTGTGTCATGGGTTGAGGCATTCCAGCATAGGTGGTGTAGGCTTCTTTGAGTGGCTGTTCAAAGAAAACAAACAACAAAACCTCTCAGTAGGCGGTTTGTTCTTTTTCTTGTGGTTTGGTTTGTTTTTTTTTAATGACTCTTCTGTTTTTCAGGTAAGTCCAGTTGTGTCCAATAAAAACGTAAGGAAAGATGTAGTCTGGAGATGTTTGGTCCTGAATGTGGCTGGTCAAAGAAAGAGGAAATCATTCATTTTTATACCTTCTCAAGTCTTCCAGGATTACTTGGTTTATTTTTTTTACTCTTCTTAATGTCCCCATTTTGAAATGTGACCTTCTTGATACTTCCACCCAGCTGGTTGTACTGGTGGTCAAAAAATGCCAGGTGTTCTCAAGAACACTTTATTGACACTTAAAATACAGATCAGGGAGCGCTTTGCCCAGCTGTGATCTCGAAGGAGAGGCATCCTTACTCTGAACCTTGAAGGTTAAATAGTTTAAAAGCTCTGTTGTTGCTATGGCTGAGAGGGAGATACAGAGACACCTGTGGCAGTAAAACCACCCCAACTTTATGTGTTGCAGTTGGGCTGGCACATCCCTCTGGGAGGCTTCTCCTGCAACCTTTTTAGTGTGGTTTAACTGCACAGTTATTTTGTATAGAGTTGAGCATCACAGCATTTTCTAGAACTTGTACACTTTCTTTAACATTAAAAATGCAGCCAGAGTGTCATCTTTGGCCGGGGGTTGAGAAGGGGAGGAGAGAAGCGTTGTCCTGTAGCAGCCTGGAGGAAAATCTTGGTACAGTGGTCTCCTGTGGCTGTAACTATGAGTACTACTCAGATAGTTTAGTACTGGGAAAAGGCATTAGTGGTAGATACATCATGGTAGATTTTTTTGCTTTTCTATTTGTTTGTTTGGGTTTTTTTGGGGGGTGGGGTGGGGTGGTTTTTTTTTTAGTGCTTGATCTGCTGACTTGGAGCTTTTCCTCCAGGAATAAGTACCTGGAGACTGTTTTGCTTTTTGTTACATACATTGTATGAAAAGCATAACTTTATTTTTTTTTAATTATTTTATTCTTTTTAAAAACAACTTTGTGGCTCATTTTTTTGGAAAAACACTCTAAGAGAATCTGAAGGCATCATAAATTTAAACGCTCACTAGACAAGGTATTTATATAGAAGATGGATTCTAGTGCTGTGCAGGGAAAATTGACAGGGTTTGGTTATAAAAAGATGAAACAGGAAAGAGAGGAACAAAGAAAGACAAGACCCAACACACACAGACCTCAGTGACAAATGATAGATTCTTATTTTCATCTACCGGTCTTAAAATTGCCATCTAACGTGCAGGCAAGCTTGTGGCTTTTCCCCAGGAGGGGCCTGGGGCTGCCACGGTAAGCTGTGGCATAGGTGATATGTAGAGGCTGGGGCTCCCAAAGCGGGACCTTTTGTCTAGGGGTCAAAAGGCTGTGTATGGTGTGTGGAGCATGTTACGTGCCTCAGGACGGAGTCTGTGAAGGCCAGCACAGCAGCCGTGTGCTGTCTGGCTGGGGAAGGACCAAGGGTGCAGCTTCGTGCCTGGCTTAGGATCTTCCAAGGCAGCAGCGTGCGTGACCCTCTGGTCTCCTCGCGCTGAATCCAATGCAGAGAGCAGTCGGAGCAGAGCTATGATCCACCTGCAGACTGTCTGGGGAAGGGTCTGTTTTCTTTCAGCAGTGATCTGGGCATTGGTCATTGGAAACAGACTGTGAACCCACAGTGTGGGGAGAGGGTTTGCGTGTCCAGCTCCCCTCTCGTGGGCTCTTTGTGCCAGGTTCCGGGCAAGTGTTGGACCAGAGCATTTCTCCTCTTGTCTCTTTGCTCTTTTTAGGACAGAAGGGTCTGCCTTGCACTTTTCCATGCAATCAGGGTGAAGGTAGTACAAACCAAATCCTTGGTAGGCATCTTATTGTGACCTTTTTGCAGTGGGTATTCAGTGTGCTTAGATGCCACAGACAGCATTACAGCCTCTGGAGGACAAGTGCTTTTGAGGCAGGAGCCCTTAATTGAGACAGCTTGTGTTTGTAGTAACAAACATGCAGCAGACTTTACATTTGTGACTTTTATAACTTCAGTGCAAATACTAACTCACTGCATGAGCCATGTCCAGATTTTCACCCCTTATAAAGAAGTTACAGGATGGTTACTTTTTGGGTGCGTTACCTTTTGCCAGATGTCTTCCCAAGCATCTCATTTTCAAATAGTCCTCCATCTTGATGTGAAGCATAGTGACTCATAGCACGGGTGGTGACTCACTGATATCAATTAAACATTAGGATCCTGAAGGTGTGACTCCTTAAGCTTTGACAAAAAAAATGCTGTCACAACATGAAAAAAACACTTGCAATATATTGCACATCTGCATAGGTGGCAAATTCTCTACGTTGCTGTACTGCTATGAAAAAAGCTTTTGGTTTTTAAATGTTCCCTTTCCAGCAGCATATTTTGTATATAGTTATTTTTGTTCAGCATAACAATACACTCCTATTGGTTTAGCAAGTCACTTTATCAGACATCTTGCATTAGGAGGATGGATGGAGGACAGAAAGACAGACAAAACCCAGGGACACAAAAAGAAATCCCACAGAGCACTGTAAATTTAGCAGCATCCTTCCTTCAGGCTGGGCGCTCTTAACTCCCAAGTGGGACACCAAGGGATTCAGCCAGAGCAGTTACAGGATTTAACGGTCTCCCTGCTTGTAACAGATTAATCTACCTTTTGTAAGAGGCGGTAGAGGATTACTGTCTAGTCTCCAGCCAAAACAATCTCCCAGTGCAGATTTACGTGGAGTGCCACTTGAACTGTCATCAGCGCTGTCCAGCCCAGCGTTTTGTTCTGCGGGGACATGGAAGCCTGTCACTCCTTTCTCTGTGGAGCAAATTTGAGTGTCCTGTTTGCGGGATGAAACTACTGGCACTTACAGAGGACCGGGCACAGCTCCGG
Organism: Pygoscelis adeliae; assembly: GCF_000699105.1. Classification (NCBI taxonomy): domain Eukaryota; kingdom Metazoa; phylum Chordata; class Aves; order Sphenisciformes; family Spheniscidae; genus Pygoscelis; species Pygoscelis adeliae. The sequence goes on along the minus strand of NW_008825071.1, from coordinate 1,665,255 downwards.
GCACAGCTGTGCTGTGTGGGCACGTGTCAAATACTCTCTGCTCTGCCGAGCCCAGGTGTATGTAAGGGGAGAGACAGCGTTGATGCTATATAATGGTTCCTGGTTTATTTCTAGCTCTTCAAAGCTGAGGCTGCAGTCCTCTGCCTTTGGCTTTTCCATGGGGAAGGGAAGGGGGAGCACAGGTCTCTGGCAAAATTCCTGCACTTTCAGCGTGACAAAGCCTTGCTGGTTTGCTCTGCTGCTGTGTTAAGATGGGTGGGGACGATACACTAGCTATTAAATATGTATTTTGTCCTATTAATGTCATCTTTACCTGAGGCTGCTTTTGACTGCAGCATCCATTTTTCTTTTGTGCCCTCTCCTTATTCTTCTGTCTCTTTGCGAGTCGAATGCTCTGGTG
>NW_008825071.1:1600218-1664827 GCF_000699105.1 Pygoscelis adeliae | reverse complement strand
CCTGCTGAATTTATTCTGGATAACTGCTTCACGGCAGCCTCCCTGGTTTGTGACAGCTGCCGGAGGAGAAACTGGGGTATACTTGAGCTCTGAGTACTGAGCGAGTAATTTGGGGTTGTGGCAGATTCTCTGGAAGTTTGTGCAAAAGCAACTGTTGAAATATTTCACCATTTCCCTATTTACGAGTTCTGAGGGTTTTGGAGAGCGAGAGATTCGGGGAAGGTCAGGGGCTGCCTGCGTCTGTCAGCACCCGTGTTAGGCTGCCCTTGTGGGCTTGGGGGATCAGCTCTGATTTATGCTGGCCTGCAGAGAGAGTGCTTAACCGAGGGCAGGAAAGGCCCAGATGCAGGATTTGCAAGGAAATACTTGTTTTTATTTTCAGAGCAGCTGGGGAGTTGGGCAATAGCCTTAAAAACAAACAAACAATGACTCGCAAATAAGTTATCAAAAGGAGTGGGTGCATTTTAGGCAGCACTGAAGGACATGCTGATAGATTGACTTTTCTTCTGCTTTTAAACTCCTGCTCTGTGTGCCAGTGTGCCGAAGTGGTTTGACATCTGTTGTCCTGGCCTGAAATTTCACAACAGCCCTTCATGGTTGGAAGAGCCAAAATCTCATGAACCTTTACCTATGTGTAATCTGGTACTGCACATTCTCTGCCTGGGGCTCATGCAAGGGCTGGCTCTCTTTGACTAGCAATAGTGAGCTGTGAAAATGAAAAGGCACCAGGATATCTGCTTTTTCTTTTTGCACTTGGATGACATCACCGTTCCTCTGACAGCAATAAAATTAAAAATTAACAACTTGTAGAGATTGCCTTTAAAAAAGTGTTCTTGTATAAATATGACTCTTTAATAAACTTCATTTGTTCTCTACAAACGGAAATGATTTCTCAGTTTTAAGCAGCATATACACTTTCTGGATTGTGAAAATAAACCCAGAGCATTTGAAAGCTTGCCTGGAGCTCAGATGTATTTCCCGAATTTTGTTTTGTTTGCGGCTTGTCTGGGCAGGTATTTTTCTTTGCTAACTGGAGATTGGTTCTATAATTGCAAATATTAGGAATTGCATTTCCCCCACTTGCTAAATACTTCTAAAAAGTCAGCATCTTCGGAGAGCAATTCTCACTGCCTTGCTGAGCTGTTTGCTGCAAATAATTCATAGCTATTTGGTGGAAAAAATACTTGCTCATACTACTTTTGGTTCATCAGTGCCTTCAGTCTGTAGGTTGGAGGATCAGACATATATGTCCCAACTTCTACAAGTCAGTGCAGTGAGGAACTCAAAAATACATTTAACTAAAACAAAAAGCCTGAAAGCTGGCATGTTTCTTTTGGCCACAAAAGTGCTATACTTCTTGGGGAGATGGTATATTATAGGGAGGACATCTCCTGTGATGTTGAACCAGAGGGCTGAGTCAGAGCTAGCCTTATTTGTGGAAGGGCTCTATGTCATGGAAATGCTTAAAAGTGCAGCACACCTAATTGAACTCTTTTGAGGGAAGCTTTCCTTTCTTTTGAAGTTGCATCTGACTCTTACAAATAAATTGCATACTTTTACTTTGCGCTTTTGGCCATGAAACTTCAGATGCTGGTGTCAGGAGGGCTGCTACTATTACATTACACACAGACAGCCATTTATTCTGCAAAGTTTCAATTCTGGAGTATCTGACTCTCCAAAGTTAGCTGTACTTATTTTTCGTGAAATGTGCATGGCTCCCATTACCATCAATATTTGAACACTTCACAAACCACGAACAAACATATCTCCCTACATTTATTCAAGAGTACAATAGTACTATCCACACTTTACACATAAGAGGGATTAAGTTACATGTCTGAGGGCAATGAGGATGTTGGGCTAAAGCCAGGAATGCAGCCTGGCTCCCCTGAGGCTCAGTCTAATGCCTCAGAGGAAAATGTCTTGGAGTTTAGGGAAGCCTTACTAGAAACCTTGCTGTTCTCATCTTTCTCATGGGAATAAGGCAGTGCCCTAATGAGGGGGTGCCTGAAATGCTCCATTTTCTCTTCCTTTGGACAGAAAGGGTAATTTCAGTATCAGGCATAGCTTTAGTGTGGAGGTTCAGCCTCTGTCTGATCTCTGAGCTGTGAAATGTCGCCGTGGGAACTGCTATCCCAAGGAGTCGCGTGGCTGCGCTGGGCTCTCTGGCTGCCCTGTCTGGACTTGGCTTTTCAGACCTGGTCTGGCGAGCCATGCCGTTGGTCAGTCTTCATCCCCTTCCACCGCCTGGGGAACCGGGATGCTTTTCTGAAAGCAAAAGCGTCTTGACGCTTTGTCCTTGGGAGCCTGGAGCTAACGGCCACCAGGGGTCTGTGGCAAAGCAGCTGCTTTTCCCCATGTTTCCAAGCAGCCCTCAGGAGGTCAATAGGAGAACTTGCTCTTAAATGGTCGGGCTCACTGCCGGTGGGCTTCACGGGGCTCTGGTAGTAGGTGTCTGGGCCTGCTACGGTGAGACGCTCGGCTACGTCAGTACTGCCAATATTGGAGATACACCACTTAGTCTAAACTCATGTGGCCTGGAGAGGGGGAGACACAAGCGTTGGATATTGTCATTTTATAATTAAGGGCCTGATAAAGCTCACTGAAGTAAACAAGTCTTTAATTTGCTGCTTGGAGTCCGGGTTTTGACTTGAGGGGGAAAGCTTTCCTCTGCCATTTCTATGCACTCCTGCTAGGACTGAAATTTGGAAGAAGCTCTATACCAACGTTAGTATGTTTAAACGCATCTGAGAATAACTAATTTATTTCAGTTTATCTGTCTTTTTCTTCCAGTGGGATCTTGTTTGTGATTCTGCCTGGAAAGTTCACATTGCTAAATTCTCCCTACTGGTAGGATTAATCTTCGGCCACTTAATAACAGGATGTATAGCTGACTGGTAAGTGAAAAATCTTTTAATGCAATGTAACTATAAATAAATAACAATATTAAATATTGTTTAGATTTTCTTCTACTTTATATTCATGAAGAACCTTTGCATAATGATTTTTCTCACTTTGTGAAAGAAGCATGATGAATAAACAGTTTAAAACTGTGTTAATTGCTTGACCTGTGTAATTTATATCAAAGTAAATAACATGAAAATAAGCTATTTGATAGTTGACTTAGTTATTTCCCACCGACACAATTTATTACAGCTGTAAAGCTAGTACAGAATTAAGTATTTTCTAATTATACAAGTGAAGTCTTTAGTTTAGGGCTTGCTTTTTTTTTTAACCAAGAGCTACAGCCAAAAGAAATTGGGAGGGACATTGATTTGACTGAATACAAGACTAGTGTAATGTCAACCTTGTGCTTACACAGTATTTTTCAGGGGGTAGAAGGCTGTTTTTTGCAAACCTTTCCATTGTTCTATTTTTAAAGTTCTTGTTAAGCAAACATTTTGATGTAGTGTTAAGGAATTGCTGACTTATGTGCTGTTAATATTGGGGTATTAAATTTAAAAGCATAGAGTGCAATTCCTTAAATTGCAGTAGTGAAAACATTATTGGATACTCCAGTTATTCTGAGAGTTCAGCTTTTATTTAAAGAAAGGGTCTTGTAGTGCAAAAGGGGGGGGGGAGGGGGGGAATCAAAGGCATGACTCAAGTGATTTCAATGGAAACTTGCAGCATCTGAAACAATAGCTCCGCGATGCTGTCCCAGTCATTTCAGTGGCTTCCAGCACAGTTGCCAATGTTGGTGCTTTAAATGGCCCCAAGTTAACTCTTTTGCCATTCATTAAAACAGGAAAGGAAGAAGAAGAGTTGCCTGTTAGGGAAATCTTACAAAGCCTCAGCAACTCACCAGTTAGTTGGGAGAGAAAAGGTCCCCTGCAGCTGTGCGATAATTTGGCTCAAGCATTTGTAGCAAAATTGCATCTTAGTTCTTGAATAGTCACTTAAAATTTTTAGGCAAGTGAGGAATCACGAATTTTCAGTGAAGTAGGGAACATGCATGATGAATACAGTTGAATTTGATTAAAATACCAAATTAAAACAGGGCTCTAACAACACGTAGAAAGTACAGTAGGGAAGTGAATGAGGAATCTTGCTGGGTTTTCCTAAAAAGGAATCAGTGTGGAGAAAGCAGACTTATTCCCAAGTTAGGAAAATGCTGTTATGATTGACAAATAAGTCACAAATAAGTGAACAACTTGTTGCCTAAGGCACTGGCTTCAAGAGAGAATTGCAGTAAGCACATTTAATAGCTCTCTGCCACCAAAAGGAGCATCCTGTTCTTCCATCCATTTCTGTCCCTAGTGTGTACTTTGTGCTGCTACGTGTACTTGTCAGATACTTCTGCAAGCTGCTTAGCTGAGCTAATGCAGCATAAAATTACCCTGATATAAAAATGAGGTATTTTTTTCTTTTTGTCTAGTGAGTTTAGGAGAGCTTAAGGAGAATCTGGTTTCCAGCTGTGGTGCAAAGAAAAAGGTTAACTTGGTGGCTGGGGGGAACAGTGACCCCCTTGCCCTTTCGTGGGTGACCAGAAAGGATATGGTTTGCTGCCACCAAAGCCAGTCCTCGTGCTCCTTTTCAGTCCCCATCCTTGCCATCTGACGTAACTGACCCAGCAGGGATCCTGCGCTGGATAGTCTTTTTGTCATTTAGCAGTAGCATTTGGGGCTCATAAAAGACGACCTAAATGGGATTTACTTTGTTATTTAGTCACAACTTGAGTTTCCACTAGGGCAGGAGGTTGTGTGGAGGGACGGATACAAAGGGGATTGTACCTTTAAAAAGAGAAAAAGAAGGAAAAAAGGATGTCTGTCCGAAGCAAGAGCAGGGGAGATTAAACAGAGTAACGTATAAAACTGTTACAAACTTTCAAAATCTGTTTTCATTTCACTTATATACCACTCTCCAGTTTAGATAATTAGAAGATGGTTTGGTTTTTTTGTACCATTAGGGTTTGGGGCTTTGCTTTTCCTTTTTGAAAGAAAGCTTTTAAAGCTGTACGTGGTAAAGGTGTAGACTGTATTAAGGTAATTTGCTAAGTAAACTGAGTGGGCTATGTTCAAAATACAGTAGGTGTGCACGCTGGGATATCTGCGTGTGGAAAATCTATAGGAAGAAGGTCTGTAAACAAGTTCGGCTGTGTGAAGACCAACTGTGTCCAACGCCTGAATAAGTTACTTGTTCAACAGGCAGAGCGCTGCTGGCAATTTTGCCTGCTCTGGACAGAGGCTGTTGAGGTTTCTGTGGGAGGCTTCCTTCTGGAGCAGGTGGGCTTGGTGTTCATGTAGCATCAAGACAGCGGGTCTCTGCCTCTCATTTCCCAGTACTGCCCCTGCTTTGCACCTGCTCTGGTGCTTTTTGGAGCGTTTGTACCAGTTCAAGTCCCAAAACCTGCAAAGAACAGCATGGGAAGAGCAATTTGATCAGCTGCAAGAGCAAAGCTTAGTCTTTTGAGGGTGGCAAGGTACATGTGTAGGAGCATGCGAAGAGCAGGTCTTGTCCTCAAACCCATTCACTTTCCCCCTGTGGTGCAACTCTGACTACGTTAGGAGTACCTTTTTGATGCATCTGCATATCACACTGTGTGGATTGCAGATTCTTCAAAAGCCTGGGGTTGCTTGTATCCCTAGTTATTTATCTGTGCAGGCAGCATTTAGCATTTGATCTACATAATAGTATGCAGTGCAGGCTGAGACTTTCGTGGCACGGAAATCTCTCTCTGGAATAGTTTGGATGGCAGCAGATAGCATCCTGGGGCTGTTTTACTAGGGAGATTGTCTGTGGTTTAATTTCTCACAAGCATTTCCATGTACTGTTAGTCAGATAACTCCATCTACACATAAAAGGCTTTTTTGATACTCTAAGACACCATCCTGTCAAAACACTGCTGGATCACCAAATGTATGGCTGATAGCTGCCCTGGAGTTTTGATTTTTGAGGAATGTACTGCATGCCTTGGTGAGGAAGGAGACTAGTTTTGTGTCTGGGAGGAGATGCTGATGGTGCCTCTTACCAGAGGGCTTATCTGGCCTCAGTTGGCTTTCATGGGCCAAGGAGGGTCTTGGATTTCCTGATTCTTCATTATCAGCAACCATTCATCTGCATAACTTGTATAATGTTAGAAGAAATTCTATGTCCTAATGATGGATAACCTCGAGTAAAGAGAGTAGGAGGAGGGGAAGAAGGGAACTGATGTCTGCTAAGCATGAGGTCTTTTTTAATCAACATCAGGGAATGGCAGGTCAGGCTTGTGATGAGAATTAAGTTCCTAATTCTGAGTGTTTGCATAATGCCTTTCATCTACAAAACACTTCCACAAATACTAATTAGTATGAATTACATCTTGGCGATTACGAAAATAGGGCTGCGAAAGTCTGCGCAGATCGCTGATAACACAAAGTTCATAGGGTGCTTTTTTTTCTGTATTCAAGGTTTCGTATGAGGTACTTCCCCTCCCTGCCCAAGTGCTTTGTGTTCCATAAATACAAAATCTGAAGCACGCACAGCAGTAACTGCCCCAGTGTCCAGCATGTTCCCAGTGCGTTTCGTATCACCAAGGCAGTGATGTTGTGTTCCCCCCCTCAGCTCATCTTGTGGTGGGCTGGGTTTGTACGTCAACTAAGAGCAGTCTGCTTTGACTTTGCCGTCTTCAGTTTGCACGTTGGTGCTTTCTGTTTTAAAAACATTGAATGGTTAATGCCAACAAGTTAAATCTTTGAGATGCCCCACATCACCCATCGGGTGATGCTACAGCTGAAAAAAATAGTAAACCTGTCCTCATGCAAGGACCTATGACATCGCCTTCTTAGGTGTGACTTTGAAAAAGCATGAATAGTGACACACATACTGGTACACTCTTCTAGTTCCCAAAAATGTGAAAAATTATAACCATGTCTCCTTTTCAGCCGTTCACCCCCTATTTTATTATCTTGTTCCATTTTAATTAAAGCAAAATCCAAAGTTTTAATTGTGGATGCATATATACAATATACTTTATAGCTGCTGGTAACAATCTGCTGAAATAACTGAATAGAAACACTTCAGTGTGTGGAACTGGACTAAGTTGTGAGATTTAAATGCGCTTTATTGTGCTGACATTCCACCTGATGGCTGGCTTGCAGCTGACAGACTACTTTGAATGGGTTTGTGAAAGCTGCCTACGAAAAGCAAGTTCGTATATTCTTTGTGGAAATGGCATATGGAGCTGACTAAAAGGGATCCTCACTTCCACTGGAAAACTTGTGGGAGTTGACAAGTTGAAAAATTTTGGAAATCTCCACATAAAGATCCAATTCTTGCTTAAAAATAGACATGTGCTCTGGTGCTTTGTATCATTCTCCTTGCAGAGGAAGAGGGGGGGGAAGGGGGAATTATAAACACTAAGCATAGGAGTAAGAGATGTAAAAATCTCATTTTCCTTTGACATAAAAGAGCCAAACTCTGCAGCAAGTGTCCCATGTTCAGTGGCAGCATAGCTCTTCCTCCTCGTTGGCGCTGCACCAACACATGCAACTACAGGTTGCCCTGCAAAGCCTGCCTGCAAAGGAGGACTGCAAATCCTCACGCCCCTGTTGCCAGTAATAATTTTTGGAGCAGTTTCTTCCTTGCCCTCCAGTCAGGCTGGTTTTGCAGCCGCTGTGGAAACACAAGGTGGAGGGACTTGGAGCTCACAGTTTTCCTGTGCGTGTTACTATTGGCTCTCTAAGGCTCAGTGAAGCGACATGAGCCCTGTTTTGTGCTTGGTCTGTGTTTGTTAGGCTTGCCCTCAACAACAAGGCCAAGAAAAGTAGTTTTTTGAGCCAGCTCCTCTTGCAGATGAGGCTGAAAAGCACGTGTCTGTTGGGAAGAGGAGACCTCTGCAGTAAGCTCTGTGGCTGTAGGCTACAGAGAAATAATAATAGAACGTGCCATGTAACATATAATACCATACACTCTCCCGTGCTATTACAGAAAGCTCTGAGAAGTTGCTTTTAATCTCCAAGGGACTTCTTTATGGCCTTACTGCAGTTCCTAGATGTTTCCTTATTAACTTTTTGTGTTTTGAAAATGATGGTTAAATCACGCAGTAATACAATGTGCTGTCTCTGCTTAATCCCATCTGAAACGAACTTGTCAGTGCAAAGCTGGCTGAGGAATCTGGGTTTTAGTAAGTAGAAAAAAAATGAGAAGAATGGAACAAGCATTAAAAACGGGTGGCAATATTTGGAAGGGATTGCATGACTTATTCCCCTCTTTGCCAGTTATAATGATCTAGCATTATGTCCATCCTGGCTTTTAACACTGTTTCTCCATACTTCCTTATTTTTAGGGTTGGTCGACGGCCTGTACTGCTCTTCTCTGTCATATTCATTTTGATATTTGGACTGACTGTGGCACTCTCAGTGAACGTGACCATGTTCAGCACACTCAGGTTTTTTGAGGGGTTTTGCCTGGCTGGAATAGTCCTCTCCCTGTACGCACTGCGTGAGTATGCCTTCATCAGCCATCCAAATGTGTCTTTATCGAGTACGTGGTTTGCTGTTCTCTGGCTTCCCGCTTTCGTCCAAACAGATCAAACCAGAATCGTATGGACTGAAAAAGCTTTGGCCTGAGTTTTGGTAAGGAGGTAGGGATTTTGCAGCTGTCTCTTTAGGTTGCTACAGAGCAGTCTGTGAAGCTGTTTCAGAGATCATTTTAAAAGAGTTATAAGGTGTTTTTGGTTTGCTTTTTGTTATTTAAACCTAGAAGTCATCTGTGTCGTAGCCATAATGTGTAATGGGAGTGGATTTCACCTTGCAGTATTGAGTTCAGTAGGAGACTCCTTGCTTTCGCTGTCTCTAGCAGTACATATTCTGGCACTTTTTCAGAAATTCCTCTGTTACTTGCAGCAAGAGATCCCATGTCCCTGCCTCAGGATTGTAAAGTACAGCAAAAATATGTGAGAAGAGGAGCCTGAAGTCCTTTTATCAAGATTTTTTATTGTTGTTTTGTGGTTGTTTTTGTCTGTTTCACAAAACTACCACTGAAGACGTTACACCTTTATTGGGAAGTGTTTTAACCTGTGTGGTTCCCGTGGGAAGGGGCTTCAGCCATTACCAGTATGACATTCAGCTGGAAATTAGGCTTGTTGGGATATTTCACAGCCCAATGCAGCATGTTAGTTTTTCTTGGTTGGTGTTTGGTTTTTTTACTTTTAAGAGAGTCATTGCAACTGAAGATTTTCATGTGGAAATGCCATCTAAGTAAAAGTTTCATTATGGACCTTCTGAGATCAGAGCAAGAGAGTGCATGTGCCACCTTAGATCAGACAATAGCTTGCCAGACAAGGCTTTCATTCAGCAAATGGGAGATCCTGGTTAGTTTATGCTCTGCTTGATCCAGAGCAAGGACTTGAGTCTGATTCCCCCCTATAATTCAAGTGTTTGCTATAACTGCTGCATGTCTGCGTCCATTGCAAATGGGCAGCTGACTGGATAAACAATGCACAAATAGAGCTAGTAGGTGTTAGGAGAGTTCTGTGTGAAATTAGCTGCCGCCTGAACATCAGTGCACTGCTATGGAAGTGAGGAAATGTGAAAGATGCAGCACCTGCACCTCTGGTAAATCTTCTAACCTTCTGGCTACGGAGGTGAGGGCAGTGGGTTTTTCTGTATTAAACATTTTCATTTAAACAAACAAACAAAAAAAGTTGTCATCTTGGTGTAGAGTAGTGGGAGAGAATTAATTCCTAAAGTCTTATGAGAATGGGAGGAACAAGGTTTTTTGTTTTGTTATTGGTTTTGGTTTTAGTACTCAACCTGTTAGGCTTCTTCTTAATTTAGATTTACTATTTTTCCCCTTCTGCTAGAGTCCATAGCATGCCGTTGCACTCCTTTGTGGAGTCATCTTCTGTTTTATAGCCCCTCTTCCCTTTCTCTTAATGGCCTTGATTTCTTCCCCTGGAGGTTTGTTGCCCCTGAATTCCTGGCTGGCTGCCCTGAGCAGAACAACAGAAAGTGGAAAGTTTGGTCTGCTAGATGCAGTCATTAGCCGAAGTTCTCGAAGCTACTGTGCAGAAGCAAACTGTATAGGCTTGCACAGCCTGCAAAGGTAATTAGCCTGCCACAGGGATCCTTTACACTGTGTTGAGCTTGCTAGTTGTGCTTGGATTTATGGCCTGCCCAAAGGAAATTGTAAATAACAGTTCTGGATGCTTTGGGAGCGGGAAGAGCACTGAAGTGCTGTCTTTGAAACGCAGAGCTGCCAAGGTTGAGTTGCCCTCACCATTCAAACCGCACTCTTCTTAATAGTCTAACGCTGTTTTTCCTACCTGTCTGCCCTAACATGCAGAGTGAGCCCAGGGATGAGCCTTGCCTTCTGTGGAGGGACAGCACTGAGCCCGAGCCGCCTGTGCTCCTCTGCGGGCTTTCCTCAGTGTTGTAGTGAGATAGCTTCTTGTGGCCTCCACGTACAGCCTCTTGCCTGGAGCTGCTTGGGACTTGTCTAAAGAAGCCTCTTTTTGATGTTGATTTGTTAAACTGAAAAGTTTTTCTGCAGCTGCTGTAGTTTTGTTGGGAAACATGTTTCAGGCGAAATTTCTAGTGAACTTGCAGGAAGATACAGGCTTTGCACAGGTGATGGTGCTCGCTGCGAAGAGGGGAAGTGGAGGAGAAGTAAACCCAGGGCTTTCTCCTCTTGGGTGCTGCGGGTCATTGCATCATCTAGGAGAATGAAAGGCAGTTAATCCTCTTCCACTGAAGAAACACACACAGCTTTGAAAGGCTTTTTTTTCATGCTGATGTGGAGGGGGAGAGCTTCTACGTCTTCCAGGTACTGGGTTTCCTGCCCAGTACCAGCCTTCAATGGGTTCCTGTGCTCCTGAGCAGCTGGCACGCGTCTTGGCTGGTGAGGCACCAGCAAGGTCCTCAGGAAGCTCTTCCCAGGAGGGCGAAGTGGCTCCCGATGTGCCAGGCTCAGCAGTCATCTGATGCACAGAGCTGGAGCTGCCTGCTGTGATATGCTGGTTAGGTCCCGTGCTATGTTCGCCGAGCAGATTTCTACAGAAATGGGCCGCCCCTTGTTGGAGGAGATGCTGGGACTGGAGGCAAAATCTCCTGGAGAGAGAAATGGTGGAGGGGTGCTAAGGAGCACTCCGGTTGCAATGGTTGGAAGGGGATGTATGGCCTGCCCAGCAGTTAAACATAGAAAAGAGTGCAGATTGGGGGGATGGAGGAGGACAGGTTGTTTAAGAGAAAGCAGGGGAAAAGCCGTTTTTTCTGAGGGTGCCTTTTGTTCCAGTATTTGTTGCTGCATGCATGTCTAGGGAGGAAGGACGGGCGTCCTGCACCTGCTGGCTCAGCATGGTTGGATGCACGGCACCGCAGCCTGCTGCCCAGCTGAGGAAGAGGAGGAGGTTTGAGTTTACTCACTGGGGTGGAAAGCCCTAAGCCGGTCCTGTGAGGAGTTTCCTTTGGACAGGCCGAGAGGGAGGGGAAGGGGTGTGGGAGCCCTGAGCAGGGACATGTGTGCCTGAGTAATGCCTCAGCTGGTGTCTGTGGACTCATACAGAAGGCGAGGTGTGCCACTCTTACTGCAAATAGCTCTGCTTGCTGGTTGCAACTCATGTGGGACAAAGTACACTCAGCAAATGTGGAAGTCACAGGAGAAAGCAAATCTGATTATCGCAAGGGTGGGAAGGCTGTTGCTTCTGGGTCACTTTAGTCCCACTGGGGCATTGCCTCAGCCGTGACCCCGGGGCAGCCTTTTCCTGCCTGCTTGCGCAGAAGGCCGGATGCGACAGCTGACTCGGCGTGGGTCCCTTTCTTAGGGCTCACTTTCACGAGCTGGCGTGAGCTGATGCAAGAGCTTGCGTGGCTGAGGGCAGGAGTTCCTCCTCCCCGTTCTCCCCCTCTCCTCTCATGTGCTGCTGCCCAAGCCGTGCTGGCACCAGCATCTGCCTGAGCCCTCTGCAAGGGAAGCCATCCACCTTCCCTCTGGAGAAGACTAAGTGTGCTGTTGTCAGTGGGATGTGCCCTCTGGTCTTGACTCCTTTTCCTTTGGGAGACCTTCTGCTGGGCATCACATCCCTTGCGCTGCCTGAGCCTGGGGGATAGAGCGGGAGCGTGGCCCCACACCATGCAGGACCAGTTAAATGGATGAACAGAAGCAAGGGTTCCCTTCCAGCTGATCACTTCCTATGCTGCATCTGTCTCCTCCCCAAGATCCCTGCTTTTGTTACTTTCTGGAGTCGAAGCTAGGATGATGGTATTAATTAAACTATTCAAAGGGGAGAAGAGGAGGGGAAGAGTTGTATTTTTCTGGCAAATGCTCCCAGTAGGTTTAACGAGCCTCCCGTTAAAGTGCTGTGTGCCATCACTAATGACTGTACCTGAGCTCAGACAGCACAAGGCATGGTGCGGATTTGCACGAAATTGCAGGCTGTTCAGCAGTTTCATGGGTGACTGAATTACAGATTACACTGTAGAATTAGAAAGTCTAGACTTGAATGAACCAGTAAATAGGCTCTGGAAATAGCTTTGCTGAAAGGGAGACAACATCTTCTCAGGTTGGAGTGAGGAAGCAGGGGTGCCCCTCCGATGCGTAGTAGCAGGATGAGCTGGCATGCTGTTTTCTCTTTCACTGTTAAGAGAAAAAAAGTAGAAATGCTGTTGAAAATCGTAGGTTGTGTTTCAAAAGTCTGGATAAGCTTGGCAAAGGCTTCCAGATGGGTTAAGGTGTCCAGCTGTGATGTATCTTTCTCGTTTAGAGCTAGGTCAATCTAACCTGTTACTCCTGTAAATTGCACAGGCACCAATCTGAGAAGAGGCTAAATGTGGCTGCTTAAAATTTTTATTTTTTTTTTTTAACATGTATCCTGGAAAGCCAGAGCAGCGTGCTAGAAAGCTTGCTCCAGACTGAAGAATGAGCAAGTGCCAAAATGGAGCGTGGAAGCCTCTGGGTGCTGGGCTGTAGTGATGTCAGATTTGCAAAATAATTTTGCTTCCAGTCAGGTGTCAGTATAAAGGGTGAGATTTATCTCTTTGTTTTTTCTCTCTCTCTTCCCCCCCCTTCCCTGTCCCCCCCTCCTAGAAGTGTATAGGCTCTGAGATCCTGCAGCATCCCGAGTTTATAATGCCCACCTCCCTTGGAGTTTGAATGGTCTAAACAATACAATTGCTTGATTTTTATTGTCCGTTTTCCTCTCATCACTCTTCAGTAGCAAGGCCTCGGCTAGGCAAGGCAGGTGAAGCACTGGAAACGGCAGGCTCCGAAGTTGTTCTGTGTAATCTGAACCGGCTCAATAAATAACTCTGCAACGCATTCCCAAATCGGAGGATGTGGAAAACATCTGACTGCTTTCCAGTGCATTGACATGTGCTTTAGCTCTGCAGTAACGTGCCGTTCTCTCCGCTGACAGGTCTGTGATAAGATCAAGGTTGTTAAGCCACCTACCTTCTGTTTATGTAACCAGCCTTTCCTTGCTCTGAGTCACTTGACACAGATCTAGTAGGAGTGATCATAGAGGGATCGACTGAACGAAAACCTTACTGGATCACCCTAAAGTGACCATTAATTGTTAAATGATACGGAAGCTCTTTGTTTAAAGAGCAGCCACAGGCTGTTCTAACATCGAAATGGGATGTGACTTTCTGGGAACAGCACCTTTGTGTTTTTACTAGCTTTGTGCAAGAACTGTTGAAAAATAGCATGAAGTAGGGGCGCTCCAGCTGCCCAAAAAAAGGACTGTGCGTGCCTTTTATCAAATGCCTGGGGGCTCAATTTATGCAAGAGTGGAAAAGGTTATTGGAATTACAGTACTCTCCTTAGAAGTACAAATCTTCCTTGCTTTACATTGCTTCCTTTAGTACAATCAAATTATGACTCCTCATATAATCTGTTGGCCTCTTTCTTCTCAGTACTTCCTCCGAATTTCCTTCCCTTTTCTGGTGGTCAGAGCGGGTATGAGCTCTCCTAGGGACATGGTATCTGCCATTAGAGCATGGGCTGTCATCCTTATTTTAACCCCTACAAACTGTATTCTGGGGCAGAGGTGCCCTTGAAGCATTGCTAACACATTATCCCGAATCCTGAAAAAACTGTACTGTTTGAGGCAGTCAGTTTGAAATGAATTTATACAAAGTCTTAAAGTATGCCAAAGGGGAATAAAAGGAGGATCTTTCTAAAGCTCCTTGGGAGATTACAAGATGTTTGGTTAATGCAGAAATTGCAGCAGGATCTAATTTTAATCAGTTTTTCCATTCCAGTTGCTGAAAATTTTGTGTGTTGTCAGTGTGACCAAAAAGCCCATAGAATTAATTTTATTTGAGGTACTTTTTGTATGACTGGTCAATTGGGAATGCAATTAAGATGCAACACTGCAGTTGTTATACTTGTGATGCTGACAATCAGATGAGATTAGAGTACACTTGCAATTTCCCCAGCTCAAAATACAGCTTGCATTTACCATTTAAAGTGTCTGTCTTTTAATTGTTCCAAACGAGCTCCAGCAGTTTGGGTGTGCTCAGCGTGCAAAATCTTACCTTCTGTCATGCAAGTACTTGTAACTGTAACTGTTTAGGATTGTAATGACACTTTTAGGGATTTTTTTTTTTTTTTTTTTAATCTGAACAATGTCAAATAGGTCTGCTCATCCCTGTTGCACAGCTTAAGAGCTTGCTGCCACTGAAAGGAAATGGGGGTGGCTCCTCCCCTCCCCTTCCAAATTCCTTTGCATTGTCTCAGCTGCTCATACAACCATGGCTTCAAACTATAAGGGGGAATTTAAGATGGATGTATAGTTAGATCCAGAAAGTTGCCTTTCACTTGCAGCTCTTTGACTTGCCTAAAGTGGTGTTAGAGCCTTACTGTAAGCATAAATTGTAAAGCGTTTGTTCCCCCTGCCTTTTTTTTGTTGTTGCTGTAAGACAGCTGCTAAACAGCTTTTCCTTGCTACGTAGATCCAAGCTAGTGTTCAGCGTTGTGGAGGGTTGCTGGCGACAAAAGCTTCACGTAACGTATGCGCATGCATCTGTGCAAGCCCTGTCCAAAGTGACTGATGCCGCTGTTGGGACATGGGTGGCCTGTATCTTGCGGAGTCCTTCGGCTGCTGTGCACCAGCGCAGCCCCCCTGCGAGCCTCTCCTCCTGAGGGCGGGTCTCAGTAGTACTGCCAGGAGTCCTCCCGTCAGGAGGAGAGCACTCCACCACGGCTGTTGGGTCTGCTCCTTCTCACCAGCAAATTGAAGTGCAGAGCCTCCCCACTATGCCCTGCCCAGTGCCTGAGCTCCAGCTACACTGCTTATTTTGGCTGGGGAACAGTTATGTATTTCGCAGTTAACAAGGGTTTGGTATTGCAGCAATGTTGTATCACTGGTGTATGTCTGATATTGTTGTGGGTTTATGGTTAATCGCATACTTCCATGGTCTGAGAGGTACATTGTGGGTTGGTTTTGTTGTTTTTTTTTTTCCTTTGAGAAATGCAAGTGGTTTGGAGACAGGGATGTGAAAGCTCTGTCAGTTGTGCTTTATTTTATTTTTTTTTCCTCCCTAGCAGGAAACTGAATTTGTTGCAGAGAGCGTCAGAAAGAAGTCGTACATATAAAGCCTATTCTGCTAAATCTGTTTGCTTACTAGTTTAGTTTTAGCTGTCCTGTTCCTCAGCTGTGTCCTTACACTTGGCAGAACTTGAAAACTGCATGGGCTAGTGTTGGAAAGGAGATGGGCAGCAACAAGCTCAGGGGCTGCCCTTAAGGTAGTCAGCATACGTAAGTTTCTGCTGCAAAAGGAAGCATGCATAGGTTCATAAATCACCTATGAATGAATGGTACTTTACTTCCCTTTCCTGCCGGTCCCTACAGGTTAGCTCGTCAGGAAAACGCAAGCCAAATTATCGTGGCAACAGGATGTGCATAGAAGAAAAACCACGTGTATGAGGAAGGTGGATTTAGAAGTTATCTGTAGTGACCTGAATATTCAAGTCCAGCAACAAATGTCAGCATGCAAATTCACATAAATATTTATGTGCCTTTCAAGAGGAACTGTAATTTAACAAGGCTAGCCAAATTTCCATCCCCAGTCACGCAGACATGACTCCTATTTTCTCGCTTACAAATAACATAACCCCGTGGGATTTTTACTGGTTCAAGTTAATTAAATTTCACTCAAAGCATGAAATTTGTAGGCAGCGCTCGTTGCAGTATTTCTGCAAATGCGTATTATTTCGTCAGATACAATAAAAAGTTCACTTTTGTTTTAATTCTTTGTTTTATTTGTTGTCAGTCTGCAGAATTTAATTACACATGCTGTACCAGTGCTCATATCACTCTTTTCTTTTTTTAAAGAAAACTGCTCAATGTTGCATTGCGGATGAATTTGTTTATAAGTTTTATGCTGCGATTACTGATGGACCTAAAAGCATGAGCTATGTTTTGGTCTTTTGAGAACATCTGGTCCCTTCCTAAATGAATTGTACGTATGCTTATGTAGGTTTTAGAGAAATTGAGACAAAGTGCTTGTTAGTATCTTGAAAACTTGTTTGCTCGCATTCTTTGAATTCTGGTTATGGTATGAACTGGGAGAGAAGAAATCAGTTTACGGAAGTCTAAAGAATGATGTGCAAATCTTTGCAAGCACTACTTCAGTTTTGTATATATGAGCTGTGTGTCTGCTTTAGTCACCCGTACGTTCAGTAAGGAATCTTTCAACTATAGATAATCTTGAATTTAGGCTTGGTAGTAAAACAGGTAGTATCTTAGAGAAAAAGGGTGTTTGAAGAAGGCTTCGTGGCTTGGAAATGTAGCTGTCCCTTGATAAACAGTGTCTGTGCTGAACTGTGGGAGAGAGCACAGTCCAGTATTTGCATCAGAAGCTATGGATCCACGTTCCTGCGCCTCTGTGGGTGATTTCACCAGCTTCTGGATGCCCCAGCATCTTTCTCTAACCGGATTGTGTTTGGAGGAATTCAGGGCAGACTAACCATTCTTGTGGCTTCTCCTTCCAGCTCTCTGTCCTATTCCTGTGGTAGAGGTCACCCTCTTGTAGAGCAAGCTGTTAGCTCGTAGACTGATGCCTCAGTCCTCTCCCATACAGTCAGGCATTTAAGTGCAAATACATCTCCATCAGTGGCTTACCTCACACATTCCATATGTTAGGTTAAGGACATGCATTTCATTCTGCTGCTGTTTATTGTCCGAGGAGAATGATCTCTGGCAGAAACGGCAGCAGAGCACAATGTTTGTGCATGCCTTGGCCAGCCGGGGATGTGAGGAAGTGCCTTGGTGTGGTGGAAGAGGGCTGGAGTGGAAGCTCTGCTGGAGTGCGGTGTGCTGTAATTAATAATTCTGTTAAAAATGCAGACTGGAAGACCTGTGTGCCCCAATACTAAGGCATAGGTAAGTTATTTCATGTACCATCTGTTATCCAAACACTTGAGACTAATTCTGTGGAGAAATGAGGAGGGCATTTTCTCCATGAAGCGTTCAGTTCAATAGATATTTAAGCACGTGGACCAGGGATCATTGTCTAAAATAAATAAATTAATGAATCCCCAGAGTTTTCTGCTTGATGTGAAACTGCTGTCCAGAAGGAACAAAGTGCCACTCTGTCAGCTCCTCTCTAAGGGCCTTCTCCAGTTCCAGTGCTGCTTCCACCCTGATTTCAGTCCTGTACTGGTAGGCAGTGTAGCTGTCTCCTGGGTATAGAGCTGTCTCCCTTGGAGCACTCACTTTACAGCTTTATAAGATAAGTCAGAAGAAAGAAAAGTAACAAAAAACATACAGGAAGCAGAATCAATAATCTCGTGAGGCAAAAAGCAATATAAGGGAAGAAATGTTTTTCTTATTATAGCAAACAAAAATGGATTGAAGGCAGGGAGAAAAAACAAGAGCAACTTAAAAAGATTGTATAATGGTAGAAGTAGCTTATGTGGTGAAACTGCAACCAGCATTCCTAATAAAATCTCATTTTGGTTTCATTTATAGCTTTGACTTTGAAAAGGGGGTTTTGTCTAGAACTTGACTGACTTGTTTTTCAAGGCGCAAACCCAAATCTGTGTTTCTAGGAAGCTTGAACATAATTAGTTAAAAACCTTTTGAATTATAGATCCATTAAAAATGACTGTGCTTTGAAAGTTAAATAAATAAAGCTGTTGGTGTTAGTCATCTGTTGGAAAAAAATGGCTTTTCTTGTATCTGTACAGTAGAGAAACCCAATTACTGTACTCCAATGCTTTGGAATTTGGGCAGGAGAAGCTTTGATTATATGAACCTTGACTCTACCCATATGAGTCTTTTCAGATGTCACGTGTGAGTTTAGAGTTCTGAATCAGCCTGAAGTGTTGTCCCATCCTTGCTTTTTTTTTTCTTTAGTGTCTGTGCTAAGTCTAGAAGAAAATATGTAAAGTTCAGTCTGCATCTTGTAAACTTTAAACCTGATGGATTTGACTTTTTCAGGAGACAAACTTCACCCTTCTTGAGTGAGTGTTGCATTTCAATAAAATAAGTATTCATGCAGCTGCCTTTCCTCCCTTCCTGACTTTTCCTTAATGATGTTCTTCAGCTGAGGGTAGGTGCTTCACACGGGTCTGGGGTCAATAACATGTGGCAAAGCAGAGAACAAGAATAGCCAATGCATGATCCAAAGAGGGAAAATAAAGAAAATAGAATGTATGATACGTACAACAGCTACCTTTTCTTTCTTGCTGCTGATAAGAGAGAACGTGACAGATATTTTTCTAAAAGAAGAAATGTGCTCCTATCCAATGAAGAATAATAGCAGCAATTAAAGATTTCATATCCTAGTTATTTTGGAAATAAAACCATGGCCAGACAAAGCAGGCAGCGTGTCATGCTAGCTTGTGTGAATCTGAGTAGCACTGGCGTCTTGGTGCTGTACCTTGCTGGGATCCTGGCTGGGAGTTTTAAGTGCCTGGTGGGACTTGCACTGGAGATACTCGTGCTTTTTCCCGCCAGGACAGCTTTGCGTATGACTTCTGATTAGGAAACATTTACTTACCCATAGCGTTTGTCCTTCCTTCAGGCCACTGATGCATGTCCTGCTTGCCCAGTGCCACTCGGCTGGAAGCCAACGGCTGCAGCGTGGCTCTGCTCACAGCAGCGCAGTGCAGATGAAATACCTCACAGAAGTGGACTTCTTGGAGAAATAACCCGCCTGCCTATGCAAGCGGGAGAGGGCCCTTTGTTTATGTGTATATACAAAAAAGATCCTTTTTGCCCTGATTGCTGGGAGTAGTTAAAAATCTCAATGACGGTGCAGGAACTGGCTGAAGCTTTTGCCCTGCTCTCTGAGGGAAAATCTGACAGCAGCTCAGGGACAGCCTAAGCCGACCTGGCTCTGCCTGTTCCGGGTCTGCCCATCCTTCCCTGGCCGGTGCTCCCACCTACTGCTGGCCCTACAGTGAAGTGAATCAAGGGTGTAAACCAGCAGAAAGCTATTCATTTTGTTGTTTGGTTTGAAGTCAGTTTTCCCCTGATCTCCTTCCCCCCCCCCCAAAAGCTCACCGCAGGGTCAGATGAGCATGGGCAGACGAAGGAGGAGAGCAGGAACGGGTGACTGGGGAGTCAAGGAGAGAAGAGGGACTGCAAGAGCCACGATACTAATTCGACTTGCCATGGTGCCCTGCTGTAGATGCAGTTTAAGAGCCCTTGTGCCTTGCTCATAGTGCAGATGAATCAATTCTTGCAAGCTTATTGCAGCAACCTTAGGTCAGGAAATTCTCTTGGTGAAAACAGATTAGGCTGTTACAAGTCACCGTGAAGCTTACCTGTATTCAGTGTGGGTCATTCCTGAACGTGGGATTTAAAACTTCTTTCTTACAGGCTTTTTAAAGATTAGACAGTGTTTAATTGCATCTTGGCAGAGACAGCAGGTCTAATATGTTTAGAAATGTATGTCTTGGGCAGGTCGATGTTTCCTCCCAGGATTTGTCTTTGTTTGAAGTAGTAGCAGATGTACTTCCACTTCTAGGCACTGACTAACTTGTCTTGGAGAAGAGTGGATAAACTGGCAGCAGAGAAGAGGATTCTTAAAAATAATTTATAGGGATCTGTATGTCTTTAACTTTATTTACTTCAGCTCTCGGAGTGAGGAAACTGGCTTTGGATTTATTTAAAACTTTGAAACTCAGTTGGAGAACCAAATATGATCAGGTCTTGGTTATGAGACTTCCACTTTTCTGGCTGGCTTTTCTTAGCAACATCCAAATTAGTGAATAAATAGAAGCCTCCAGTATGCCGATGACAACAAATAATCTGTGATTCAGAGTAAAACATCTTGATCGTGGACTTGGCAGTCCTAAATCTTCAGGAGCAGAAATGCAGGCCGTCAATCTGATATTACAGTACTGGAAAGACCCAGTTTCTTTGAAAAGGTCATTTTGTTGCTGTCCCTTCAGTTTTGCTTCAGTAAATTTTACCCTTTAAGGAGACTAGATTTTATTTTTGGTTTTGGGGGGAAAAAAAAAAAGGTTAGGGCTTGAACTGAGGGGCAGAGATGATGTCGTTTGTGTCTAGGATAAAGATGCTGAAAGATACCCTGCACTGAATTGTCTGACCAGCTCGTATGACCTTGATCTTCTACTTGGAACATTTGCAAAGCCTTTGGGATTGTTATAGTGTTCTTTTTTTATCTCTGCTTGCTTAATTAATTTTTGATTGCCACTTAGGTGGCTGCCACAGCATGTCCGTCTCTATTTTAAAATATTATACTGTGTAAAATAAGGCAAATACGGAGGGAAGTTTCTGGATTTAAGTGTTAAGACTTCAGCTGTATCTCCCATTTGTTTTGTTATAAATGGCAGTACTGAAAAGAGTAAGTTTCACTTTCTCAACACTGGAAGGGAATAGTGCTTATTCTTTGGAAAAGACATCTGTGAGAAAGGTACACTACAGCACTTGTTATATTAAGGGAATTCACTAAGATTTGTAAGATTTCTATGAAAACAAATTTGTCCTAATGATTCTGAATTGGTAATATTGGTCTGCAAAATATTATGCACAATTGTAATTTCAAATAACAGAATTTTAGTGACTTAAATTTAAGATGTTACTGTAACAAGGTTAAATGCCAAACCAAACAATCTCTAAGGGTTTTTTTTCATACTGCATTGCAGTTATACTTATACAATGTGTAACTGGTATGAAATAGTGCTGTTGTGATGTAAACCACGAGACAATTTCAAGACAGGTGTTCAGTGTAAAACATGTTGGATTTAATTTCACTTAAAAGCTAAGTGTAAAATTATTACACATTTGAGAAACCTGAACATAAAAATTTTCAAAACTTTCATTGCCCATTTGTTCTGCAAACTGGTGTATCTTCAGAAATAAAGTTTTCCTGTTGACTGAGGAGTTGTACGGGACAGCGATGGGATGTGGCTGGCGAAGCCTTTCCGTGTTGTCTGTACCCGGAGAGGTTGGGAGCGGTACGTTCTCCTCTGAAACCCTCTTGTCCTGCCCCGGCGCAGGTATATGTTGAGAGGTGCTGTCAGTGCGTTGTGGGTCTGGGGGCCAGCAGAGCCGCTGCCTATGTGTCCAATACCTGGTCCTTGGAGTACCGGTGTTTTCCTGGCGGTCTTTAAGGAAACGTTTTACTGTATGGGAACTGTGCTGCAACTACGATCCCAGTAAGATACTGATGTTCAGTAATTATTGTACATAGTGTTACTGTTACTGTGGTCACCTTGTAGGAGAACTGTGTTTGCACTCTAACTGCACGTGAACTCCTGAGGGTGAACCCTGGGGGGATCGCCCAGCAGCTCCTGCTGCCGGGAGGAGCAGCCCTGCTCACCCGCATCCCTCTTGGCAGCCGCCTGCTTTCTGCTGGCTTTGACATTTGTCTCATCCTCTTCAGGCACTTAATCCAGCCAACAAACAAACAAAAATGCACTTTTCTTTGCTGAGCTGATTTTCTGCTCTTCTGGTGACATATCCAATTAGGGAGCAAACAGATGCAAATGTCAGAGGTAAATGTCAGGGGAGGCGAGAATGCGGGAAGGTGGACTTTGCTGATGGGGTGGCAAACTGCATGCTGACCAGTGCTATCTCATGAAACTAAATCTGAAAACAGAGCAAAGGTGTGGCTCCGCATTACAGCCCTCGAACGGCACGGCCAGTTTCAGAAGTTCCTGCCACATGTTGCCACCCCTGAATTTTGCCGATTTAGCTGATCTTGTAACTGCACTCAAAATCAACTGTGCAAGGTAATGTGGCTTAAACAAAAAAATTCAAAAGTACCTCTTGAAATATTACTCCTACCCCACCGCCGCCAGTTGCTCAGCTCTGTTTTTTAACAGATCCACCTTAGGATTATTGTGTGATTGCATTAGGAGGCAGTTGCTCCCAAAATCTGCAGATATTAGTATCACAGTGTTTACTTGCACCTGGCAACACCATCAGTATTCTTTCCTCCATTGATTTCAACTGGGATAACTGAGAATTGGTGGAATTGGTGCAGATGAGGGAACCGTAACTTGTAGCATGCTCTTTTCTGCTTACACCATATCGTCTGTGTGCATTCAGGATGAACTGTACGTAGATGAGTTTCTCATGTACTGCAGAGTACACTTCAGATGGAGTAGAATCAAAAGGGAAGAAATCAAAGCATAATATTGTGAGGAAAACTGAATTCTTGAAAAATAAAGTTTTCTAATGGCAGCATGCAACCTTGTCTGACATGGCTACAGTCTTTGGACCTCAGTAAAGGAAGTTAAAGAACCAACAAGTGACGAATGGTGTGCGTGTGGGTTCCAGCGGAGCTGGCCACCCTCCCTTGGAAAGGTCAGGGAGAGGAAGAAACTCTCTTTCACTCAACTGTTTTTAATGGAAAGTCACGGTCTTTTTTCATTTGGAGTTCTGAAATATTAGCAGCAGACTAGCGAAGACAGATGTGTGAGTGAATGGCGGCAAACGGGTAAAAGGCACATGATGAAGCACTAAATGGAAAGCATGGCATATGGGGGCATGTGACTTAGAGGAGGGGAAGATTGCCTAAAAATATATATACACATTTCTTCTTTGGAAACTATATTGTCTTGAGGTAGAAACTTTCTACAGAAAATGCTTGACTTTTTTGGCATCTCCCTGTGCTGGGGAAACTGTAAATATTTAATTCAGGGTCAAATTTGATTTCTGCGTTCTCTGGAGATAATGTGGTGCTTTCAAATGCTATATGTGTTTTATTCCTCATGCCTGGATTCCTGGACTGTATATTTTCACTGTAGTTTCTTTCCTTGCTAAACTAGTATGTTGTATCATGGGAATCCTTAAGCAACAAAGGTTGCAAAGAATTAGGTGAAAGCAGGTGTCAAAATATTAAAATTCTTCATGGGATAGAAACTCCCCATCCCACGCACCCAACATGTATAACCCTACTGTTGGCATAGTCTCCCATGCAATACCTTAATTTCTCTTCCTTTGTATCAAGTTCTTAATGACCTGAGACTGGCTTACAGAAAGTGCTGACTGAACATAATCCAGAATGGCCTGAAATATTTGGTAATACTTGTGTGCTGCATGAGTATGCAGTGTGAGAGGCAGTTGCTCCCAAAATCTGCAGATATTAGTGGCACAGTGTTTACCTGCACCTGGTAACCCCATCAGTATTCTTTCCCCCATTGATTTCAACTGGGATAACTGAGAGTGGCAGTCCAAGGCCTTCGGTTGGAAAGTGAGAGCCTTTCTTTGGAAGCTCCTGGAAAGCCTGTGAGCTGCGGAGTGAAAGGAAAGAGCTGCGAGGCTGCCCCGCTCCTGCTGTTGTGGATGCTGCCGGAGTCCTCCATTCCAGAGGGAAACAAATTCCCAAGTGCTGGGTTGTGGTTTTTTCTTCATTTCTTTTGTATCCTTTTTGTGGGGCTTGGAAACATTTCATCTTTCTGTGTACCTTATTCCAAAGATAGTGTGTTGGAGAAGCACAATGAAAGATTGGCGGATACAATTTGCAAACTTAGTTATCTGTGTGATGATAAAAATGGTGTTAGATCAAGGACTAGATTTACAAGGAGATAACAGGCTTTTTAATTCTGCTGTGCTTGAGTGCTTGACTCTCTTTGCAATGTTAATACATTGCATGTGACATAGGAGGAGACTTCATTTTTGTGTATGTGCGTGATCTCTTAGGCTGTCTTAAGGAAAAAATTCCTTACTGTGGCATCGGGTAGTTTCCCTGTGGGCTTGGAGCCTTTGACTGAAATGACAGAGGACCGTAGGATGAGCATTAACATGTTGGTAGGCTGTCCACTGTCATTTTCATTGCCTGGCTTCTGGCGGGACTAAGCGCCCTGACACTGCTCACGGTGCTGGGGCGAGGGGCGGGGAGGGAGCAAGCCATGCCTCTGGGAAGACTGGCCTTCAAAATAACTGCAGAAAATGGGCTGGCACCCCAATATCATGTGTAAAGCCATCGTGAGAGAACATACCGCCGCCTCTGTAAGAGGTGCTGCTCTGTGCAGCGCCCAGCCGGCAGGGACGCAGACCTGCTCACATGCACCTGCCTGACACGGGAGCATTTCTCTGTACGACGGATGCAAACTATCGAAACGTGGCTGGAAAGCACTGGGAGGGTGTGGGCGGGTTTTGGAGGTGTTTTGATCATTGGTCCAGGCTGTGGTCTGTGTTGTGCTTTCCTAAAGTAGCATAAATTTTTGTCTTCTGGTTTGTTATGTTAGGAAAGGATCATATAAATTGTTTGTGCATGCAGACTTTCTGTCATAAAACTGTAATAAAAAACACAACAGCAAAAGCAAAATAAAAAATTCTGAATTCTTTGTTAATGCAGTTCTTTAATTCCCAAGTTGGAATGTAAAATTGGATTACGCCTTAACTTAGGAAGCTGCTTCTGTTAAAAGGAGAGGAGGAAAAAAAGGTTAAATTTAAAATGGTGCTATTGCCTTTAGGTCTGTCAGTATGGAAAAAGATTAGGGGATGCAGTGCAGTCAGCAAATTGCTTTTGATCCAATGTGAATGCTCTTCACCTGAGCAAAGGCATATAATGCTCTGTGTGTGTGTGTCTGCCTTCCTATTGACCCTGATTTCCTGGCAGTGCCGCTTAATGGCTTCTGTTTGTTTGGAGACAGGCCTGGGCTGAATTCCCCAGCCACGCCAGTGTGATCTGTCCCTGAAATGTCCTCCACCCCAGCGGTCGCCACTTCTCCCTGGGGCACCGAGGGTGCCACTGGCAGCAGCTGGCGTTAGCATTGCTCACCGTGTTTGGTTTCTTCGTTGACACAGCTTCTTAATGAAACACCTGATGAGTCACTGTTAACTAATCTCACTTGGGTGTATGGCTGTCGCCTCCCTGAAGACCAGGGTGAAGTTCTGTCAGTGTCTTGAGGATGCTGTAAATCAAAGAGATATTGTTTGCGTGCAGCTACGGCTGCTTTCTTCATGTGACTTTATAATTTGGTACCTGTACCGGAAGTGAAACTGGCATAACCAGAAGGAAATGTATATGTCCCTCGCTCCCCCAGGCAGCACTTTTACATAGGAGGGACACTTTAGAGATGCATATTGAAATTGGTTTCATCTTTCTGCCCCATTAAACAAGCAATTGGTTTTCAACAGCAGTTCACAGGTGAATCTGAGTCAAAGCAGGCTGGTTAACTGGAGGACAGCCAGCTCGGCAATTGTTTGTCATCTCCTGTTTAATACTCGTGGTGTATGGCGATACACACATCAGAGACTTAAATCTTCTCCCCTCAAGAGACAATACAGTAAATGAATCTGATAAGAAATTGCTGAGATTCCAGCCTCCCTACCAACTTTTTCATTTAACCAAGTTAGGTACTGCTAGCCTGAGTTTCTCAACTCAGTGACGCACAGCCAATGCTGGAAGACTTTATTTTTGCTGTTTTGCATTTCGTATCTACAAGTGGGTGGTTTGGAGTTCAGTTGGGTTGAATGCACTAAGGTGGAACTTAATTCCTGTCAGTTAATAACAACAATTCTTCATTCAAACACAGAATATGCTCTGCTTTTACTCACAAAACCAGGTGATCTTTGTGTGTACGTATCAGCAACAGACTTTTTTCCCCGAAGTTACGATGTCCTGAGGGCACATATGTCCATCCCTATTCTGAATACGTGAGTTTGGGGTATTCCAGTGACTAAGCTGACTTCTGAAAGGTGAGGGTGTTAAGGAGTGTCTCTTCAACCTCTGACAGGTCTTATCTTTAATCTCCCAGTATTTGTCATCCTTATTATTTTAAAGGAAAAAAAGATTTATTTAAAAGCCCTTAATCATTGTCACGATCACTCTTGTGGTTTGTTGGTGGGTGAAGCAGACATGCTCTAGTCTTTTGAGGGCTGAGAGGGGAAAAGGTGGAAGGAGGGAAGAAGCTGCTACTACTGTGTACAGGGTGCCTCTTATATTTTCTAATTCACTTCATTCTTACAAAGGGAAGTTAATGAAAATGGTAGACTTGAAATGGCTGTGTTGCTACCTGCAGGGAAGGGGGAGTGAACCTACAAATTAAAGTACAAGGTTATTGGAGCACTTATCTGTCCGTAAGATAGGTATATGGCTCTGAACTACTGAATATTTTTATTGCTGCTGCTTTAATAATTAATCTACCCTTTGGAAGCTGCAGGCTTTTTGTCTAGGATTAATGTAGTCTTAACATCCTCATGTCTACCACCTAGTCCTGAAAGCGAGGTGGTAGCACAAGAATCTGCTACAGGGGACTTGTCCCATCTTTGACCGCATGTTCATATGTCTTCGTAGAAAGCATTTTTAATCCCTCTCTGCCGCTAGGTTCAGACATAAAATCTCCAGTTCTGTTCTGCAGATTTCTTCCACATTAGCTAGGAGGGCTGGTCCATAAACAACTAGCAATAGTACATGGCAGCTTTCTCTGAACTAGGCTATGAAAGAAGGCATGTGCCTGACTGAAAGGGCTGTTGCATGCCTGTCTCTGGCTAGGAGAGGAGAAACTCTCACCCTTAAAGAACAGATCTTGCTGCCTAGAGGATGAGCTCTTTCCCCGATGTAAAAGGCTGAGTCAGGCTCTGTTCAGGGCCGTTCCGTGCTTCTTGAGAAAGACCTCGCGTGGTGAGGTGTTATTCGGATCTGTCAGCAGGCACTGCAGGTTGTTGGTGCATTTGTGTTTTGTGGTTTTCCTGTTCTGTCTTGGTGGTGTAGAAAGGTGACGGATCAGCACGTAATGTCTGCCACAGTGAAAGTGGTGTGAAGCAGGAGTGCTTGCCATTTGTTTCCCGAGATCCCATTAGGTTTCCTGGTGGTGTTCTCTAAAATGAGGACCTCTTGCTTTTTTCCGGTGAGAGAATCAGTATTGGGTGCCGTGCTTTCCCCTGTTCACCTGCTTTCCATTAAACACAACTGATGCCCACCATGGATTGCATGTCACACAATCTGGTTCCAAGGTGGGGTTGATGAGGAAGAGTCTCCATCCATACATTGCACATCATGCTGGGCAAGATGGGGCAAGGGAAAACGTGTTTTCATGCTTTAAGACATGTTTGGTATGTGGACTTCTGACCCCTGTGTTGCAGGGAAGAAGGGAAGTGAGACTGGGAGGTCAGCTAGCAGAAGCGTGGAGGGTAGCAGAGGCAACACGCTCGTCTCTCAAAGTAGCTTTTGTGGTGTCTTGCTGAAGGCAACGTCTTTGTGGCAGCCAATGTATGCAGGCCCTCCTAACTATTGATGGAGGGATCCCACAAAGGGCTTTGTGGGAAGGTTGAAGAAACAGAAGGAAAGGCATGAAAATGGGGGCTGGTGAAGCTACATCTGTACAGTGGGGAGAGGGAAGGACAAGGAAACTTAGGGTAGAAAGGAAGTAATAGCAGGATTCTGACTCAGTAACTTATTTCTGAAACCCAAGGAGTGGAAAGGAGGGACAAAAAAGTGGAGAGCCCTCCTTTCTAATAAGATTTGTTTCCAGCTAGTACATTGAGTGACCTAGTGGCCAATATAAGCCCTTTGAATCAATCCCCTCCCTGCTGTGTTTGTATTTAATTTTTTCATATATGCAGAGCTTAAATTCTGAAGGTCTCTTCAGCACCACCAATGACATCTAAAGGGAGTCTTCCTTGGTGGGTGGTGGGGTTTTTTCTGTTTATAGCAGTCCATGCAGTTAAGACCACATGATGTTTGCCTTCATGGCTGAAACCATGTTTTAACCCAGGTTTCCAGAGGCAGAAGGCCAGGGTAATATTTTTCTGTCTCATCAAACTGTTTTTAATTCAGTTGAGGCGTTCTTCAGAGTATCCAAACAAGGTCGTACAGGTTGTCTAGAAGGAATAGAACATCTTGGCTGTATGGCTACTGCCCAGCCTCGCTGGTGGGAGGGTGTTTCTTTCTGAATCAGCAAAGAAAATTGGTTGAAACCAGGTCTGTGCTCCTTTGTTCCCTGTGGTGCTGTTGGTAACTGCACAGATGATGAATACTGGCTAGAATTGATGGCTAGTAGAAAAAACAGTATTATTTTTCAGTTTGGTGCTTTTCTTGGTCGCTTCTATCAATTTGCAGCAAAACATCCAACAATAAGGCAAGGGTGCCCCATCAGAACAAAGCATGCATTTCCCACGGTGAGCGTAGAAATACAGGGCTCTTCATTTTATTTTAACTGTGTTTGAACACGCAAATTTCTGGGATTGCTGAGGTCTACAATTTAGCTTGGAACACAGCTATAGTGGTGACACCTGGAGTCATGAGAAATGCTGCCTGTTTCTTGTAAAGCCATATGGATTTTACTTTAGAAACGAAATAATTACTAATTTTGTTCTCTAAAATTTAGCTTCCTCTAAGAGATAGTTGTATAAACCCAAAACAAAACCCTAGTAGCTCGCAGTTTAGTTGTGTTGGTGATGTGAAAAACTTAATTGGCTATCACGAACTCAGGTACTCTTCCTTCCAGGAACTGAAGAGCATGACTTAGTGCCAAAATTAGACATAGCCTCTCTTAGGGAGCCAGTTCTATGTACAGGGGTCTACCATGCACAGATTCACAAGAAGTTTATTTTGAGAGACACACTATTTTCCCTTACACTGGCTCAGCTGTAGCCCATTTGCATTATAGGGGTGATAAGCTGCCTTTCTTGCTCCGTTTGCGTTAGAGAGAATCAGTTTATCCACTCTCCCTGGCTACTCCACATGCACCACCCAACTGACTATTGTCTGTAATTACTATTTGAGCTGTTCTCGGTTTATAGCTATTTATTTGTCTTGGAAACTGGCCAGTGTTTTCCATGGTATTATTTCTCTTTGTTAAAGTTTTTACAGTCACGATGGTTTAGGCAAAGCAATGCAACTGTTGGTTTTGGGACACCAAAGGCTGATTTAGGACTCTGAAACCTTTATTTACAGCCCAGAAGCATGCACTGCTCTATGTATGAGAGATAGTAAGTGCCGTCTCTTGCATATATGCACCTAATGTTTTGCCTTCCTTGAAAATGTGAGGATTTTTGCTTGCAGAGATTGGTGCTGTATAGTGATAACAGAACATGCCCTAGGAGATATCTTAGTAGGTTTTGCAGCAGAACAGAGCAAAGCAGGTTTTTTCCAGGTGGAAGGGCAAAACTAGCATAGGAAGAAGACCTCAGCAGTCTGGAAATGACAAACTTACAGACATGGGACAACATTTTGTTGGTAACAAGTGTGGGCAGATCTAATTAAGCACGTCTCAGTGGACAATGTTAGTTTCTCAGCTCACTGAGAAACAGTGGCTGTTTCTGAACTTTCTCACTTGAGTTAAAACTGGTCTAGAGTGCCGTGGGTGCAGGTGGGAAACTTTGTTTCTCCTGAGGTAATGGTTTTGCTTATTTGAGGCCAAAGAAGGCCCGGAAGCCAAGTTAATTTAGTGTGGGTTTCATCTATGAGGTTTCTGGTGCTTTTTTTCCATAGCAAAAGCTGGCCAAGTATGGAAGGGAGTCTTGGTGACCTCGTAATTGAATAAAACGAGACTGCTAATTATGTTTAGGAGGGTTGCTTAGATTGTCATAAATATTTCTACTCACATTTAAGCCCACAGACTTTCTTTTTTAAGAAGAGAAGAATTCAGGGTGGATGTCGCTGCAGTCTATGGACTTTACTGCCTGCTTCTGTGACTTCTGTGTGGTTTGGTAAATTGCTGCCTTGCCTGCCTTGACAGTCGACAGTTCTGGGCAAATTGGAGAGTTATAATTGAGTTATCCCACAAATGAGGCTTGAAGGGCTCACCTGAGCTTGGCTTCCCTTGCCCTCCGGACAGGGGCGGGAAGGGACGCTGCCCTTCGGGTGGTGCCTGCCTGTTCCCTGCCCCTGGAGAAGCAGGGGGCTCCATGGGAGGAGCACCAGAGAGCAGGTGGGACCCTGGAGGCTCCCCTTGCTCTGTTCTGGCTCTTCAGCTCTTCTGTTCAGAAATGTGGACAAGGTGAGGAAAATGCTGTGTATCGTGGGTGCCTGGGTATTTTACCTTAATCAAGCTGGTGGGAGGGGGAGGCAGCTGGATCCAGGTTTCCTGTTGCTCTCCCTCTTCTGGCTCCATTTCTCCGCTTTCCTACCCCCTCATGCCTGTCCCTAGCTTCCTGGTAGCCATATCCCATGGCGTACTCTTTTCACCCCCTTTACAGGCTGTGCAGTAGCACAAGAGAGCCTTTGCTGTAGCTGGAGTGCTATATCTGTATGCTGTGAAAAGCATTATGGCAGCCACCTATATTTGAGACTCTGCACTTAGGGACACTTCAGACGGGAGGGAGCTGTGTGGCCAGCACACTCTGAGCTGAGCAGCAGAGCCGTGGGGAGGCTTTGGGGATACAGGAGGGATACTGTGGAGCGAACTATGTGGAAACACACTGGCGGTCACTGCTGCGGAAGTGTTTCTGCAGAGCAACTGCTGTGTGTTCACGCATCAGCAAAGCGAGTCTTAGGATATCTGTAAATGGGAAGAAACTTTTTTGACGTCAGGCCAGTGGTACAGAGGCCAGAGAGAGCAGCAGTGGCAGCTGCATCGTCCACTTGGAGAAGGAATACCTCTTTTTAGGGGACTTCTCAGCTCCACTCGCAAGGTGCTTTCCTTCACTGCACAGCTCCTAGTCCGCGCTGTGCCCTGCAGCCAGCCTGTGTCTCTATTACTATGGCCCAGCACTCTGTTACATCCAAAGTCATTGAGAAGAGCTGTCCTGGGGAGGTCGCCAGCACAAGAAGCCCTATTTTGAGTCAGTGTGTTGATGCTATGCTGCAAATGCATCTTGTTCAAAGGCTGTACTAATTATAAATTGGTCTTGGGAGATGAGGATAAAAATATCTTCAGTTGGCTTGTCTCTGTAAACAACCTGTGGTGCTATTTGGAAGCACAGCACAGTTTTCATGTTGCAGGGAATGCACATGCTGCATGTGAAGGACTTCAGCGGTCACGGTGCAGAGCTTCCTCGTGGTCAGACTGATGAATAAAGAGGGAAAGGAATTTTTTTGACTACCAGAGATGGCAAAGTGGATAGCCATGAGATTCTCTTCCATGCAGTTCTGGGAGAAATCTGAGTTTCTCTCAGTATTGGGGGAGGAAGGGTGTTCAAGGGAGGAAGTGTATACACTTGGTATACAGCGTATACCAAGTGTACGCTGTAATAGTGCCTTCTTTTTTAAATAAGAAAACGCCCTTGAAGCACTTTCTCTGTCCTGGCCATATGAATTTGGGTGGAATCTCTCCTGTGCATTGCAGGACAGGATTTGCCTCTGTGTGTGCAAGAAATCAGCGGGTTCGCTGCTAAATCAAACGACAGCATGTACTGTCATCCGCAAGGTAATGTGACCTACTGGGAGGGGGTGCCAGGGGCAAGAGGAAGAGCCAGCTGCCAGCAACAGACACGCAGGGAGCACCCATAAGTGGATCCAGTGGAAACTATGCTGGCTAAGGCTGCCAGGAAGGCAGCCGTCCCCGTGACAGGACCGGTCTGCACAGCTGGAAGCTGCTGCAACGTGGTGGCGAGAGGACACCAGCAGCGAGGCCCTGCAACCTCTTTCAGCCAGCAACAGGGCTGATCCCAGCAGACCTGCCACTCTGCTCCCAGTGTAGCTGAGCCCGCCATGAACCTCCTCAACCTTCCTGCCCGTGCCTCATGCAAACTTTCCGATGCGTGGCAGGCATTTGGGAAGCTGAATAATGCGAGCGTGCTTTTTAGTGAGGCAGAAGCACTTTGCCGTTCTTCAGTTCAACCGTGACTTAAATCAACGTGGTGCAATGCATCTTTCCAGTTTCCTTTGGGTAACGCATCTCGCCGTAGGTCATGGACCGACCTATGTTCTGAACTCTACTTTTTACGAAACAGGCAAAATATGAGGAGAGAAGGGAGGAGTGGTTAACAGCCCCCCTGAGGTGCCTTCCAATTCAACACTTTGGGACCACATTGACGGTCTTGAGGCAAAAACGCCTGAAGTATGCAAAAGAGTTCATCATCTGAACTAAATCATTCATCGGAATATTAAAAGAAGAGTATGCAAAGACGTAAACTGAGCACACCCCACTGCAGGCTGTAATGAGCTAAAATACAGGCTGGGTCTTGGGGAAAGACCATAGAGTCTCAATTAGCTCAGCGCTGTCAGCTGCCTGAGTGCCTGTCGGCACCTTCTGCACAAGGACGATGTCAGGCATTCATTACCTTTGTACTCATTTTTTTAGTAGCTTAAATAAAATCAGATTTAGTCTGTATTAGCAATAGATAACAGCAATGCCAGTTAATAGTGTGCTGTAAATCTGGTGAATAAGTAAAGGCAATTGGAACCTCTTTGCTCCTGTTGTCTTGTAACTCCCCTAGGTTTTCTCATTTGTTTTTCTCCTCGCTGTTTGTCCTGTATAGCTAGATTTTCTGAGATGACAGCCTCCTCTGTGTCCCCTTCTTGCATCAGCTCTGTTTTCAGCTGCTGAGTACACATATGCTTGAATCTGT
Source organism: Pygoscelis adeliae (assembly GCF_000699105.1). Taxonomy (NCBI): domain Eukaryota; kingdom Metazoa; phylum Chordata; class Aves; order Sphenisciformes; family Spheniscidae; genus Pygoscelis; species Pygoscelis adeliae. The sequence goes on along the minus strand of NW_008825071.1, from coordinate 1,632,021 downwards.
CTCCATCAGCATTTTAAAAATTGATGGCTTCCTCCTTTAGTTCACAGATTCTTTTTTTTTTTTTTTTAACCATCTCAGGTTTAACAGTCTATTTTCTGACTCTGTTCTAAAGGAGGTGGGAGTCCTGCTTCTCTTGCTAGAGCAAGATCACTTGCATACATCCTCTCTACATTTCAGAGCAAAGGTGAATGATGTGTTGAGAGCTTTAGAATAGGTGAGTGATGAAGAGGTTTCTCTCCTCTTTCTTTTGGTCTTTCTTAATGCTGTTGTGGAAAGGCTAAGTTGGAGAACGAGGTCTTGCAGGGTTTTTTTAATGCTGTTAAGTCTGTTTTCCCTGTTTGTCACTACTACTGCTTCAGGCAATGTCTTTCTCTTCATGAACTTGAAGGTCTTACCTTAACCTTGATGACAAGCTCAGATGTTACAGCAGTGTGATTTAACTCTGAAAAGTGCTAGGGCTTGAATAGAAGCCAGCCTGCATTCAGGATAGTAGTTAATATGCTTGAAGTTGGTCAGCTTGTAAGGGGACTTAAGTGTTTCCTGGGATGAAGATGCTTTTATGTGCATTTCTCTCCCCCCCCCTACACTTCTCTCTCCCTCATATATTAATTAATAATAATCATGGTGTGGGTGGGGATTTGTAGAGCCAGAAATGGAATGAACTAGAAATGACCCAGGAAACTTCTGCCATTCTACATGTATATATAGCTCCTAGACAGCCACAACAAAGAAGATACTGCTAATTATTTTCCAAGTAACTTTGACGGAGGCATGAATAGAAAAACATATGGGAATATTTTTGGAAGATCATCTGAGCAAAAACTAAATTTAGAAGTTGCTTGATCTGTTTTTAAATGATGTTCAAGAGCTCTTTAACAGCAACTTAAAAAAAGAGAGAGAACTTTTCGCTGAAGAATCAAAATCATTTTCAGTCTTAAATGAAAACCTGAAAAATTTGGACAGGCATTTCTATTAGATATACTCAGGAAGGTTGGGGGAGGTGTGGGAGAAATCTCTTCCTGAGGAGTTGTTCTGTGTGCTCTTGGTGCTGATATCTCGTATGGTGCAGAGCTCATGTGAAGCAATAACAGGAAAAGAAAGCTATACAGAGAACTGCAAAATATGCTGATTCATGGATAAGAAACTTTTATTTGGAACATTCAGGTTGTGATAGTATTTTAGGCTTCCTTCATTTTTCATTAATTCATTTATATTCAGTCATGTTTCCTGGCAGTATTTTAGTTTCCACACTGCAAGAGAGTCTGATTCTCAACCTGAGAAATACCAGTGGAGGAGGGAGAACAGGGGCATGTAGGTAGGTATGCAAATAAAATGTGAATGGCTTTCTGCAAAGAGGAAGACTATCATGCAGGGTCTACAGCGGAAGCCACAGATCTTTCTCATTATTATAGATAGCCTGGGAGACATTGCAGAGAACTCATGTGAAACTGGGAAAGTAAACAGATATTTCTTTCCTCAAAAAGATTAGGGGTGGAGTTGTCCCTACCTACTTCACGTAGGAAAAAATTTAGTCCTGTGTGCCTGACTTCATAAGGAACTACATAGTTATCATTGTCCTCTCCTGTTACTGCAGCTCTGGAATACTCTGCTTTTGGTTGGATGACCTTCTGTTTGTGTTGTTTAGACGTCTTTCTGGTCCCTCTGCGTTTTCAAATAGTCTTGTGTCCTGGGACAATGCTGTAGTTGGTTGATCTATCCTGGTTCATTGCTTGTAGTCTTTCAAATTGGAGCCTGCATTTAGCTCTCTTCACCATCTGCTGAGTTCAGGCACTTCCTTGTCTGATGTATTTTAGGCTTCTTGCTCTTATGTAGTGTTCCAGCTAATTTGGCAAGGCTCTGGTTTTATGTCACTTTTAGCTCTGCACAGGGTCCGTTACTGTTCATGTGGCCCAAAGGAATGGATGAAAGGGAAGTGCCTGAATCCTCAGCGCTAGGACCTGCATCCAGCAGGTCCAGAGCCCTCTGTACATATAGGGCATGATGATTCTGAAGAGATGTTCTTTCTGTAAGGATCAAAACTGTTTATGTCATCTTCTTGTTGTAAGAGGACGATGTTCCTGATTGCAGCATCATTCAGACTTTTTAAAAAGCGAGAATCAGTGGGGTGTTAACCAAACTGTTGTAGTTTTGCTCAATTTTTCACCTGTTCTTTGGGGTTGTTCCACTCCCCCTTCATTAAAACTGGGAAGGGCTTCTGAGTCATCTCAAACATGAAGCCTTTCCTTAAAGTATGTTCTTTTCTCAGGGACTGCCATTCAGAAAATAAAGCTTTTTTCTTTTTTTTTTTTTTTCTTCCCTCAGTCCAAGGTGTAGCCCAAGTTGATGCTGGCAGGTTGACTGTGGGAACAATTAAGCATTCCTATTCTTGTCGTTTTAAAATTTACAGTGTTATTACGCTACAGTTCACATGCTGGCCTGCAAGCGATGGTCCAAATTGATATAGGTACTGAACTCCCGCACTCCCAGCAGTTTGCGCACTCTTTGGCAAGTATGTGAGCCATCTGAAGTAACTGGATGCAAATTGGCAGATTGCTTCACCGGGAGCTGAGGTGCACAAAAGCTGCAATTGCATCATGCTCAGGGTGAGATTCCCTGCCTGCTGGAAATTTTTTACGTATGGGGAGAACAAGCAGCTCTGGATCATAACTGAGAGGCATCAGCAAACTGTGATCTTCAAGTCTATTTGATTGCAAACGAGAAGGAAAAAACCCTTAAAAAAAAAAAAAAATACCCAGAAAACCCTCCCAAACAAACCACTGCATGTGGGTTGGCTATGGGTTTGTGGGGTTTTTGCTTGTAGCTGGGATATATTTATCTCTGAGTTTATTGCCATATAGTTGGTGCTGTGAAAAACTGGCATCTTGCATACCGAGTTACACAAGCCACTTCATCTGAGCCTCTTTTCTTTAACTTAATTTCCCATGCCTTTTGTATTAGTAATCATCATGTATCTGTGAGCAGAGGGGTGACATATTGTAATATGTGAAGTAAAAGCAACTGCAATGAAATCAGATGATTGACAGTAAGGGGAGGTGCAGGGAAGACAGCTTGCTTGGCTGCCAACTTGACAAAGCACATTAGTTCACATTAGGTTTTTTTTTTTCTTCTGTTTTACTTGTTTTTAATTTTGATGTCCTGGTTAGGCTCTGTCCCCAGCTGAAGTATTCATTATTTATGTAAGGCAGCACTCTTATTTTTTCAAGGTAAATGCTTATAGCATTTATAGCATAAATAGAAGGACTTACAGGATTGATGCAGAAATACGGGTATTGGACTGGATTTGCCATGTGCCATACATTCTCCATTCTCTTCTGGGCATTGTTGCCCAGAACCGTTGTTGCAAAGAGCACTGCTTCTTCCGGGTGTTATTTTAACGTATTTACTTTAAGCTTCTTCTCAGGTGCTGAAATGAAATTCAGTTTGCTAGTTTATCTGTACCACTAAGCCTTCGGAAAGAATGGGGAGAATATTTTGATTTGCTTTCATTTTGCCCTGTGCCAGACTGAACTGGTCGTCTGTGACAGTATTGAACGAACCCTGCAGAAGTGGAGGGGGAAAAAATTCTTCCTAGTGTTGTGTTTGCAGTGCTAAGAGTGTTGAGCAAATATGCTTGCAGGGATTCAGCAGAGTTTATAAGTAGTAAGTATAAAGTTGTTTTTTTTTTCCAGGGACTAAGTACTACATAATTGAAACTTTGTTAAATTGTTGAACCAATTTATATATCCTTCTCAAAAGCAAGGGTCAAGCTTTCTTGGCACAGGCAAACATTTAACACTTCTTTTTATTTAATCCAAACAATCTTTCCTGCTGGCAGCCAAATTGCCCATCTCATTTCATGCTCTGTGCTGCCAACACATTCTCCCTTCTCCGTAGTACTTGTTATCTCATATCGTACATACTAACTGCAGATTTTTGTTGTGGAATATCAAACCAACTTGATCTGAAGGAAAAATAATTTTCTTTTTGAGTTATTGCAGCTTTCGATACATTTCCTATATTAACTGATTCTATATTCCTAAGACCAAATCTGACACTAGAAAACAAGTAGCTATCTTTGGAATGTGAGGGAAGAGTCATGAGCAGCTTATGGTAATTGTTAGGTCTGGGTAGACATCAGAGGAGAAGGTCCACCCTTGCTGCACCAAGGCTAAATTATGGATATTTTTAATAGGTTGGTAGCTAATTTTGGGAGTGCAGATCTAAACTGAACTTTTTGGATGTGGTTCTTTCAGGCAAGTTTCATGGCTTACTCAAATCGGTGACGGTGTAAATCGGTGTTAATCAGAACCAAGCCTTTTTAAACATGCTGGCAGGTCTCCTTGGTGTGCCAAGAAGGCCACAGCACTCTAGTCTTGAAGGTGTGTCAGCTCCCACAAGAGCAACAAGCGTTTCCTTTAGGAGTGTCCTTTCTCTGGCTTTGTAGTTTAAAAGCAGCTCTGTAGCTTGTCTCCTACAGCTGCATCAGGAGGAGACTTCTCTTGTGGAGAAACTATCCCGAATAAAGTCTTGCCGCGTGGTTCTAGCACAAGCTGCAGTGAGAAACAGCACTCTGAATTTCCCAACTTTGCCTTAAATTTTCTGTGTCTCCAGGCCAAGATGCTTGTCATTCCATGTAACTGATTTTTTTTTAAGCCTGTTTTCCTAAGAAAATCAACTAATGTAGCTCATTCAGTCACTGTGTATCCTACTCCTTGCCCCAGTGCTTTCTCCTTTTCCCTCTGCCCCCATCACTTTTGAGCCTGTTGACCAGTTTCAGTCACATAAAAGCAAGCCAAAATCCTCAAGGTGCTCCTCAAGGTGGAGGAAGGACCTGGCATGGTTCAGCCTTCGTTAGTGGCTCTGCTTATGGGCCACTTGTTTGCTCTGACAGGAGCCATCCAGAGAGAAGAGAGTAGGACTTGAGGACCAGCACAGTTGGGATGGAGAAGACACCTGCCTTCCTCGAACTCCTAACTTGCAGTGGAGGCTGAGCTTATGGAAAAGGCAACATGGGGTGTCCCAAGTACTGTTTGCACCGTGGTGAATCGTGGATCCCTTCTGGGGATTTGATTCGGTCTCCTTTGTTTGCAAGGCGCTCTGCCAGCAACAGACCACAAACTTGGCATGCAGCTCCTCGTCGTTACCTCGGCTTTCTCTCTGAAGCCAGTTCTTCCCAGGCTTGAAATTTGGGAAGTCAGAAGGAGGAATAATCAAAGAGGAGGTGTGTCTGGGATCGGAGAGGTCAGCAGGCCTGCAGGGCAGGGCACGTTGGAGCGGCTGTGTGTGTTGTTTCGGCGCAGTACCATCCCAGCAGCTCCAACATGCTTGGCATTCAGCACCTTCAGAGGGTGCTCAGCTTCAGCTGAAGGGCAGGAGGAGGGGTTTGCAAGGATTTTAAGTGTAGCTAGCAAAATAGGTAAAAGCTCATATGGCATTTAAGCTTTGCTAGCCATTGCCAAGTTTCCACATGTTTATAACATCGAGTGCTCCTGTAAACAAGACCTCAGCCCACACCCTCCTCCTGTGTAGGTGGCCATGGAGGTTTCACTTAAAACCCTGTACACGCCTGTGTGCAGCCATGGTAATGACTGATCTAATGACTCTGCAAACTAACTTTCAAGTCTCGTTATATGGCTGATAGGGCTAGGAAGTGCTTACGCGTCTCGAAGCTTCCTGGACAAACTCCTGTGATATGAAATATTTCCCATTCCTGGAGCAGAGGAGTCCACTAAAGGCAACTGAATAAAAGGAGAAGTAGCACAGCCTGTAGACGAAAGGAAGTGGCCTCTCCTTTTAGGTTAAATAAGTAGGTGTGACGCTCTGAGGCTGGTTGTTGTTCAGACTTGGCTCAGAGAACCGTGCTGGGCAGGACTTGGGGCACTCAGCTCATTTGAGGTCTGATGGATGTTTAGTCACTGATGCAGGTGGAGGTAGCCTGCTGGCCAGGAAGTGGTTGGTGCTTGTTGATAAAATACATCCCAGAGTGGCAGCAGAGTTCAGCCAGGGGTGGCACAGAGGTCCCAGCGGGGTGTCTCCATCCTGCAAGCAATGGCCGTTGCCTGTCAGGGGCCCATGTTGTTCCCAAGCCTCAGCCTCTCAGTGGGCTCTTTCCTGAGGGGAACGAGTGTCTTCTGCAAGTTATGTACTTTATGCTTCGTACATAACACCTCTCAAACAGAGGAGGGCCCTCTGTTTCCTGCTGTTGAAAAGAAGAGCTGAAATGGAGAAGGTAGTACGGTCCCAGCAAGTCTTGGAGCCCAGTCCCATCGTTGGACCCCTTTTAGGTACTGTGTTGGTGCCAGAGAGACGTCAAGGTGGTGCCCTTATCTATACAGTGTTTCTGAGGTGCCACGGGCTTTACACCTATACATTGTCTCTGGCTTCTCATCTACCGCTTACAAGGCGCTTGAAACCTCTCTTCGTTAGGCTGCTTTGGGAGCCGTAGGTGTTGGCCTGTGCGTAAGCAAGGCTGCAGCTTCTTTCTATCTTGCTAAAAAGGGGTTGGGGATGGCTCTGTGAAGTAAAGTAAAAATACTGTTTGGTAAAGCAGTTTTAGAGATTGCTGTTGGTAGAGCAGTGTCTGGAGTGGAGACTGCTGCTTCTCACACAGGCGTTTCTGTAGGCCAAAAGTCTCTGCATTTTGTAGACAAAGTCTTTGTAGTGTCTTCAAATGTGTAATATATATGTGTTTGTAATAGATGGTAGTGAGGAGGATGTGCTTCCAGCTGTCTGAGGGGTAAGGAGAGGCAGGCAGAGAGGAGGGATGAGGAGACAGACAAAAACATCTTCCACCCAGTCGCTAATGGGGAACACTTGATCACAGAAGGGCCTTATGTGGGAGGACCAGGATTTCTTGAACTTGTTTCAGTTCTCTGAAGTTATCTGGAACAGAAACAATCAGAAAAGAGTGATGGATTTCATGTGTGAACAAAGATATTACGTTAGATTTTACTGGAGAAGTCCAGAGCAGTGGCCCCCAGGGAAGTTTGGGCTATTGCTTTTCCAGTTTGTTGATTCAGACCAAGATGTATTTGCAGTTAGGGGAAGAGTTTTCAGTTAGGTGTAATGCACAGACTAGCAGAACAAGGAAATCCTTGTACCTTCCATTGCTGCTGTTAAGATTTTTGACGACTCTACTGGGATCTCTCTCCTTCTGGAAAGGAAGCTGGATAGTTTGTAGAAATCTGTGCATTACAGATTTTTACTGATGTGCATCTGGCTTATTCATCTGTCTGAAATTGTCACTTGTCAGAAGGTCAAAACCAAACCCACTTGAATGCAAACACATTGGTTCCCTTTTATTTGTTCTTTGGAATGGGCTGGAAAGAGCCTGTTTGTGAGGATATGCAAATTCTTGTTGATAGAAGAATGTGTCGTGATCATCAAACCAAGCTGAATTTATGTGCCTGGCAATAAGACTCTGTGTTGGGAAATGGAATGAATCTACTTGGGGATATATTTAAGGAGAGGAATGGTAGTGAACCCACACGCAAATGAATTTAAATTTAATTAAGTGAATTTAAATACACTTGTCTAATCTCCCTGACTAAATTATCATTTGCTCTATAAATGCATTTTACCTGTTGGCTTGGTTTTTGTGTCTTTAGCTGTGTGCTGTCAATTTTTGCTTCTGAGATGTAAGAGCCTTTTTCTTTTTTCTTTGATCCAGGTTAAGAGCTTCATACAGAGTTGTTGTTTCTGAGCATTGTCTTTCCTACATCTCCAAACATTAAATGTCAAAGCAGTAAAATAAATAGCCCCTCACTCCCCCCAACTTAATTGAGGAAGAGCTTTTCTAGTGTTAGAAAATTTGGGAAGTTATTGCAGTGGTCTGACCTCCTCCCACCACCCCATAGCTGCACAGCTCTTTGTCTCAACAAAACTGACATCAGCAAAATATGGTTACAATGTGCCAGAATATTAAGGTTGTTGTTTTGCAATGCAGTAAATCTGGATTTAAGATGTTTTTTGTGGGATCAGAGGCACTCTGCAACCATGTGGGTTCATATGTTTATTCAGTACAGATTCACTCTGACGGTTCTCCTTTGTATGCACAAAAACATATGAAGACTATTTTATTTTATTACCTTGTTTTTTTTCCTTGGCAGACCTTGATCAGTTATTGTCTGTCTGCCACTGTTAGTTCAGGTCAGGTATTACTGTCCTGCCTTGGACAGTATTGCCCCAGCAAACTTCAATTTACAAAATATTTTTTGCCCATTGGGGGAAAAGTGTAGTTGTCAAAAGCTGAGTAAGACCTTCTGCAAACTCTTGTTTCAGAGCGTGGGTCAATGGTTTCTGCATGCTCAGTGTTTGACTTTCTTTTAAGCTTTGACAGCAAATCATTGTTTGTTTGAACACTGTTTTGAATTAATTGAGTTTTAATTTTTTTAGAATTAATTTACTGTAAACATACTGTGATTTCAAATGTAGAATTAAAAAGATTTGATTAAGAGATTCAAATAGGTCTGGTTTAATTCCACCTGTAGAAGTGCAGAAAAGTGTGATTTGGATTTGAAGGGTTCCTCCTCACTCCTTAAACCACCACCCACCCCAGCAGCTCTTGCTTTTGCTGTTAATCTTTTCTTAAAATAAAAATCGAGTAACTGTCATACCTGAGCTATCCCCAGATGAAAAGCAACATGCTCGAATAGGTGTTCTAGAAAGGAAGGCTAGTCCTATGTGCTGCAGTGCAGTACTGGAGATAAAAACTAAGTAGCAGGGTGGATGTCTGAAAATAAGGCCAGGTTTTCTTGGGCTATCTGGTATCTCTGCAATGCACTTAACCTGTCAACAGGTTAGAACGGAAGCCTTTCAGAAATTGCTGGTCGTGTCAGAAGGAGCGACTCTCACCCCCTCTCGGAAATGCCTGGGTTGCTCCGGGGTAAGGGCAAGCAACAACAAAAACATCTTTTAATGCATTTGACTTTCTACATTTTATCTTTGTTCCCTATCTGACCCCTGTGGTGCGCAATAGCTCTTGTATCAGGGCAGACTGCGTATTTGAGTGGTGTTTGCAGGGAGACTGGCACAAATCCTCTGTCAGGAGTTTGGGAACAAGAGAGGTCAGCGTATGTCTGTGTGGGTGGCTGTGTGCCCAGTGGAGGAAGGAGAAACAGTGGTTTAGGAAGAAAGGATATGATTTTTTTTTTTAATGAGTTTAATTTCTCGGGGGGGGGACCCCCAAGTGGTCTCAGTCTTAAGGGTTGTTCCCATTTCTTCTTCAATAGTTCCTTGATTTTTTCTTTTTTTGTGATGTCTGAATGAAATTGCAAAGTCAAAGGTCACCCTAGCACCATCAGCTTACTTAAGAGCACTTTAAGATTTCAGCAGGCTTTAGCCATCATTTAAAAGCAGCTCTATCATCAGAGCATAGGTCTACCTTGCAGATGCAGTGGAGACCCAAGTGTTCTCAGGTTCTGGAAACAACTTAGCCATAGCTATAAAAATGGCACAAAGGATGGTAGGTAAGTCTGTGTGGAGCTCCGCTCCATTTAAATGTAACAGAAGCCAAGAAATGTCTGGGGTGGATGGGGTTTGGCTGTGGGAAGGAGCTGGGTGCCAGGCTGCTTGGGATGCAGCACCTTTGGAAGGGAAGACTGTGATCTCTGAACGAGGGTGGCTCAGCTTTGCTCACTCGGTGGCTCAGCTCAGTGCAGAGACCTGGTACACCACCTGGTTTTAGAAATAAGCAGGACTGCACCGATGAAATAGGCAAATCGTTTATTTTGGGTAGTGTCTCTGAGGATAGCCCTTAGGAAGGGAGATGTCTTAATTCCTTCATAGCATTTGTGTCCCTTGATTTCCCATGCAGAAGACATCCTCCATCTGGTTCCTGAGGAAAAAATTACTCTTCTCCAGACTCTCACTTCTTTCGTCACTTGCCTGTGTGTGCTTATGAGGCTTAAAAGCAGAAGATCTTACACTTTGAAAGAGCTATCCCAATGCAAAGGAGACTCTGTGGCCTCTCTCACAGAGGCCTCTGACGGTAGCCACTGAAGCGTTTCAACATAGTGTTCCCGTAACAGCTAATGCTGAAGAAAATGGGAAGAGGGAAGGAGGGGAGGTCAGGCTGCTCATTTGGGGGGATTATTTATTAAGCCTCAGATCTATGCCTTTGGATTAGAGCAGATTTGGCCCACAGTACTAAGTATGTAACACCACAGATTGGTGTGCATTTGTTTTCTAATGTAAGATATGGAAACCTGCTTTGTTGCCAGCATTGTAAATGTACTAAGAAAGTATTTCTCTAGTGCCTCTCCTTGTTTCATTCCAAAGACGTTAAGCCCCTTAGTGTCCCAGAGTGTTATGTTTGCTCCAACACAGACATACACGTTTGGAGCTCGTACAGCACTTTGTAGCGAGCTTCTTGTGGGGAACGCGCTGCCGTTACAGAGAACTTAACTTTTTAGCCATAGCTTTGCATATCGTAATCCTATATAATCTGCATTAGGTCTTGGGCTTTGGGTCTTCGTATGCTTCAGTGTATGCCTTATTATTGGGATCAATTTTAATTCAAGCAATAATATGTGTGGAAAATACTGGTACTGTAATATAAGACTTTCCCATGATCCTGTAGATGGGGTTTTTTTTATTAAGTGCTTCATCTAAAAATCTCCTATAACACTTGCAGACATCATTAGTTATCTTAAAGCGTTATAAAAACCAGACCTACCCGTCCCACCTTATCTACATTTGCACATGTTCTTGGAAATTCAGTGGTTTGGTTGCTCACCTGCCAAGGAGTGCGTTGAGGATCATTTGGTATTTCATGCACAGGAGTGTCTCCCCTGCTATGCCGGCAGTGCTGTGGTGACAAATGTCATTCCCCAGGGCTGCACGGCCAACCAACACCACATCCACAGTTCCTTCATGGTGGGGAATATGGTGGTCAGGGCTCGGACACGTGCTGCATGTTACAGAAAGTTTGGTGCTTTGAATCCTTCTGGCATAACTTGACAGCTCGCTGTTGAAACTGGCTGTGATATGTGGCATGGTAGTGTTAGCCCCAATCTCTGGCGTTTGTTTTGCGCTTTCTAATAAGAGAAGGCGCCTCTGATTGCTGCCATCCTCTTCAAATCCCTGGTCTCCCACTTTCACCTCCTGCTCCCAGGCAGCTGCACACTCTGTTCCCCGCATAACCCTTACCGCCTGCCCAGTGTTGAAGCAGCCCCAAGGCCTGGGGAAAGGACGAGGGCCCTAAGTGGGCTGGTGTCAGTGCAAGCATCCTACAAACCGCTGTGCTAGAGAGATGCTGTTCACTGCACTGTGGGCATGCAAGGCTTCTTTCAAGCGACCCATGGTCAGATCCAGTGTGCACAAGGTGCTCTCAAACACGTGCGCTTGCTGGAAGGACCACAACCCCCCTGTTGGAGACTGGCAGCCTCTGCTCTTACTTTTCATTGCTTAAAGTACGTAGCAGTTTTGTGCATGCTTTTATTTAAAACAAAACAAACCACACAAATAAAAAACCAAACCACCTCGTTAATGCCAAAATTTTTTGCTTTTCTCCTTGCAAAAAAATTCTGATGAGGGGAGGAGTTCACTTAAGTGGAAGAAATGAACTCCACTTTCCAGAGGAGGGGAATCAAATAGTGTGGGTGTCTCAGCAGCAAATAGCACTGGTGAGTGCAAGGTGTTAATCACACCCCAGAGAATTTTGCAGTTAGCCATTTTCAGCCATGTTTTTAATCAATATGGTATTTTAGTTCTGTCAAATTCAGGATGAAATCATGTCTCAAATATTCCTTGTTGCTATCAACTTTTAACCAACCAAACTTTAGAAAACTTGCTTCAGCTGTTGCGGGGCCCAACTTGCAAATCTTCCAGAGACTGGATATTTTTAATTAACCTGGTTCTTGGAGAGTGACTGCAATGGATGTCACCTGTGTTATGATTCTTACTGGGTACTGAAGCGAGTGTGGTTTCACCTTATGCCGAAGCATTACAAATCGTTTCCAAAATCCATGGGCCAGTTGCAGTTGCCCTGCTTGAGACAGAAAGGTCAGGAGGAGGATAAAGATGAAGTACTTTTCCCCCAGCCCATCACCTTTCTGGCAAGATGTGAAAGAGAAACCCATATCACTTCATGGTGAAAGAGCATTACAAATCACATCCTACCTAGGTAAATTCCCCATCTGATTTCGAAGCATGGATTTTTAATTTTTTTTTTATTTGCTGCTTTCTTGGGCTGGAGTAAAGTATTGCTGTGGATTTCTACAAAGCTGCTCTATCCTGTCCCAGGAGCTGACAACCCATAAGCAAACGTGAAGAGACTGCTGCGTGTTTTGAGAGACAATACTTTTTTGTGTTAGGATCCTGTGGTGATAAGAGCTAGGTAGTGTAAATATGGATAAATATTAACTGACTGCATATACCGCAGCACACAGTCATTTAGTGGTTTATGTGTGAAACCATGGAAGGAAGAGGCTGGAGCAGAGGGGCCGTCTACAGTTTGGTGTGAAATACCTGTTGGTGCAAGGTATAATCAAGAGAAACACATTCTTAGGATGGTTGTCTATACATTATATTCTTGTTTTAATTAAGCCTTGTCTGTTACACATGATGATGTTTGCAATAGTAAAAATGTCTATCTGGCTACTTTAAAATTCACCACATTTTGTTGAAGTGGAAATAGTGTGGTCTATCACTAAGTGGAAACATAACTGAAGCGTCGGATCTAGAATAACTTGTTACACAGACTGCAGGAGTGTTTTTAACGTTAGGCTCTCTTTCTGCTGGAAATATGTTTGTTAGCTGAAAATGTTGATGCTGTGATCATATGGCTCTTTCAATATCAAAAATAATGTCCAAAATGATTCTTCTGAAGCTTATTCTGATGTTGGCCAGTTAAGTGCTCCATTACCTACTGTTCTGTTTCTGTCATCAAGATATATTAAATTCAGATGTCTTTATAATGACAATTTCCTATTCTTTCCTGAAATAAATTGTGCCTTCTACGAATGTTTCTAGGAGGTTAATGAATAATTGACTACCGAGAAAAAGGGAAGATCCTTTTAATAGGCAATTGAATCTGGTGTGATGTATGAAAATTAATACTTAGGCCTAGAGCTTTAAATGTGATATAAGTAGTTTGGTGTAGATATACAATATTTAGGCACAAAGATGTCCTTATTAGTATCAATTCCAAACATTGTTATATATTTTACATGCGTCTCTGAAAAACTTTAATTCGGTTTCCCAAACAATGAAGCTTAGAGTTTATGTGTTTAGGCCCTGTACTTGAATACAGGGGTCCCTGTTATGTTATTCATGTTTAAGTGAGGGAGAGGATACCAAAAAGCAGGTGTGTTTTTTCTCCCCCCCTCCCCCCTTTTTTTTCCTTTTTGTTATGCTTGTGCAAGTATTTGTTCAAATTGAAAAATCAGCTTTGAATCTTTGTATCTTCTAGGTAGGAAGAGTGTGCAATGATTGTTAAAATGAAAAATATTTTACAGCTGTTGCTTTTATAGTTGATTTTATGTGTTAGCTACTGATGAGCCAGTAATAAATCAGTGCAAGCCTCGCACACCTACGCTTTTCCTTCTTTGCACAGAACTTGGATATTTTTTGCTCCCTGCTCTCCTCCATACGGTGAACTGCATGGGGAGTTTTCCTGTTTTGAAGAAGGATTTGGAAATGAAGTCGCTACACTTCAGATCTTAATCTTCTTTGCTGTTTGCAGATGCTTCTTCGCCAGTCAGCTGGATCAATATTAAAACCAAGCTCTGCTGCCTAAAACCCAGAGACTGTGTCCATATCAGCATTTCCAGTTTCTCATATCTGGAGTTCAGAAATTGGTTATAAATTGAGTTCCCTGAAAGGGAGGAAGGCCACGAGTTACAAAGCTTAGCCATCTCCTCACCAGCCTGCTAGTGAACCGTGCTGCCTGCCCTGTGCTGCGTGGGGCTGAGCGAGGCAGGGGCTGTTGGTTTGCCTTGTTCCAATTCTGTGATATCTGCATTTGTCTTGTCCTTTTAGGAGCTTCCATATCACTTTCAGTCAGTCATAAGTAATATATTAATGTGGTTAGGCTTGTACCTGGGTGTTGGTTTGATTATTGTTGTTGTTGTTATTATTATTTAATATTAGTATATAATATTATTTAATATTATTACTATTATAAAATTTCTGTGTTGTTCTCAATGACTACCTCAATTCCACCACCACCACCACCACCCAAAAAAAAAAATCATAGTTTTCTTCTGCTCTGATTTTTGTTTATGTGATTATTCAGAAACATAGCTGGTCATACCAGCACAGCAATGAAGATGGCAGCCTGACAGTAACTAACTCAGCAGTTCTCAGGCTTTTAAATCCTCAGCCTTCCTGTATCCGTTTGTTTCCATTTTAAAGGTGGCCTGCCTTTTAGATGAGTTTATTCTAATCGAATGCATGTGAGTACGTGGATGTGTTGTGGATGTGTTATTTATAGCCCTGCCGTGTCAGATGCAAAGTGATCTGAGCAACGGCTTCTGGCCAGGTTAAAAGAAAAACCACCTCAGGGTGAAGGTTACACCTATGGTTTAACTCCATGTAGGCAAAGGTGCAGGTGTGTGTTGTCTGGAATTTGGGATGAGGGAAACCCATTACTGGTAGCGAAACTGTTGGAGGCTGGTTGTCTTTTGTTGGAGTATCCATCCTCTGTATTTACTGGCAATTTACCCTCAGGCAGTGAATGCTGGAAAATGCAACTACGGGGGGTGAGGGCAGGGGAGTGAGTTTTAGCATGCAACGGAGCACATCTCAGTGCACTGCCAGCTGCTAGTGTCTTGCTGGAAAGTGAAACTGGGCAAAAGCTAGTTAGCTGCTTTGTAGCTAACATGTAACATTTTTTCTTCATGAAAAGGTCAATTTTTATGTCACCACCAGTGCACTTGTTCTGTGCAATGGATGCAGGAGGCAGAACAGGCAAAATAACAGGACCCTTCACCTCTTACTGCTCTGAGACTTGGTATTTGCACTCTCCCATACCCCTGTGCTGCAACTGCGTACAAAGTTGGGCGATTGCTGCGTGGCTCGTGTGGATCCTGCAGCTGTGATTTCCAGGGAGACAGCGACGAGCTGGACTGCTGGGGGCTGCGGACGCTCCAAGCTCAGCAGACCCTGACCTTGAGCATCAGTGGTGGACCCTGCAGGACGTGGTGGCTGGGTGGTGGGAGTAACCATGCAAGAGCTGCACCAAGCAGCTGTGGAGCAGAACAAGTAGCACAGCGATGCAGTCAGCCCTGCTCGCCGCAGGAAAAGCTCCCTGCCTCTCAGAGCTGTTTCTAAGGACCTGCAAGCACACCTTCAACCACTGCAAGTGAAGACAGCTTTTCTTCAGTCCTTCCCTCACAGTTCTAATTTAGCTTAATGTATAATCTAGAATGAGATCCATTTCCCAAGATTATTTATGCAAATAACAACAAAAAAATCTGTTGCTGGTAGCAGGGCACTTAACATCAACTCAAGTTAAACCAGGAGAAATTTCAAGACAAGAGAAGCCTGTGGTGCTCGTTCTTCACTCACAGATATTACTTATATACCCTGACTGATGGGCATCTTTTTCTGCATTAAAATGAGGGCTGCAGAGTCCCACGTTTCTTTCACAGGCAAATTCTGACCCATTCAGGCGTGTCTGTAAACAGACCCAGCTATCCCAAGCAACATAAAAACTCATAATGACGAATAAAAGATAAAAATAACAGTCGGTTTTTGCGTGCTAACGGTGTATTTTGCTGGTGTGTGGACACAGAAAGGAGTCAGTCTTGGTGAGGGTGATTTTGTGTGTGATAGATGAACACAGCACATACTAGTCTGTGGCCCTGGCTCACCCTGAACGGAAGGTTTTCCACTGAAATGGTGATTGTAGGGGCTGGGGTTTTTTGATATTTAGTGTTATTGCCGCATCATAGGACAATGCAGCACTGAATAACTCTTTGCAAGCACATTCCCTCTGAGGCTCTGGCAGGCTGGGCGCTGAGCAGCAGATGCCCTGCACCTCGCTCGCCTGCGAGTGGGTCAGGGTGTTGGGTCACCCAGCGTTTGTGAATGCCCGGTGTTTCCTCTCCTTTGGGTGAGAGCTGGAAAGGAAGCTCATTTATTTAGAAAAGGGTTTTTTTTGTTTACTTCTGTCTATTCTTACTCTTGGTAGAAATGGCATTGTTCCTTCCATGTGAAACATCTGGCTAAATTATAAATGTGAGGAAGTGGCTGAAGAAATGGCTTAACTGAATTGCTGTTGATCAGATGATTTTGTAGAATTTCCATATTTTATATAGGAAGATCTGTTAAAATAAGGAAACAGAGACAATAACAGAAGCTCCTGTTCTTAGAAACTTGAGCATAAACTTGCCCCGGGGTGAGGCTGGTGTTTTGTGGTGAGGCTGGTGTTTTGTGGTGAGGCCAGCAGTGCTGCAGGAGGGTGCTTGCTGGTGCAAGCCGCTTTCTCACCCATGGCAAGTGCGTCCGCCCATCGCTCGGGAGCCACCGGAGCAGCCCCAGTGCCCGGTGGCTCCAGCCTGAATTCCGAGTTTTCCAGGATTTCCAGCTCTACCTGTTTTTTAGATGAGAAAACAGTGATTAAACCTTCCCTACATCTGGAAGCGTCGTGCAAATGGGCAGGGATGTGTAGAGAGGCTTGCTTGCTGTCTGGTTCCCGACAGCCTCGTGCAGGGGCTTTCTCCGGGGGTCCAGCCGCTCCCAGGTGGGGAGCGTGGGCAGAGCTCAGTGGAGCCATGGTCACCCCTGGGGCAGGCTCTCCCGGTGGGACCCTCAGGCATCATTTCTTTTGCTCATATCTCATCGTTCAGAAGTCCCTCCAATCCCTCAGTCAAACTTGAAGCAGACAAAGATCTTTTCCTTTTATGACTGCACTTTGAATAGCGAAAACTAAAAATAATAAGGCTGTTTTTCTTACTCTAGTTCCTAAATGGCGTAATATGCCTATTCCTCTTAGATACATGATGGAAGCTTTTTGGTTTGTAACTTATAATTTATTTTATTTTATTTTTTAGAACCTGTAGTTCTGAACAGTTTTGCTCTTTGTTTATTTTTATCACTGTCTCGTGTTACTCCTCCTCATTTACTTATTTATTTTTGCCCTTGGCTTGGAATTCCAGATGCATCCCAATTATATAGTCCTCTGAGCTTTATCCTTCATTGAGCAAACATCAGAGTTCAGTATAATAAATATGACTGTTCTTTGGCAGCTCTCTCTGCATGTGTTTCACAGCTGAAGGGTTTACAGCACTTCCAAATGTCTGTAATTTTTTTTTTCTTCAAATTTTGATTAGAAACATCACTCAGCAAGACAGAGGAGCGGTTTTCTTTGCTTCTGTAAACATACATAAATGTAAGTGGACATTAATTTTTTTTTTTTTTTTCCAAATTATGCCTGACTTTTTTTCAGTAAGAACAGATCTTACAGATGTAGTTATTCTTATTTTCCGTGTAAACCAGAATGCCTTTTGGATATAGCTCTTTAACTGGTAACTTGGTAAAATTCGGATGTTAGGTGCAAGGTTGTTTTCCAAATTGGACTGTGCAGCTTGAAAGATACACTTGAAGCCAGGAATCATTCCTCCTTGTTTCCACGTGTTTTTGAGACAACAGCTTGTAGGTTTGTGGTGTGAATGGTCTGGGGAAGGGCTTTGCCCTCCTTCCCTGGGGTTGCTCTCCCCCTGCGCCACGTGCCCGCAGTACGTGCCTGGTGCTGCTCTGGAGTCAGGGAGCGCGTGTCATCTTCTGTTGGATGCCTGGTTACCGGGGTTGGGAGACAGTCAAGTCCCTAAGATGTTTCTCTGGTGCTCATGCCAGAGGGGACGTGTACCCACGGTGTGCTCAGGTTTGCTGCGTGCCAGCAGGTGCGGGGACTTGCCCTGGGGGGGGTGCTGGTGTCCAAGCCCTGGGTGGGGGTGCTGAGGACCCCTTGTCACACCAGGAAAGACAGGATCAGCCACAGAGCTTTTTTTTCTCCCATCATCCAACATTTTTCTCATGGATGGAAATTGTTGTCTAGTTTACCACGTTTCTTTAAGTGGTTGAACACGGTTACAAAGCAAATCGGTGTTTGAGCTGAAAACTGAGCTCAACGCTTGTACCTTTCCAGTTCAGCCCTTTCTTTCTTATCTCCTTACGGGCTCTGCAAGAAGACCCACAGGACAATTTGGAAACCATAACTGAATTATTTCTGTTGTGTCAAGCAACGGAGTGATTTGTTCATAGCTCAGTGTGGGAAGGAAGTCTGATATGGTGATCTGGGGACAATCAGTCTACAGTTTGGTCCTCCACCCCTCTACGGCCACCATCTCCTTTTTGCCACACTTCCTCGCACTCCCACTTCCTACACATTTCTCTATTGCTACAAAAGGGAGGCTATGGGAGATTTTTCTGACATACCTGAAGCTGCCCCCTGAGCAGGGGAAATCTAACACCACATGCCTCGCTCCTCTGGCATTGCATGCATAGGGAGCAGCATGTACAAGTCATGCTGTCATTTATGTACTATAAGCAATTTAAGTATTGCTGCACAAACAAAAATATGATTATCTTAACAGACAAACTGCTTTCTGTGTGCATTTGTCTTCAAAGTAAGTAGCAGAATTTACTGGAGAGACAACCTCCAACAAATCCTCTGACCTTAAGAGCAAGGCTTGGCTGTACCTAGGCAAGGTGAGGTCTACACCAGGCTCTGCCAGCTGGTCGCCTAGGCAGTATTGCCTCTACTCACAGGTCTTGTCTTTGACTTTGCATCATCACAGGTACAGTGAAGCACCACTCAATAGGGACGGCCATTTGAAATGTAGAGAATCATACAGAAAAATACTTAGGACTTGGTAAGAAAAGGTTAACAGTCAGTCATCTCCCAGGGGCATGGATACATCTTCACAATTTTAGCTGTAGTTGTGATGTGTACAAATTTTACTAACGCTGTAATCGGAATGAGTGAAATCCCCTTCTATGAACTGCAGCTGGATTCTTTCCAAGGAGCTTGGTTTCCTTTTAATGTTGTGTTATTAATTAGCTCAGCAACATTCTAGCTTCATTTGGAACAAATCAGTGAGTGTTGCCATCTTTGAACTCTTCTGTAAGTGGCAGGAGTTTTCTTGAAAGAGGTCTTTCACTGGAGAAAAGCAAGCATCCTCCACGGAAGGAGGATATTAAGAAATGTGGGCTTTCTCTTTTTCAAAGTTATTGCAAAGCAATAGGAGGTTTTCCATCCATTCAGCAGAAATATTTAGCTCTTGCCACAGTTTTATCAGGATACATTAGTATTCTACCCTTGTAAAGCTATTCTTCTTGGCTGTGAGATACTCTTGAACAAACGTATCCATTTTTCAGGGATGATCCTGGGAAAACTTCAAATCCCAGTGGATGTTTTTGGGTGGTCTGGTTTGGTATTGCATGGACATCCTTAGCACAGCAATTTACATGGAAATATGAGATGCTGGAGGCATTATAATGCCAGTTGCCCTTTTATTGTTCTTCACCCTCAAGTCAGGTTTTACCAATTCAAGGAATTCTGGTACTTCAGAGGAATAACTTTTCACAGATGGTATTTGTAAAGATAGCAAGGAAGAAATTTAAGGAATGTTTAAGCTTTGGCAATTATGAGATTATTTTAATTATGTATGTGACAGCAGCACATGAGGGATGTTCCACTCCACTCACCTCTGTGCATGCAACTACAGGTGCTGCCCTCCTAAGTTAACCTTGGCTTGAAATAGAGGCATGCTTGAAGAGGGCTGGAAAGGGAATGTTCTTTCCCCAACAAGTTTTCTGCATTCTCATTGAACTCATTGAATTATGCTGTTTGCTGCAGAACTGCCCACAAACCAGCCATGAGCAGAGCCCACCATACAGAGCACTCCTCGTGTGCAGAGTGGTGGAAGGTGTCCTATACAGCATCCAGTTCATGTATTTAATATAAAGAATAAAAGCCTGTAGTTAAAAACTTAAGACTTCATTTTGAATGAAAATTATGATAACTTTAATAGCTTCAGGAAGCAGGTTTTTTCCTGAGGTTGGATGTCATATCTTTTTCACTTTAAAATCAGTTGACCAAAAGGAAATCTTCATTGGTCTTCCCTTCTTCCCCTAGAATGTATTTTTTTTTTCCTCCCTTATGGGAATGTTATTTGGAAAATAAAAGCTCGTTGGGAAATGGAAGAAGAAAAACAATACCTGTACTTCTTCTAACTGTGCATTGGCTGCTTTTGTATCAAAAGGAGTTTTCTCACCACCTATATACTACCGCAGCCTCATTTTTCTTTTTGTATTGTCATAGGTTTAAAATTAGAGGAGACTCCACCAGGCACCGTGTGCTTGTGCCGATTCTGGTGCAATGGTTGCGTGCACTGGTCGGCGCGGTCCTCGCTCGTCGCACGGTCATTCCCATTCTGTCTGCCTGCCTTTGCCTTCCCCAGACCTGTGTCAGGTTTGGCGCTGAATCCTGGAGACAGAGGACTATTAATGTGAAAGTCACCCTGCTAGTTTGAGCAGCACTTCCTTCTCTAGTGAAAGCACCCAAAATATAACGGCTTATTGACTCTGAATCTCCCAAGCTCCACTTTCACAGTGTTCATGAAACATCTATCCAGTGTGCCTGGTGTAAATTTTTAAAAACAAGGATGCCCTGGGGGCCAAATGTGTGACAGCCTTTAACAAGCATGCTTACTAGTTGCTTTTGATTAAATCGCCCACATACCTGCCAGCCCTTGGTGCATGCTTTCATCCAGTGCTGTGGTATTGCAGGCTCTCCCTGACGCTGGTGATGCTACCTGAGCAATTCAGGTCCTCTGAAATGGCACAGGGTTCTTCAGGGCATCACCCAAATTTCCACTGATTGCTTTTGACATAAGAAGGGAGGTCAGGGAAGGAAAAGGGACTAGGGGCTTTTGCCTTTACAATTATGTATGCATATATATGCACACACACACATATCCATACATATATGTGTGTGTGTTTATAGATACATGTTTGTATGGGTTTACAACTGTATTTATGAGAGTTTAATAACCACCCACCCAAATGTTTGCTTAGACTCTGCCTATGTAAGCATTTGGAGGGCTTGTTATTAAGTTTAAACAAGCTGAAGGAGCAAGGTGCTTTCCTGGGGTTGTGCCTCTGATGTGCGAGGCTTCAGACAAGCCATCCTTCATTGGCCCAAAGGAGGGCACGCAGGGCAGACGGTGCTTTTTGCCCTGCGGTGCACGCAGGGCAGACATAGGGAGCACCAACTGCATTTCTTGGCCATCCATTTAAAGGTTTCTTCCGTGCTTGTCTTTTCTGCTTGGTAAGCTAGGCTGCAAACAGCTCAAGGCTCCCGTGTCAAATTCTTGCTAGCAATATGCAGTTCTGCTGGGAATATGCTCAAATCCGGGGCTCGGTGCATTTATTTACTCATCCAACAGCATGACAGTAATGGTGAAAAGCTCCTGCTTGCAGGAGCATCTCGTGTGGGATGAGTGCTCGGCGATAGAGGGCCTGCCCCTCATTACCCTGCTGCCTCAGAGAGCTGGGAAACATTTAATAAACCTGAAACAAGGTGTTAAGCTGTTACTTCTTTGTTCTCGCCTTTTTGAGGACCATCACCTGTCTGGAGGTTGCAAACTGAGATTTAGAAATAGCTGCTGTTGGAATATTATTTGCCACCTGGTTAGTTAAGAGATTGCAATGCAGATTTGCAGCCATTGAATGTCTTCTCTGTTCTTATTTTAAGTGGCTACGATATTGTTAAAAATTCACTAACAAATACAGATGCAGAACCCTTTCATCTGAAGCATCAAAGAAAATGAGCTCCTCCGACACCTCTCACACCGGATTTTGTTTCAGCTGCTCTCATTCATTCCTGTCAAAAAGATGCCAGTTGTGATTTAGGTCCTGCCAAGAGCAAAGGGGCCAGCTGTTGTGAACAGCAGAGGTGTTCAGTTTGCAAAATACTCCCATGATTGGCTGTGCATTTCCTTTAGAGCAAGCCACCTTTTTGGAACAAGGAAGAATCCGATAGATTTCTATGCAATCTTAGTTTTGTGCAAAAATAAACAAATATTGACATGGATTTGGAGAGTCTGTTAAAGGGGGGGTAGGAAGTTATAGACCAGAGTTGGAAGATAATTGTTTTTATAGATAGCAATTAACATATATGAGGACATATCTCATGGCAAAGCTTTTTTCATCACTGTTGTTGCAATCGCATTTAAATTAAGTAATCTTTATTCTGAAATTAGAGTGTTCTGTATCTACCAGTTGCTTGTGCTCTTTGTCACTGCTGTTCAGGTTTCCAGGGCCATCCTCCTGGTTTTGTTTCATAATGCTATTATTCACATACAGGAACTGTCATCAGAAATCAGTGTTGGCTGGGAGCTGCTGCATGGCAGCAGCAGAGATGCTGCTGCTTTCCTCTGGAAGTAGGATAGGTGGCAACTGCAGTACGACAAATGTGATTTAACTTTTTTTTTTTTATTACTTCATGAATGGTAGGCAGCGTGCTATGTTAAAGGTTTCTTACGCAGTCAGCCGTCTGTTTTGTAAGATGTTGTTTGCCTTGTGCAATGTAAAACTCGGCAAATACAGATATTATGGGATGAACAGAGGAACGATGTGTGCTCCCTCCCCTGCCACTGATGCTCCCTGGGAGGCAGCTTGGATCCAGAGTGGGATCGCAGGCATCGCTGTGTCCCATGCAGTGGTCAGGAAGCTGCTGCTTGGGGTCTCCTGTGCCTGGAGGAGCCGAGCTCGCCCTTGGCCCGCCCAGCTCCCTGCTGCGAGCAAGCCTAGCCCCAGGAAGGAGCTCTGCTGCACATGCGTCTTGCCCGGGCGGTCCCCAGCTCCTGCAACTGCATGCATGGGGGGTGAGCGAACGCCCTGCATCGAACCTGAGCTGGCTCCGTGTCTGTGGCCCAAACCCTCCACCTGCGGGTAGCTACAGGCTGACTGCAGCTGGGAGGAGAGCTCCTCCTGAAATATCCTGACATAGTTGAGCAATACCAGGCCTGAAATCGGGTTGGCGTGTTACTCATTTGTGCCTTACAGGAGAGAGTCGGGCGTGTGGAAAGTAAAGAGAGGGAAAGTGGCACCTTGTGTTTTTGTTGAATTTTGGTCGAGAGGTGTAGCCGTGTTTACTTTTTTCATGCTATGCCTCTTTATGCATGTTGTAGCATTCACAGCAGCAGAGGCTAAGTAGTGTATCTAAAAGGTATTTTGCCTAGCATCAGTTTTAGCACTGTTCTGGTACTTGTATACCAAATGAACGTCTGATCCGGTTTTGGTAAGAAAGATATCTATTCTGATTAGATATCTATCTATCTGATAGCTCCATCCAGTAGATATGGGATATCTATCCTGGTCAGAAATGAAGAGTGGCGCTGCATGTCTGGTGAGGTGTCACGCTGGCTGCCTGCCCTGGAGCCGGCCTGATGGCTCCGTCAGCTCGGGTTATGTCAGTGCACTGATGACTGATTTGACACACGTAAAAAGTGTTAATTAGATGTAAATGGTGGGCTAGTGTGTGTTTAAAAGATCCCCCTCGCCAAATCTATGGTGTGTAGAAAAGTACCTTTGAAGGAGCACCTGTGTCACTTCACAGATGTATTTTATAATAACTTTTGTCCTGCTGTGCTGTTGGGGGAAAATAATCCCATTTTTCTTACTTGCCCATTGGAGGTTCAGTCTATTACTGCTCTCTTTGCTTGGCAGTGGATTGGATTTCTCCAGAGAGGAAATTAGATTTTTCCTTTCCTTCCACTCTGTCTCTGTCCTGCATTTACCTCAATTGGCAGTTGTCTCTGCACTGTGCTGTGCATGATAACCTTTCCTTCCACGCGCTGCTTCATTTACTGTTCT
This sequence comes from Pygoscelis adeliae, assembly GCF_000699105.1. NCBI lineage: Eukaryota > Metazoa > Chordata > Aves > Sphenisciformes > Spheniscidae > Pygoscelis > Pygoscelis adeliae. The sequence goes on along the minus strand of NW_008825071.1, from coordinate 1,608,195 downwards.
CTAATAAACTGTATTTACACATGGTGCTTCCTCCCTTACTTCTGGTGACAGCAAAGATGATCAAGGAAAAGTGCTCTGGGTCTAAACTAAGCCAGGGGCGAGTGCGGGCTTAACCTGGGCTGTTTCAGCCAGCGCTGAATCAGAAGTGTGCTAATTGGGATGAGAAGTGTACATAGCTCATGGGTAGGGCTTGCAGCTCTTAGAAGTTTGTGTCTAGTAACCACCTGGAAATTTGGGTATATAAACATATGTGCTGGATTTTATTTATTTACTTCTCCCCCTAGCAGCCAGCTGTAAACTTAAAGGCTTGTCTGGGAGTTATTAATAGCTTTTGCTGCAATTTTATCTGTTCGGCTAGCCACAAGCGAGCCTGAGGGCCATGTTATTCTAGGAATATCCAGCAAGATGATCTGTTTACAGCAGAGGGCAAATCCCAGGGAGGATTTTGGAGGAAGAAGAGGTCCCTGAGGTTTTGAGAGAGCTTGGTGGGAATTTGGAAATACGACAGCAGCGGGTACGGGGTCGCCTCCCAGCACTCTTCAAGATCGCCATGACGGAGCTCGTCATGCCAAAAGGCTCAGCTCGGGGAGCACGGTGGTGGTGGGACATGCTGGAAGTGCTGAACAGCTTGGAAAACTAAGTGCTGTGGGATTTTTTTTTTCCTTTCCTTTTGTGCTCTGTTGAAAAGCAGAGTCCAAATGCAAAATCCTATCTTAGGGCCACAGCCTGCACTTTTCTCTTGACTGAGCTGAGCAGCTGCTGGGGCTGGGGCGCAAGCACAGCCCTGGTGCTTTAGGATGCTACCACCAGTGGGAGTTTCTGGTGTCCTGCATTTTACGCCTAAAACTCTGTTGCCTGAGCTTTCTTCTGCTCAACTGATAGTATGGGTCTTGTTCATTTGAGTCTGATTGTTTTCCTCCCTTTTGGGATAGGGGAACATCTTGAGGCGTCCTTAGAGGGAGGGAATTAAAGAGTGATGGCTGTACAGTAATATGGGGGAAACTGTCAAAAATCATGATTTTTTTTTAAAATTTTTTTAATATAATGTGAAATTGTGAGTGTGACTGTAGAATCAGACTGTCTCCTCAGGGATTTTTTTCAATAGGAATTCTGTTGCCCAGACTTCAGGTGCTTTGTCCTGGCCATTTTCTCCAAGGGATACTCCTATATAATTACAGTCTTGGTGGCTCATAGACTGAAACTGGGCAGGGAGAGAAAACTGCAAAGGCACAAAAAGCAGCCAGCTTGTGGTTTCTGATGGAGCTAGTGCTTGGGCTGTGTTACAAGAATTGCTTTGTGTTGTGGGATTAGAGATGGGTGAGTGAATGCTGGAGAGTTGTTCGGGCAGTATGATTTAACCTCTTTTTCCTCTTGATACATTATTTGCAAATTACTTACAACTTTTTTTTTCTTTAAATAAAGGTATTTGCTGTTCATCCTGTGCAAATACCCTATGAGAATAAATGTCAGTCTTTGAAGACAAATGAGAAGGTTTCTGAAGAAACCTGGAACAAATTATTTGTTACTAGTGCGCAAGTGTAAGACCAAGTGAAAAAGGATGGGATGTGGCCCTCAGTCCCTTCATGGCGATGACAGCTCACCCGGTGGGGTTTGGAGGAGGTGGGCTACGCAGGGCCATGCTCTGGGGCAACATGAGCTGATGTTAACCTGGTGTTACTGTAGTCCTTCCTGGTCACTTGTCCATGTGTCCGTCTCCTCCAGATGGACTGCTGCTTCCACAACTGCAGGTGGGAGAGAGGACCCAGCTGGAAAGGGGAGAGGGCAGCATTGCAGATGTCAGGTCGCTGACACCTTGGATAATTTTAACTGAATTTCCCATCTTCTTTTCAGAAGAGGTTGCCTGAAAAATTGTTGTCAAGGATATCAGCCCAGGGTTTTTTCCATCCTAGTGTCAGGGAGAGGAGAAGCTGTTAGCTAAGGCTACTTGCCCTTTCTGATCTAAAATTGATGTGCCCCTTGTCACCAGTGCCAGTTGCATTTGCTGTGGGTAACCTGTTGTATGACCTGTGGTTTTGTCATGCCTTTCTCTGCTGATGCCCAGGGGCAGCAACCTCCCATATGAGGGAGCAGCTCTGCGCGCGGTGGGGCTAAGCCCCCATGGCATTGGAGAGGCTCTTCATTAGCTCCCTCCTTGCCCACATCCCGACGAGTCTGAGTGCTCGCAGCTGTGCAGCAGGCAGGGCTGAGCCATGGGCCCCTCTGACCCGTCCCCGTGTCCCGTGCAGCCCGTGTGGTGCACTGGTGGGAAGAGTGCCCTGGTCCTGCTCGGAGCGGGCGCTCTAACTCCCTGCACCGCCCCATCTGAGCTGTCAGCGGTGTTGGGATCTTCCTAAATTTGCCAACCAGGCAGAGATATATGATGGAGTCCTGTCCTTTTCCATAAATCCCTGCCTTTTTGGTCAGCTGTCGGGGACAATTGATTTTGGTGTGGAACAATCTAGAGCCCTGTCGTCTTTTGCAAGCTATTTCTAGGTTTCCAAAAACTATAAAAAAACCAAAACCTTTCAGGGCTAATGGCTTTCTGCAGACGCTCCAAAGATGTGTGTGGATCCGAGATGCGCCATACCTCATCCACCCATGGCCTGACTCCAGAAACGTCTTCCTTTCTGCTCCGCTCCCTGGGTTCTTCCAGGCACACCTATTTCCAGATGGGGTGACATAAAGGGCATGCACCAGTTCAAGTACCATATAATTGTAATTAATTAATTCACTGATGTTTATACGCAGCTTCTTTTTGGCAAAACTGCAGATGTGCTTGCCGAAGGGCCTCCCAGCACTTCATGTGCTCTGTGGAATGGACCTGCTTTTGCCTGTGAAGGCTTGTTCAGGCTTTCCCTTCTTTCTAACAAGAGTCCCAAAGGACTACGCAGGGGGAGTGAGGGAGAGAAAATGGATCCCATTTAAAGAAAAGTAATTTCAGTATTCCAAAACCTGCTTGGGAGATCCTACCTGATCCGACTCTGGTGGTGTACTATGGGCTGGCCTCTATGAAATAATGATGAACTTCTCATTTTCAGTTGTTTCTTTGTTTTGGTCTGTCAAGAAAATCTCACTCTAACCTTGCCACTGTTGTCACATAGCATGCAACGTGGATCAAATGAGGACTTGCACCTGACAATGTTGCCTACAGACCGTAGATTTCCTGGTCCTAAAAACTACTTATTGTACTTTTTAGACATGTTTGGAAAATGCTGCAGGTTTGAAACCACTGTTGGACTCTGTATTCACCTAAGGTGCAAGAGTGTACCGCGACAACCTGCTTGTTAAAGCTAGATAGTCAGAAATTCTGACCAAGCTCAAAGCCCTGTAGGTCCATCGGCATCAGAGGCAGCTTTTCTCAGGCTAGCATCCATCATGAAACTCAACTCCCCCGAAATCCGACAGCTGTCCCTGCTCCGGGGGAGTGCACCAGTGAGGGAAGCCAGCCCAGGACATCTCCAAGGCTGCCTCCAGAGGGAATTGTGGGGAGCGTCAGGGACAGAGCCCTCCTCAGCGGGGGCTTTTCCCTCAGCATGTATCTAGAAAGTTTAACTAACACATCCTAGGGGTGCATGTGGCTCTCTTAGGAGTCAAGTAGGGCCATTGCTGCAATGCTAGGGGTAAGCAAAAAGGACAATATTATGAAGTAGTGGGGGAGCTGCTCTGAAATCTGTCCTCTTAGTATACCAAAAATTTTGGTTTGAAAGTCCTTTTCTTGAGCTTGGCCTTTGTCACTAGGAACAGCCAATATAGCTGCTGTGGTTCTTATTCCCTTGGTTAATATTTGAAAATATTTCCCATGGGATTTCTAAATAACTCAGTGAGAGACTATATAGAAGGACAAAGTTGGGTTTTTTTGTGGGGTTGGGGGCCCCCCCCCCCCCCCCCCCCCCCCGAAGTATCTAAGTAGGCAGATTTTGCACAACCACACTCATTCTCTCACGGATTTAATTCATGCATGCTCTCACACCCGTGCAATCACAAGTACCAAGGCGTATGTCCACGTGGTCTGGCCAAGGTCACTTATGTGGCACAGAGGACAAGAGGCAGTGGCTGCTGTGTCCTCATCACATCCCTGAGGTAGTTTTTGGCAGGCAACAACAAACCAGTTTGGGGTTGCTTTTCATACCCTTTAGGAGTTGGTGATGTTTACAATTTTTTGCTTTATTGTTTTTTCTCATCCCTCACAATTCTTAGGCAAACTTAATGAATTTCTGTTCTTTTTTTCTCATAGTCTTGATATTTTGTGACTCCAGTCCTGTTCTTCATCTTCTTGATATCTTATCTGTACGTCAGGTTGTTCCTCCTCCTTTTGTTACTTGAATGAAATCATGGGTAGGGTGTGATTGGCACAATGGGCATGTGCCATTTCTTTAACCCGTGCCTTGCCTATCCTTCTGGTGCCTGCTCGCTTGCTCTCACACACATACACTCATACACGCACACAGACTTTTACTCTGCCTTTGTTCATCACCAGTTTTAATACTTCTGGTGCAAATCGCTGCGTGCAGACTCATGGAGTAATGTATGTGGCCCCAGTGCTGTTCCTTCTGTGCCAGAATGTGTCTCTGCGCATCCTGCATGTTAGTAGTGGGGTTTCTTTGAGTGCATCAAACAACTCCCGAAAATGCTTGAATCCCTTGTAAGAAGGGGCACAGTTCACACTGTCTCTCTCTGTGGCAGGTTTGAGGGCTGCCAGGCTGGTGAACATTGATTTGGTCACTTCTGTAGTAGAAGGACATACAGGATAGGGTCGAAAGGAGGATTTCTACTCTTTATTTCTGCATTTCCCAGCCAGAGGCATGTGCTGTGCAATGAGCCTCGTGCATTCAGTGTCTCATGGCTGTGTTGCTTATGGGGCCCGGGTCTGCACCACACGTGTGGTGAGGCGATTACCTTCAGGCTGGGTTGTACTTAACGGCGTGTGTGGAGCAGTTCTGCCACAGGGATTGACTGGGTCCCATTTCTGCACCTGTGATGTCCACTGTTACTGGGCGTCTACCGATGGTGGGAACGTCTGTCCCACGTGTCCTGGGCATGTCCGATTTCACTGCCCAAGTACTGAAGGACTGCTTTGTGTACAGGTTTCAACTTGCCCATACAATCATTTCCCTGGGATTTGTGGAAATTAGACGACTGAGTTGTATCTACTGCTCTGACTGAGCTGCCTAGAGTAGAAATACTAGGCTAGGAAGCAAAATGCTTTCCATGCCTGTCTCCTTGCCCACACAAAATTTTCCAAGTAGAGCAAACAGATGTATCCAGGAGTTTTTGGTACTGATGGTAATTTCCATGATTTGTGTGTATGATGAGGGTTTACTTGATTCTCCATGCTCCACCAAGTGATTGAGGTGGCAGCCTTTTCACTGAGTGGGGAAGCTGGAGCTTTCTTGCTGGATTTGCCACGGGTGGATAAAGCTGATCTCTGCCTTGTAGTGATTTCACACGAGACGGTAATTTATCACGTGAACTGGGTGGAAATTGTTGTGGCCACAGAGGCCTTGTGCTTGAGTGCGTCGTGGCACCAGTGGGAGCATCAGCAGGGTGCAGGGTGCCTTTCCTAGGGCTGGGGCAGAGGTGCTGCGGTGGGCAGCTTTGCTGGCAGAGGTGGGAAAAGGCTGACTGCTAAATGCTTGCTAAAAACTGCGGTGCTGAATCTTTTATCGTATAAAATTGATGCGAGAGATGTTGGAAAGTCAGTAGGCTGTCCTAATATGTAGAACATTTCAACAGAGATGTGATATTTCATATACATGGAGCGCCTGCTGATGTCACTTGAAAGTCATGCTCACCCAGCTACAGCAGGGATTTTTTTCTTTTGTGTTCTCCAGCTTTTTTAGAGGAAAGGGCAAAAATTGATCATATGCGCATGATAATCCAGAGAAGAAAATAGATGCTAAACAACCTCTGAAGTTATTTCCTTTCTATACAATGAATAACTGCTGCATATGGAGTTACGTACTATGCGCCAGTGACTTAATAAAATATAATTTTATTATTTGGACACCTCTTTCTGACTTCATATAAAAGTTGCTCTCCTCTTGGTTATTTTTTTTTTATCTGATACTAACTTAAGCAATGCAATTGAAATGCCAAAGCCTTACCTATCTAATGCAGACTTCCCATTTCTATAGCAACAAAACTCGTTCTTGTTACTTAATGAAGGAATATTGGAGTGTGAGTAACTGGGACTTTAAGGTTTAGAAAAATAAACAGAACCACTTTATATTTGAAGATTAGGGAAATAAAACGGAAGTGACCTCTTTGAATAGAATAAAAAAAAAACGCCTAGGCTTGGGATACTTCATTAGTAAGAATGAAACCGTATTAATGTAATAAGGAGCTTTGTGTTTTAATCTTGTTTTTCTAATTAAAATGTAAAAGGCTTTTATAGCAAGTGAGAGTCTTTGAGGGTTTTTCCCCCCCCTTCTTTTTCCAAAGCTGCTGTGTTTGTGGTTAAGCTAATGAAAATTTGGGCTGCCTCGCAACAGATACATTTTCCTTCTGTATTGGCAAAAATCCATCCATAGTTTTTGTCATTGGCTGAAAAGAAAGGGGGGGAAAAACCAGCGTGTGGTGTTTAATCCTACGTTTGATCTGCAAGCTAGTTCCTGGTCAGCTAGTTTAAATCTGTGTTACAGTGATAAATGCTGAACAAGCCACAGATGAGAGAGTGAATGAAGGAGCAGCTGTCATCTCTTCCTATTGTCTTATGGCTTTTCAATTACAATTTTAACAACCGTTAAATTCTAATTTAAAACAACCATAGGAAACATCCCAAGGAAAAGCAACAATGCTGACAGCAACATATCATGAATGTTTACGAGCCTATGTTTCTGTATCAGCGTGCTGATAAGTACTACACAACATTTGTGGCAGGCTTAGTGTGCTTAATTATTAATCTGTAGAGTGAATGTCAGCAAATGGGAAATATGAAATAGGGGCTTCTGTTGCAATCTTACTGGCAAAAAAAATTGTTTGAATATATTTCCACGAGGCAGTTCAATTTTCCTGCTATTTCTTCTGTGATTTTTTTGTTGTTGTGGTGGTTTTTTTTAAAGCTGTGATTCTGATAAATTCATCTTCATTTCTGAGCACTAAATAAAAGGTAGCCAGGATTTAAGGAAGCTTTTATCTACTGAGCGCACTTGTCACAAGGCAGCTGAGACAACCGATGATACCAGTGGTGGTAGTAAATTGCCCCACAGCAAAAGGAAGGATGGAGGACAGGATAAGACAGATGGAAGGCTGGCTTGTTTGAAAGTTGATCAAGATTAGCTGTTGCGAAAACAAAAAGCAAACGCAGAAACAACCCATTCAGCAAAATCCAGCTTGAAACCGGCTGAGTCGTAGCATATTAAACTGTGGGCAGGTGGCATCCCGTATGAGCTGGGCAGCTGTATCCTGCTGAGAGCTGCGTTCTTCTTGCCTCCCAGCGAACTGATTGGAAAGGCATGCAGCATCTCTGAGAACTGTGAAAAGGCTCGACCCAAAATCTTTGGGTTGTATTTTACCCTACATTCCCTTTAAAAAACCAAATATCTTAGAATTTGGTAAAATGCTTCTCTAGGCAGAGACTGAAGGAGAGCTGACAATGAGGATACAGCAGGTCTGCAGGAGGTGCAATAGGTGTATGGAAGTGGCAATGTTTGCACCACAGCCAGCTGTTAATGGGCTTCTCCATTGCTGCTAGGGTATTTGAAGCCTAAATACAGGAGGAAACAAGATTTATGTGATTGTGCATAACTTTGGCCCAAGATCTCGAAGAACATTAACTCCCTGGAAGTTTCATAAAGAGATGCTCTGTGGGTGCCTTTGCTGTTGGGGGGCTAATGCATTCGCGTGTGCTCTGTGTTTCAGGGATAGAGCTCTGTCCCCCTGGGCACCGGTTCATGATCACCATGGTGGCGAGCTTCATCGAAATGTCGGGGCAGTTCCTCATGCCAGGGCTGGCTGCCCTCTGCAGGGACTGGCAGG
>NW_008825071.1:1589033-1600129 GCF_000699105.1 Pygoscelis adeliae | reverse complement strand
TTACTGGGTGTAAGTATTTCTTCCTCCTGTCGGGTCAAAGACAACACGAGCTCCTAATGTTGGACTTGGGAGGTGCTCTGCTGCCTGGAAGTGTATGTGCTTCACAATACATATGAGCCTTTCCCTTTGTTGTTACATTCACCTTTTGCAAAGATTTGGCTTTGAAATAAGAAATAATAACTTTATAATTTGCTGTAGCACACACATAGGTTACATGCTGCAACCTGGTGGGAACTCAGGAGGTGGTCCTCTTTCGTTGAGCAGCAAGTTGTACTTTGCTATTATTCTGGCTGTTACTTCCCCTTTAAAGATGAAAACAATTCTTGAGAGGATGCATCTCAACCTAGCTGTTGTCAGGTTGTGGTTGCACAGCTAAATTTTCTCTTAAAACCTGTATTGTGATTCTGGGCTGTCACTGTTGGTTTCTTTGTCCCGGGTTAGCCAAGCTAGGTTAAAAATAACATGTGTCAGCTCTTGAACAAGCGCACTTGGACATCTTGTGTGCGTGAGGTAGCCAGCCCTGAACTAGACTGCCTGCTCGATTTTGCCCGAATCAGCGCACGCTGTGCTGTGAAGCCTGGGTGGCCGGTCTGCGCTGGGCGGTGGCTCAGGATCGTTCCCGCAAGGAATCCTCCCCGCCTGCCTGCTCCCACTCCTCTCTGCCTGCTGCACCGGCGGCACTGCAGCCTTGGTACGGCTATCCTGAGAGAAGTAGGGTGGCTCTCACCTTGGGGGTGGTGCCGAGTCTATCCCCACCAGGACTGTATAAACCTCCCAAAAAAATCTTTCTTTGTTGTTCTGTCTTAATAGTGACACGCAGTGGCGGCATAACACAACAGAGGCTTATGAGAGCAGTGTTGTACAAAACCATAACAGTAAGAACATGCTAGATCATTCGTTTTAAATATAACACTAACAAGATTAAAATACTTAGTTGCTGTACGCTGAAAAAAAATGAGGAAAAAATGCCACCACGCTGTGCAGGACCAAGTTGTTTATGTACCGTGGGGGGCCAAGCTGCCCCTTATAATGCCTGACAAGTTGCAACATGTAAAAACTTGTTATAGTGTGTAACAATTTTTTAACAGTTATATATTTTTCTATTAACGCATGAAGGCCTTACAGAGATCTCCTGCGTTCATGGCAGTAATCTCAGCGGGGATTTCTTTGCTTATCCCCGAGGTAGACGTGCTGCAGCTTGGGCTGAGAACAAAACACAGCACACCGGGAAAAGTTAGAAGTCCTTTACAAGCTAATGGCTTCCCCCCCACCCTGTTTTCCAACATACAACATCTAAATAGTCTCATCTTGTCAGTGTTAATCTTGATGATGAATAAGCTAGAGTGTTCTTGTTAATGTATGATATGTATTTCCATGTTATACACATGGAAACACACACATATGCAGGTCTACTCCAAAACCTCCTATTGGGATGCCCACCAGCTGGAAAGCATTATATCCACCACTGGGTAGGACCCAATATCAAACATAATGTTTACAGATATTTGTGTCCAAAAGGACAGTACGGTAGTATGAAGACACTTAACGAATGCAATAGACAACACGGACAGCAGTAACTCCTCAGCAGTCTTCTGGAGGTAGCACATTTTCCAGGTGGCTGAGTCAGGGCCTCCTACGTTCCTGTTGAGAGGTCATCCCTGGGAGACATTAAAAGCAATAGGAAATGCTAACATTTATTTCCTAATCAGGTGAGGAATTGGTTAGATGGTTGCATCCAGAGGGTAGTGGTCAACCGCTCAATGTCCAGATGGAGATTGCTGACGAGTGGCGTCCCACAGGGGTCTGTATTGGGACCGGTACTGTTTAATATCTTCATCAGTGACATACAGTGGAATCGAGTGCACCCTCAGCAAGTTTGCAGATGACACCAAGCTGAGTGATGTGGTCGACATGCCAGAGGGATGGGATGCCATCCAGAGGGACCTGGACAAGCTTGAGAAGTGGGCCTGTGTGAACCTCATGAGGTTCAACAAGACCAAGTGCAAGGTCCTGAACCTGGGTCAGGGCAACCCCCGGTATCAATACAGGCTGGGGGATGAAGGGATTGAGAGCAGCCCTGCCGATTTTTTTTCATATCCTGGGCTGCATCCAAAGCAGTGTGGCCAGCAGGTCGAGGGAGGGGATTCTGCCCCTCTACTCTGCTCTGGTGAGACCCCACCTGGAGTAGTGCGTCCAGCTCTGGAGCCCTCAGCATAAGACAGACACGGACCTGTTGGAGCGGGTCCAGAGGAGGGCCACAAAAATGATCAGGGGGATGGAACACCTCTCCCATGAAGAAAGGCTGAGAGAGTTGGGGTTGTTCAGCCTAGAGAAGAGAAGGCTTTGGGGAGACCTTCTTGCAGCCTATCAGTACTTCAAGGGGGCTTATAAAAAAGATGGCGGCAGACTTTTTAGCAGGGCCTGTGGCGACAGGACAAGGGGGAATGGCTTTAAACTGAAGGGGAATAGATTCAGACTAGATATAAGGGAGCAATTTTTTACGCTGAGAGTGGTGAAGCACTGGCACAGGTTGCTCAGAGAGGTGGTGGATGCCCCATCCCTGGAAACATTCGAGGTCAGGTTGGCCGGGGCTCTGAGCAACCTGATGTAGTTGAAGATGTCCCTGCCCACGGCAGGGGGGCTGGACTAGATGACCTTTAGAGGTCCCTTCCAACCCAAACTATTCTATGATTCTATGATTCTATAATCTCCAAGACCTTTGTGGCTTTTTGGCTGGACAAGACAGGCAGACCACGCAAATAGATCCCCCTTATATAATGTGTGATATGACAGCTTGATAAATAGTGGTAACAGCCAAAGTAACAGGATTTGCATTGCTGGGGGTTTTTGCATTTGCAGAAATGGACTCTGGTTAGGATGCCTGTTTAATTATACTGTTGGTACAGTATGCACTTTTCTTTTAGGCTTTTCTCTTCCATCTGTTGCATATTCTCTGGAAAGTGCTACCGTTTTATTACCTCTTTCCTTTCTTCCCCTCTTCCCCCAGCATTGTGTTGGGGAATAGAGTGTGGACCCTCAGCATATGTTACAGATGAAGGAAGAAATTGAACTGATTTGTAATAAAAGAAGAACTGGAAAACTGCGCTGCTTATTAATTCCCCATCACATACCCAAAGCAGTGAGATCAATAACAGATGCTGTGATAGCCCCTGTGCTGCCTCCACCTTCCACCTTGCGCTCTTTACTTCCATCTCCTGCTGTGAGAGAGCTGTTTGGCCCTCCGTGCTGGGGCTTAGCCCTCTCCCACCTATAGATTTGCTCTTCTCCCAGCCTGCATGTGGCAGGCTATACCGTCCCCAGGAGGTAGGTGGCTGAGCAGAGTGGCAAGCTGGGCATGGATTGAAGGAAAGGGAGAAGCAGCAGATTTGTCTAGGAGGGATGGGCTGGTGGGCTGGGACACCCACAAATTGAGCAGATGCCTTTGCTGAGCTCTCGGGTTGTTCTGCGAGCGCAGAGAGGCACCCACATAAGCCGGACGTGAGCACAGGGGTTGGTGACAAGCATATAAAAATAAGTTAATAGCAGTTAGGTTCCTTTCAAAGTGTGTGTGTGTGTGTTAGAGCCATGAGGGAAGGGGATCTCCAGTTATACAGAGGCATTATTTCCTCTCCCTTTGATGCAGGAAGCTCCTGACAGGTCCATGCCTTGAAGGTCAGCAAAGGTATCAATAATCTGAAATAAACTCCTGCTTCACTCTAACCAAAACTGAAGAACTGGGAAGGGATGGACAGTTCTTTTCTGGTGCTGTTAGATAGGATTTACCCTCACCAAGACACAAAGTTGTAATAACTGGGCTTGTTGCCCTGGGGCAGACCCCTAATTGACACACTACACCCTTTGCATGGGCATGGGTTTGCTCTGCATCTGGACAGGATCATGGTTCTCCTTCCAGCTACGCACGGTACCTGCCTGGCCTTTTTCTGTCTGTCAAGGATTCTTCTCTGCTCTTAGGATTCCTCAGGCTCAGGATCTTTTTTCCCAGTGTCCCTCCCACTCTTCCCCACTCTGCTCTCCCAAGCAGCAGCTGGGTAACAGGAGATGAACGTTTCCCCCTACCCACCCACCCCCCGCTCTTTTCTTTGACTGCAAAAGGCTGGTCCTTTCCTTGCTGGTGGAGGAGGTAGAAGACTATCAACCAGGTGTCTGCAGTCGGCTCAGCCTGGTGATCTGGGAGACTGCCCACCCTTGGCAGAAATCTGTCTCAGCTTCATTAATATATATATTTAGTATTTAATGCCAGGTGATGAAGATTGAGGTTGCGACCAAGTTTCTGTGCAGAAGTCCACAGGGGCCAGGGGGTTGGCAGGTTTTTTTTTTTCTTTTGAGTTTGTGATGGTCCTTGGTTTGGCAACAGAAGGTGCAACAGTAGATGCGTACAAATGACCCTTGGCAGCAGGGTCCATGCTCCACAAGTGAGCTCGGGCACTTGCACAGGGGCAGGGCAGCCAGCACTTCCCCTTGCTGTGCCTGATAACCTGGATTCAAAGCAGTCCAGGAGTTTTTAAAGATCCTTAAATGAACTTCCCACTGCTCGCACTGAGTAATGGAGCAGCTGAAAGATGTGAGGCGTCAGCACTTCCAGTTTGAGAAACCTGTAGGAGCTGGAAGGCAGACACAGCATTTGTCCCTGCGATGCCCGTCCCTGCGGCTCTCTTCCTTCCCTAGGAGCAGGTGCTCCCCATAGGGCTTGTCATTTGGGACCTGTAAGCGGACCGTTCAAAAAGTGCAGCTTTTAGGCTAGTGGCTGAGGCTGTCCCCTCTCCGGAGCCAAGCACGGGGAGATTTTGCATTCAGAGAATTCTTAATTTTTCAAAACATGCATTTGCAGTACAGGACTTTGGGCAGGAGGATATGCCAAAGCATCCATGCAGCACCAGTGGTAGTAAATAAGCTGTCAAGCTGAATAGCTGTCATCATGGCTGTTTATATTTTTGTTGCCTGATATCAGTTGGTTTGCAGTCTGCCTGACTTCTCTCCTTTTTTTTTTTTAAAAAAAAAAAAAAAAATTATACTTTCTTTATCTAGGATGGAGGTTTCGCTAAGCTGTCTTCCAAATTGCATCAACCTTAAAAGAAAGTACCATAATGGTGCAATTGCCTGGTCCGCTGCCTAGAAGTAAAAGAACTGAAGCAGCATCCACAGCAAAGATCGGTGCTTTGTGAAGGAAATTTGAGGTTTATTATATATTTGAAGTTAAAAGTAGTTGCTACGTTTATTCTTAGAAAGGTCTTTTGTAAGATTAGTGAAAATGAGGCCTAAACAAGAAAGAAAAATGTGCTTGGGGTCAGATCTGAAAGTTTTCATATCTATGGAAGTATGGGAGGTTTTGTTTGTTTGTTTTAAGGTCTACATATTTCTTTTGGTTTTGTATGAAAATAAACTCATCTAAAAAAAAGGAAGAATGATCAGTTAAGGTAATGAATCAGGTGAATATCAGCACTTGAACGAAACAACTGGGTGGAAAATAAACTTTTTTATTTGTAACTCTGTGTGCATGTATATGTTTTTAAGCATCTCAGCTAACATAATACTGCCTTTATTAAGGGAAACTTTTAGAGCAACAGCTGAATGTCATCTGGAGCATACACAATACTGACCTGTATAAAAGAATGGCTTAAAGTCTGCATCTGTGGGAGAAGATTTTTGACACGTTTAAAAATTTAAAAAATCTGTTCCATTATAATCCTAAAAAGTAATTCTTCTCTTTCCTCTCTCTGTCTTTACAAGAGAGTCCAGATCACTTCTGTCTGCTATTTTCCTTCTTTGGTCTGAATTACCATGTGTTAACTGCACAGCTCATTCATTGCCTGCTTGGCAGCAAATGTCTATTGCAGGCAGTGCTTCCTCCTCCCAGTTCTTTCAAAATTGTATTAACGGGCAGAACGCCTCTAACACATTCTAAAATTCTAATATGTCCTATTTCTAGGTGATAGGATAGTTCCTGTATCATTTGTGAATCAGTGTAAAAGAAAATGCCATTAATTTGCACGTTCTGAATCTTTTTTTCCTCTTACTTGTTTCATAAGTGATTCTTCTGCTTTTTGAAAATAATTGCGTAGCTCATGAACGGTTAAATGAGCAGCTGAACACTATCAGTTCTTCCTCTGACAGAAATTTGGAAGCGACCCTAACGTGTTTGCCATCTTTGAAGTATTTTCCCAGAGTCCCTTCGGTGGCTGATGGCTACGCAGCAGTTTGAGGCATCCAAGGAACTGATCCTTCAGTTCACGCACAAGAACAGGATGAACACGGAAAGCGACATCAAAGGAGTGGTGCCCGGTGAGTAGGACAGACAGACAACGACAAATCCCTCCACTCAGATAAAGTTGCTCGCTTTTCTCAAAAGGCTGCACGTGGCATTGCTGCCTAGAATTAAATAATCTGTTTACTGCCTGTAATATCATCCCGTTTGTTCATTCATTCGTTCGTTCATTCATTCATCTTGATTTTCTTGAAAAACCATTCCAAACTCCAGCAGTGTGTTTAAAATTACTCGGCCTGTTGAACAGTCCTAGTATTTATAGTCTCATCTTGCAGTGCCATATGTCTTTAGAGACATCTCTTGAAGAATTTTACCATGGCTACAGAGTGCACCTTCAGCCTTGTATGCCTCTGGAAACTGTGTTTTAAGGAAGCTGCTGGCTGGGATCCTGCCCATCACGCAACACTTACTTTGTTGATCGGGAGAAGCAGCAGCACTTGAACCCCAAATGCTAAAGCACCAGCCCTGTGGCAGACCTAAACCACGCTACAGTTTCTCTTTAAAGCCTTCCTCCAAAAGCCGTTTCGCTTTCCTCTCCCGCATAATCGGAAAGACGCTGCTCTGGGGGCGGAGGGGCTGCGAGCAGCAGCGGTAGGGTGCAGTTTTTGGTTGAGAGTCTAAATTATCGGTTCCTTGGTTTACTGATGCTTTTAGAAAGAATTGACAACTCTTATCACCAGGATTGCCACTGAAATAGCTGTGCTCCTGTCTCGCAGGGTGCTCTGCAGAAGAGACTCTGTGTTTGTGTGTGTCTCTAATTACAATAAAGGTGAGGAGTTTCTGGATACTCATCTCACTGGTCCACCTCTCAGATTTGGTTCAGGCTCCCCTCTTCCTTCCCACAGGCCTGACGGTACCTATAAACACCCATTTTGCACTTGTCACTTGCAATCTGTATCAGACTACCCACTAGTCAGAAAACAGTGGAAATTATTCTTACACACACACACATTTTTTCAAACCCTACCTACTCTGACCCCAGGGGCTGCAGGGAGACCTCACCCAGTAGCTCTGCCCGTGGGTAGGGGTGATGCTTCCTGCGCTTGGCTGACGCTCGCTGCCAAAGGTCTCTGGGGTAACTGTAGCTTCAGTCAGTGCTAAAGGCATCAGTCAGCGCTGGAACAGACTTCATCCAGAATAGAAAAATGTCACCGTTAACATCAGTGCCTAACGAATGAAGCAGTCTTCATCAGTGAGGGATGAAAAAGTCCAATTTGCGTTTGTGGTATTTATACCTTGGTCACTGCTGTGGTTTCTGATGCAGTTGGCAGACTGGTGTTAATTAGCTTGTTTGCACGTGAATTGGGTGTCTGGGGTTACAGTTCCTGGATCTGCATGGCACACCACATGGCTTTGCAATGTAAATGCCATTTTTC
This sequence comes from Pygoscelis adeliae, assembly GCF_000699105.1. NCBI lineage: Eukaryota > Metazoa > Chordata > Aves > Sphenisciformes > Spheniscidae > Pygoscelis > Pygoscelis adeliae. Next base: position 1,592,470 of record NW_008825071.1, on the reverse strand, counting down.
TGGTAAAGTCCTGAAAAGCTGGGGGGTATGTGAGCAGCTTGGTGATCTCCCAGATTAACCTGGTGATCTCCATCCCCCCCACCTCCTTTCTGCAGATCTTCCCCAGAGTAAATGATGGATCTTGGGGAAAACCTATCTGCAAGGCAATGAAATGTCTCACAATTGGACTTGGAGTTTCCCAGCCAACTCTCAATTTGGCTTTTCTCAGCTAGTCAACTTCTTGAATTTGCAGATGAAATAAAATGTATTTTAGGGGAAAGAAAAAATTAATTACCTGAGTTTCCTTTAAGGAAAATGATAAAGATGCAACTGTGTGCTAGAGGGATTTATTTAAGCCATGTATAATGATATTGTCCATGGAGGAACGCTAAGTATCAAAATGGTTTTATGACTATTATTCGTGACTGATTACTTTTTCCAGCAGTTCATGGTAGGGGTACACTCCTGTTTAAGGAAGGACTCCCTTCCATGTGGAAGACAGAGTGTTATTACACATCTTGATGTTATGGATTGTCTGCCTGCAAGTACATTTAGATACGGCAGTTGTCAGTACATTACCCTTTGCAAACTTTAAGTGATACAGAACATGATCATTTCTGCCTCCTTGCTGATGCTGGATTTGTTGGGGTTTTTTATTATTTCTTCCCTCGCTTTTTCTCTTTAAACTCTCTCTGCAGCCCCTCACGTTTAAGGCTCTCCTGACCCAGCGCTGGAGGGATGCTGCATTTCTGTAGGGAGAGTAAGAAAGGAGCAGTATCAAAAGGATGAAATGAGCTTAATTAAAAATTTTGGAAGGAAGGACCTTCTCTCTCATTCTGGGTGCATGGGAGTGTTGATGGTCTCAGTGGGGACAGGAGAAGAGTGGAAATCCCGAATGAAGAATGTGATCCATCCGCAGGCCGTGTGTCTCCCAGTGGGTCTGTAAGCGGAAGAAAGCATTTCTCTGCTTTTGTGTGTTACAATCACATACCCATAGTTGCTGTAGCAGGGAATGGGTAAAAAGCTGGTACTTGTCTGGGGGAAGGGATGCCACTGAGCTTGATGCAGATATCCCCTATTCCCCCTTGACTCCACTGTTGAGCTTTCCTATCTGTGTGGAGGGGTTTTTGTTTGTGATTTGTTCTGTTCTTTGTTTTCCATCTGAAAGGGCTGGAAACCCTTTTGCTCTGGTTAGGGGCCATTGTGTTGCTGTTTATCATTCCTCGCTGCATTGTCGTTAACAGCCTCCTGTGATTGAATTACTCCCAATACATTTAAATGATAAAGTGCTCACTTGCAGTCCCCTCCAGCAGGAAACCCCACTGTAATTTTACTCATACGTACCAGTCAAATTAGTGTATCCTATATAACAGATCGTTACAGGAGTTACAGTAGTTTCATATGTATCCATTCTGGCAGCTGATACGCGTTCCATAATAAAAAGAAGTAGTTTTCAAGTGGGTGAAGTATTTCTGGGATGGAAGAAAATGCAATTTTTAATTGCTGTCCAAGCAATGAATAGGCTTATTTTGCTTTCTGAAGGATCACACCGTTCCCATTGCCTGCTGAAAGCTTTTACTCGTCCATTTGGCTATGCTGCCCATAGTGGGAAGTGCCACTAACCTTCTGTAAGGCCCGTTTGCTCCACAGGGAGGTGGCCCACGTGTTGGGTGGAAAAAAAGGAAGCAAAATTTATCTGCTGTTTTTGAATCAATCCATAGGGTGGGAGCGGTTTGCCAGTGCTCTGCTGGGAGGTGTCTCTAAAGAGGACAACAAAATGTCTGGTCAGGGGTCCAGCTGCAGTTGAAAGGTCTGGCAGCTGTGGTAACAAGCCCTGTCTGGAGAAAATCAGCATGGGCAGCTGATGGGCAATGCTTAGCCAGCAAAGAGATGGCTAAGAAAATGCTCATGGCAAACAGATTAAGTGAGACAAGGGATGTTGATAGGAGTCCAGAGTGTTGTAAATTAACATTGCCCTTATCTTCTCAGTAACCTGGCCCAGGGCTGCCTGTTGTTGGTTGCAAAACCAAAGGAGAGCTGCCCCCTCAACAGCTTTAAGTGGCTTTGTTTTTGAGTGGTTGTTTCACCTTGTGATTTTTGGCAGGAATAATTTGCCTTCATAAAGAAATTTTTGGTTTTATGTGGTCGTATTTTCTTCTTTAATGCTTAAGAAATCTAGGTGTGGTAATGAGACCGGGTTAAATCATCCCTAATGTTTTGAGTCTCAAAATTTCACCAGTTGGCTCAATACTTTGCCCTCTTTTAGAAATAAAAGTTTAAATTCATTTTTGCATCAAGGGAATGATTTTTATCCAACTGCATATTGAAATGTCATTTGTAAAACAGGCTTGATGAGTTTTGTTGACAAATATTACAAAACGTTATCCAAAAAAGTTAGCTTCAATCATGAGCAAATGAAATATTTTGATAATATTAATTCAGTACAAGTTTTTCACTGCCAGTTTCTCCAAAAACTTCCCCATCTCTTCCCTGTTCCCCTGTGGAACAAGAAGCAAACGTTCAGTTCAGCACAGCTGTAGGACAGTCGTTTTGACCTGAGTGAAATAAATGCTAAGGAAGCACGGAGATCTGTTTAAAGAACAGGAGAAAAGAGTGTTTAGGGGAATTGGAAATCCCAAAGTGCCAACTGTCCTTACACCTTTTAAAGGCGTATTGTACATTATCTGGCTTTCATTATTTTGGCAGGATGCATGTTTTTTCTTCGTGTGGGGCGAACGGTCTCTTTGTTAGCTGGAACAGATCGACTGCTGCAAGCTGATCTCGGCTGCACCGGCACCTAGCCCTGCCGGCGTGTTTGACTGTGCTGGGAAGTGCACCACTTGAAGAGCCGTATCAGCAATTACCTGAGTGTCAGACTTGATGCTTCCATGGAAACCCACCCTTGTGCGGTTCTCCTTCTCTTCCCCTTTAGTGGGTGACGTTTCAGATGTTCCTTAATAGAAAAATAACTGCTTGACCAGGCTGAATAACAAAACCCCCTTTTTGCTCATCTCTAGATCAAAACCAGAGTGCTCCTGTGGACAGACCGGTTATAGCTGTTCCTTTCCAAGGTTCCTTTCTAAGCTTAGAGAAGTGATATTGGTGTAATTACAAAAGTGGCCAGGAAAGATCGAGTGTCCGAATAGACACAAATACTGTAGCGTGCAGGACACGTTGTGGAGAGGAAGAAGGGGTACAGCGGTGGCAAGTACTCTGTGCATGTGTGTGTGGATTGCAGTTAGGAAAGCTGTGGTTTTCAGGGACTTTCCTTTTAATGAAAAAAAAAATTATCATTCACCTTTCTTGCTACTGAGCAACACACTGCCATGACTTTTCTTTTATACATAAGCTAATTTCCTGTTTTGTTTTGTTATATACATTTTTCTTCCTAAGCATGAGGCTTGGATCTATGTACTTGCATGCTTTATTTTTTCATTGGGTAAATAGCAGAGGGAAGG
>NW_008825071.1:1564258-1588980 GCF_000699105.1 Pygoscelis adeliae | reverse complement strand
TCTCCCTACAAAGCTTTACTCATATCTTAGACAATCACACCTACAACTGCATTACTGTTTTAAAGCTTGTGGTGGATGAAGAGCCAGGTGTATTATGCAGAGAAAGAAAGCGAGTTCCCTGGCCCTATAATACAGGTAACTCCATGTGATGCTACTATGTACAAACCTGCCAGATGTGTTGTTCCTTTACCAGATGCTGTTTCTTGGTTATTTAATGGTGCCGAAGTTAAATATCCCATGCAAGTCCCAGGGGGTAGTCAGGTAAATGTGGGAAATTTAGTTAAAACAGTTCAAGGTGCTACTTGAAGGCAGCGTTTAAGTCTTGGAGAGGACTGTGTGTCAGCCATTGAGATTTCTATCTCAAACAAAACCAGCCAGTGATTTCTGTTGCCCTCTTGTATGTTAAATCAGCTTTCAGGAGGGGCTGGGTTTCTCCTGGTGGTCCCCTGTTGTCCAGGAGCAGGAACTGATGGATTTTGTGTAACTCTTTCAGGACATGCAGTATATGATAAATAGCGAGTAACATGAACAAAACTGGTCCGTTAAGTCCTCTTCTGCTGGCTAGGTCTACAAGAATGGAAGAGGAGAGCCCATGCATGCCCTGGCTGTATCCCTGGTGAGAGCGGTAGTGACCTCTGACAGCAGCAGGGTTTGGAGGGGACAGGGGAAAAAGGGAATGCTCTACTGAGGATGTACCTTTTGATGCCACTGGGGAAAACCAAATATGCTAGAAAATTTAAAAATAAAAAAAAGGGGGTGTGGGTGTGTGTATGTGTCAGGCTCTGTTGAAGTTTGAATAACTTTTTCTCACCAGTTGAGTCCTCTGCAGACTCTCACTGGCCGCGCTCCAGCCTGTCACAGCTGCTCTGTGCCCGGCTGGCACACTGGCTCTTTGTCCGCAGTGCTACCTTTCCTCCTGGAGGAGCCAGCTTTACAGGGCAGGAACCATGTGCGGAGGGCTGGCGGCAAGCCCTGGCCCTGCCAGCGCTCCCCCGGCCCGCGTGCACCAAGAGGGGAGAGGATGTGTGAGTCTGGATGCAGATGTGAGGGGTTAGGAGAGGAGACCCGAGGAACCAAGCAGAGGCGGAGAGCAGTAAGAGGGACCGGTGGACAGAGAAGAGAGGAAATAGGAGAGTGAAAAGAGTTGTGGGAGCAAAGAATAAAGATAGTTGGAGGAGGCTTAGAGGGCCAAAGGCAACAAGGGAATGTGGGGAATTAATGGCTGTAGAGGAAGAGCAGAGGAGAGCTAGAGCATGGAGACCAAAGGGGCTCCGATCGTTTGCTTCCCCGTCCCTCCAGAACAAGCTGTCGAGCCCACGGATTCAGTCTGAGCCCTCTTCTCTTGTGAAATCCACTCCTAAATTGTGTGTTTCATCCCTCTGTACTGCCCAACTCACCTGCTCTGTCTGCTGAGGTTTCCTCCATAGTTCCGGCAGTAGATAGCAGCAATGCAATGTGTAGGTACCTGAAACCTCCTGATGGCCCAGATGGGGCTCCACACAATGACCTTTGAGGTATTCTTTGTGTGGTTTTTCTGTTTTGTTTTTTTTTTTAATGTTGGTAATGTTAGAGGAATGTAAATATTGACAAGTCACGCTCTGGGAAATGCAAGAAGTCAGGTTGCCTGGGCAACCCTTTCTTGGCCTCCTGGCATGAAGGCATGATGATATAGCCTTTAATAACATGATTACGACCTATTTTTTCCACAGGGCATAGGATGGACGAATCAGTGCATAGGACGGACGATGCTGTGGGAATGAAGCTGTTGTCTGTTCCTCATTTGTTGCAGAATTTGGAAGGTGTGTAGTGAATGAGGCAGAGGGTTGCAGAAGGAAAGAGGACAGTCTTGGGAAAATGAAGCTGAATGCCTCCTGAAGAGCTGTACTCATTCCCTGTGTCTGCCAGGGATGTCCTTGTACAATGATGGAAATTCCCCAGAATCAGGCTCTTCCAGTGCTGTCACTAATCACAATTTCTTCAGTGTCTGTCTCTAGCATGTAATTCTGGGGATTGATTTGCAGAAAGCTGGAGCATTTATATCAGCACCTACAGGGGGTATTGCTGCATGATTTTTCTCATTCTGGACACAATTCCTCTGTATTTTATCTCCCTGCCTGCAAAACGGGAATAATCTTTGTCCTTACCTTATAAGAAGGTGGTGGAGATGATTTCATTGGTATTTATGAGGTACATGAATATTCAGACAGCACTGTAGGAATGTCTCTGAGGAAACCTATGGTTTTGTATTTACTGGGAGGTTTGGATAATAAAGCTGAGGGGCACATGTTGAATGGGAAAGGTAGAGACATCATTAATAGCTGCCCATTTGCTGACTGCAGTGAGCGTTCTGGGGGAAAAACTAATGTGTGATCATCTAATTAAGTGCTGTATCATAGTGCATTTGATACGAGCAATTGAAGATTGCAATGGCAACCTTATATCTGGCTTTTCCTATCTTTTTTTGAATGTAATTAGAAATACAGGATTGAAACAAATTATTGCAATCAGTCCTTTGCTATTATAGTCACCGAGTTATGCAGTTGCTCTCAAGAAATGAGCTTCATTTTAAATGCTGTTAGTATTTATGTCCCGTGCTTTTGTTGGAAGGCCATTCCAGAATCCAGATTGGTCTTGTAGTAGGGTACGTTTTAGCATTCAGTTCAAATACACTATAGCTGTCCAGGTTCTTCGCCTTTTTTCCCCTTCCCATTTGCTCCTGTCTGTGACTATCTTAAATCGCTTTTTCTCTCTTCCCATGCCGTGTGAGCAGACAGCAGCCCCGTTCCTTTGCTGAGCTGAAGTTCTCCTCTATCTCCTCTCCTTTTATAAATAGGCTTGCCAAGGCTTTAGCTTCTCAGATATTGATGATCAGAATTGTAAAAGAGCACCAATATTTCATTGTCTGAATTGCAAATACCTCATGGACACAACAGACTGGTGCCTTATAGTCACTTGTGATCAAGTAGTATATAACCAAGTCCAACGCAGTATTATCTTCCAGCAGAAGCATTTCCCATCAGTCCCTGAGTGTCTTACCTTGTATTTTGCATTTCTTTACTTGCTTTTGCCACACACAGTCTCGAGCTCACCCAGTTCCCGCTGATGGCCCATTTCTGTGCTGTACAGCTGGCAGTGCCTTGCTTTGTCACCAGCAGGACTTCATTGGCACATTCCTAAGGTTTGTGCCAAGCTCCCTAGGGAGGTTATTAAACTAGATTTCTTTTTTTCTTGAGAATAAGATGAGTCACCCCGCCACTAACCTTCTGTCATCCACTTATGATTTCCATTTTTCTACCCTTATTGCTGTCTGCCCATCAATCAGCTCCTTACCCACCTCATAATTTCTGTATGTGACTTGATATAGCCTTCAATATTCCTTTACTATTAGGCTTTTCAAAAATGCAGTGTATCAGGCTGATAGGCCTCCATGATTAAAAATAAATAAATAAATAAATGAGCACAAAGGGAGTTCATGGAGACAGAAATCCTGGAAGGTATAAATAACCCTGTGTACCAGTAACTCAGGGTGGCTGGGAGTAGGTTGCTTCAGCTCTGCATTTCAGACCGATCTACCTCCTGCTGCAGAGCTGTCGTGCTCCAGGGATTGATTGAGCCTCTGTGCTGGGCTTCCATAGCTCTTTTCATGTTCAAAGAGCTACTGACAGTATCTTTTAGCAGCCAGAAAAATCCAGCAGAAGTCCGTCACCACAGGACACCTGTCATTTTGGACATCCTTTTTCAGCAGCTTGATTTGAGCTTTGTCTATTTTGTCTTTGCCAAGTGATGCAGAGATGGGTGGCTTCATTTGAAGGCTTTAAAGATACTTTCTGATTTTGAAAGCCGTGCTCCTGAAACGCGGAGGATCCCATGAGAATTCAACAGCGTTGGGAGCTGGAAGCTGGTAGGGTTCCCCTCCCCATGAGACTTTTAAAGTCTCTCAGTGAATAGTTTTAATTTCCACTGAGATATAACGAGTTAGCTTGTTGACAGTTTTCCTGTTGAGTCCCTGAATAGGAAGCCTAGAGTGTGTGTGGGCTCCAGAGTATGGGAAAACTCATAATGGGCCTCTGAGTAAGTGGATAGAAATATTTTTTATTTTCCACACTCGCCCTTCTGGTAAATCAGTCAGAACTGAAACGTTTAATGCAAATTCCTTCTGAACTGGTGAATTCAGTGCAAAATCAAAGAATAGATTGGGGGAAGGGGGAGTTTTCCTGGTGTTATTCCAGTAACTGAGAGCGCAATAGTTTGCTTCCATGGGGTTTTAATAGGCATTGGCTTGACTTCTCTTTTAAGATCTTAGTGCTGACCTATAAAGTCCAGGCAGCCTAAGAGCTGCCGCTTTCCTGATGCCCTTCACAGTCAGTCAGAGCAGGTCCTTTCGTGCAAAGCAGGCTACCTCCAAAAACAGCAGGACACTTAAATGAGAGCCAGTTCTGTAGGTGATTATTTTTTTGCAAGTCATAGCTTATTTGTTGTTATCTGAATGATATTTTGATTATTGTAAATGATTGATTTTGGGGTGGCTTTTTTTTTTTCTGAGAACATCTGACTAGTATATATAGAAATAAAGGATGGAGAAAGTCGCCAGAAAGATGGTGTTGGAGACTTGGGGAGAGTCATTCGTCTGAAGCAGGTGACTTAGATTTGGAGTTTTAACATGTCAGAGAAGGACGGAGGAGTAAATAGCTTGTAGAGCCAGAAGGCTTTCAGTAAAAAGTCAGGTGCTGTTTGCATTCTTTGGTGTAAGGTTTGAGGCCAATTTCTTTTTTTTCCTTCTTTTTTTTCTTTCTTTTTTTTTCTTCTTTTTGGTTTTTTTTCTTTTTTTTTCTGGGTTGGTGGTGTTTTTTTTTTCTTTAATCCTTGTAATGCAACTACATCTGGAATCTCTTTTGGGACACTTCCGTATAATGATGCTATATATCCATGGAGTATAACCCCCATCAGAGCAGAAGCAAGGATCTACTGAAGGGAGACTGCTGCGTGAGGCAGGGTAGAGAAGGGGCAAAATTCCCCTCATGTGGGATCCTCGCTGCAGCTGAAGCAGAGGATGTGTTTGCCAGTTCACATAACCCACGGGCTATTCTTTACGTGAGGGTAGAGCAGCAGTTCAGTGAAAAACAGTAACGGGAATTAGTTCAGAAGGACTGATTTATAAGAAGGTTAAAAGGGGGCCTGAGTGCACAAGGGAAGGATGCGTGACAATAAATAAAGAACATATGGATTGTAGCAACCCCTAATGTATGAACAAAGCCGGAGTGGAGGGCAAAATAATGTTTGGCTCCACAGAGAAGCGTAACCAAGTTAAGCGTGGCTTCTCTTAATTTTTGTAAGTTGTGGCTCAATAAAGCACACATTGACAATAAAATCTACTTTCTCTTCCCAAAGGAAAAAGTAAAAATGACTTTGAGAAACAAAAAAACCCAAATTAAGAAAATCTGAAGAATATGGCATCAGGGACTGTCTTCTGCTGACAGAGGAGATGTTTTACTTTGACAGGCCAGATCTGGTCATTCTTAGACAGTTTGAGAGTGAACCCTTACGTCCACATGAAATCTGTGCAATGTGTGTTGTTTGGGTGGTGATTTTCACTGTTGCCCTTCAGCTGAAATAGTAAACAGTCATCAACAGCTTTTCAAAACCTTGTGCTGCTTCTAGTGCTTGCTTTGACTTTTTCGCTGTAGAAGGTTTGGCTTGGGCTCAATTATAGGCTTTGTAACTATGTTTTATCTAACTGCTTCAGTTGTTCTGAACTATTTTATTGCCACTTACCGCTTTCCAGAATCTTGCTGCAAAAATCATTTTGACCTTGCGCTTTGAGATTAGGTACCATCTTTTTTATTGCTTATTTTTTTTAATATAGCCCTGATCCATTGCTGAGCCTGCTGAGTGCTCCTGCAGTACAAATATTAATTTGACCAATTTCCTCGTTTGCTCCACCTCTGTTTTTATGCTTTTGTGACCTTCATGCTGCGTAGATTCTGGGGAGAAATGGATGTTATCAGATGGTAAGGAAAGTAGTGTGGCAATATTCTGCTTAAGTACAATCATTAATGTAAAATACCCTTTGCTGCTTTTCTCAGAAGCGTTCCCTGTAGTTACTCTAGATAGAAGACCAGGAGTGACTTGTAAGCAGTGAATAGCTCAGCTATTTGCATATAAATAGTGTTTCTTTGATTTATTATTTTTATGATACAATTTTCAAATAACAGCGGACAAATGTGTCTTTTGTTTTGTTTGTAAATTCGGGTGATTTATCTCATTCTTTTTCCCCCGCGGCTTGCTTTTATTTTTTCCCTGTCTTGCATCTCTTGAAGAGATTGCTATTCAGTGGAGTAAGACAGAGGTCGGGGCAGGCCAGTGCGGACGACTGAGGACACCCGGGCTAATTGCATATGCACGAAGGGAACGGATGCGCGGTCCAGAACAGGGCCACGCTGCCGCCTTTAAACGCAGTCAGCCTAGAAAGCAGCAGCACAAGTCTTTGCCCTAAAAACTAGTTCTAGTCTGTTTTTGTGATGCTTCTTTATGGATACAGCTTCTTCCGTTTTTCCCGGACTTCATGCCCTTGCAGCTGTCTCACTGATCCAGTAGCTTGGAAACGGTGGTTTTGCTGGCATGCTTAGGCAGGTGTTCAGGCTCTAACCTGACGATATTTGGGAAGTAAGCAGTGCCCTTCATTACTGTCCCATGCCAACAAGAATATCAGATGCAATATTTGTGAGGCTTGTGTGTTACTACAGTATTGCAAAGAAAAGTTAGCTTGCAGCTGCCCAGCGTTTTAAGGACATGGTGAGGCTTTAGTTCTGAAACGCAAAGACATCACAGCTGATGACGCCCAAGGATTTTTCCTTAAGGAAATGTCTTCTGTTTAGGACATCCATCAGAACGATTTTAAATATTTGAAATGTTGAGGGGGGGAAGAGGATGAGCTGACATAGTGTCCTAGCCACTTCTTTCTGAAACTTGGATTTGAACAAACCTCAAAAGATTCCCATGAAAAATGAGTTTGAGCTCCAGTCCTTTCCATGGCTTTTCAGGTGTGCATTGCAGAAAGGCAGCAGGTCTTGTAGCTGCACAAGCACAGTCCTGCCTGGGGGGGGTTAAATATTAACAGAATTCTGAAGTTCTTCAGGAAATTTTAATCATGCTTGCTGGAATCAAGCTCTGTACTGCCCCTATTTTATATACACGTTTCAAACTGGGAGAAGGTTTGGGGTGTGAAGGAGTCCTTAGGCAGTTCTTCAGCCCCAAGAAGATTAAGGGAAGCCTGGAAGAAAAGGAGGAACCTGAGGCGGACTTTAGGCAGGTTGTTCAATGTTTTTATAGCTCCTGTTAGTGTAATCGATAGTGTCCTGCTCTCCAGAACATCCCTCAGAATTTCTGTAGTTCACAAGCGAAGCTTCTCCTTCTCATTCTCCCCACTGAAATAATAATTGTGATTTGGTTTGTTTCAGAGCTGGAAAAGGAGATCACCAGGAGACCGAAGAAAGTCTGCATTGTTAAAGTGGTGGGAACAAGGAACCTGTGGAAAAACATTGTAGTATTGTGTGTGAACTCGTAAGTCCGATCTCCTTCTGTTTGAATAGCTGTGTGGTTGGTGAACTGGAAGCAGTAATGGGAAATGACGGGAGAACTCCTCTGTTTCCTAGTGTGGGACCCTTCACTAGTGTCTCTGATAAATGATCCTGGAAAAACACCAGCTGTTGCAGGGAATTACTTTTTATGGCAAACATGGAGGAACTCATTGGCTGTTTCAGGTAGCAGCACCACGTGTCTTCTCAGGTGTCGTGCTGCAAGTGCATTGCTATCAGCAGTGGTCTCGCATGGCCACGTGCTGGTGCACGCTCACACATGCAGACATCTGCTGCTGGCATCCTGGGTGGGATTCCTGAAATCATTAATGCCACAGGGGCGCAAGTTCAAGTTGTTTACATCTGATATAGCTGTGTTGCAGAGGAAGATGTTGCTTGCCAGTAAATACAAGCCTGCTCCCTTGTATAACAGCTGTCCTTGATAGGTCTTCAAAAGCAGATTACAAAGTGCTTCAGCACTCCCAAATCATGTACGGGGCACGCAGGGAGAATGTGTGGTCTCGCACATCCTAAGACTTCAGCTTGGACATGCTTACGTGGGCAAAACCAGGCATCTGCCTGAGGGTTTGGCAGGTTACAGGCTCTGAGACCTTCTGTCCAGAACTGAGCACCTTGTGAAAGAAATAGATGGGCTGTAAATTTAGCCTCTAACCAAACCCAACTTCTGCGAGGGCAGCGGCAGTGGATTTTCTAATTTTTCGAGCTTATAAAATGCCCATTTGAATTCCTTTTGTGATTTTTTTCAACTGGGTGGTGGGGAGAAGACTGGAAATCCCCCATCCTCTGCTCTGTTTAGAAGTACGTAGCTCTCTTGCGGCTTTTTCTTCATCACTTCAGGGCCGTACTCTGCAGCCTTCGCTCCTGTTAACAGGCTCATGGATCAGTCATAACCCAGAGAGGACAGCCCCTGTGCTGGGCAGATAGTCACTCAGAGGCACACGGACGTCAGGGGTCGGTGTCCAGCGTTATCGGTTGCAGAACCAACTCTGGTTTTAGGGTTTTTGTGTCTGTCTCCCACCTACCAGTGGGTGACTCCCTCTGTTCTGAAACAGTGTTTTCCTCTTAGGCTGAGCTGGTAGATTTAATAGCCACTGTTAACTGTATTTGTGAAAAAATTTTATGTGGGGAATTCTCCCCTTCTCCCTCACCCTTTTTAATTACGCACATTTGGAAATTCCCTAAACCAGAACTGGGCAGCCCAAAGAATAACTTCTGGCAATAGCACACGGAGGCTGTTTGCCATCCAAGTAGAGCGTGAAGCAGATGTGTGTTTGAGGAAATAGCTTTCATGTTTGTTTTTAGGGGATGGAAAAAAAACCCTATTTAATTTTAATTCTGTTATTCCTGTAGATGGGGCTGTGCTAAATTTTAGTAGTGTGGCACATGGAGAAGGAACCTTTTACAGGGAATGATAAGACATCGAGGGAGATAAATGTATTTAGTTTTAAAAGCAACTGTTCTGAGCTGCTCAGCAAGTTAAGATAATAGAGTAATTCCTGGGGAAGCAGGCTGGAAAGCAAAGTCCAAATGATACATTAATTTAGTTTATAGGTCATGGCCTAAACCACAACTTCAGCGAGTGTGTTTGCATGCACAGAAGAGAAGGAGGGAAGATACGCACTGGTTAACTCTGCCCTCTTATTAATATTGTTTTGCTGATTAATATTTCTCTTATGGGAGGAGTCAGTTATAATCTAGATATCCAAAGCAAATTACATTCTTGTGTAACAGCAAGTACTTGTGCTAGGTTTTTATCAGGGGGAAGGTGTTTGGTATTGGGGGTGTATTTCTGAACTATAGCATTGATTCACAAGACTGCAAGAGAAATTCCCCAGGCCCTGGGCTGTCGTGCACTCAGCGATTGCGTATTCCCCCAACTGTTTCTATGCTTAGATTAATTTCCAGATTACACTGACAGAGCTTTAAATTCCTGACCTTCAGGAGGATAGAGGTGTATCAGTGTAATGTACCTGCCATTCATTTTTTGGAGACCTGGATCCGTGCCTGCCACTCTGTCAGGCACAATTAATTTGTGACATGAGGTTTGTCTGGTCTAAATGCCAGGGCTATTTGTGCTGCAATGGGGGCAGTTGGGAGCACTGACCTCCCGCAGCAGCTCTGCTGCAGTTTTGCACCACGTCAGGGGTGACGCTGGGGCTTCTCATCTGACTTCTGTACTTCCAGTCCCCTGCTTTTCCTTCCTTTCTTCTCTTTTCCTTTCTCTTTTCCTTTCTCTTTTCCTTTCTCTTTTCCTTTCTCTTTTCCTTTCTCAGGGGGCTGGGGGGGACAGGAGAAAGAGGAGTGAAATGGAGTGGCAAGATATTCATCACTGGCATCACAAAGAAACTTTTAAAAGAAGGGGAGACACATTGCTATGAAGGGTGGTGTAAATGTGTAGATTGAATTAGGGCTTATTGTTTCATAATTGTAATAATCATTGCAGCACATGTGACTTCAAATACTCATTTCTAAGGGGTTTTCAGTTGTAACAGGCTAGGTTGGGAAGTGAGATGCAATTTTTAGTATGACCAGATGCCACAGGCAGATGGGTCTTCCTGGAAGACACATCTGTATTGCGCGGTGCTTTGCTGTCCAAGCACACAGGCTGCAGCAGCACTGGCTCTGTGGCTGTCAGTGGATGCCCTGGGAACAGAGAGATGTCCTTCTCGAGCTAAGGGAGTTCTCAAATACACTGGGAAAACCAATCGCGCACTAGGATTCCTTGTAAAGTTGTTCGTACCCTGATCATACCATGAGCAACAGCTATATGAATAAAGCCAGTAGATTGCAAATGTCTGGTTGAATAGAGAGGTTTTTCTTTTGCTTCTTTTGATCATTGCTTATTTTTACAGTAGCACCTAGAAGTCTGAGATGAGTCTTTTTGCATTAGGTGTTGTATTCCTGCAGTGGAAGAAATTCTCCCTGCATTAACGTGTTCCTACATCAAATTACGTTGCAGTGCGTGGCTGCCTTCTCAGCAATGATCTCCTCTTGCCCTCTCTTGTCTCCCCTAGGCTGACTGGTTACGGCATACACCACTGTTTTGCGAAAAGCATGATGGGGCACGAAGCGAAGATGGCAATTACCCACAACTTCTATGCGGACTACTACACCATGGCTGGGATTGCCCTGGCATCCTGCCTGGCCATGTGCCCAGTGGTCGGGTTTCTGGGGAGGAGAGGAGGACTCTTGCTTTTCATGATCCTTACAGCCCTGGCGTCGCTTCTGCAGCTGGGCCTTCTCAACTGTAAGTTGGAGACGAGAGCTTTTCAGGACCGCACAAGTTCGACATGCAAATAAGGGACCAGGAAATATTAGCATTTCCTTTGCCTTTCTCAGATTTGACATGCCGTACACCTGCTTCATTTAAGAAGCTGAATTTGTTTGAAGGATCCCCCAAACACTTGTTGTCTTAGGTTCATTAACAAAAGCCATTGTGTTCTGGATGAGTCCCCATGGTGAAGCTCATGGAGCATTGGTGCTGTTTCTAGGACTGTCACTTAAAAACAAACAAACAAACAAAAAATGCTTTTAATTTTGTTTCAGTGGAATAGCATCTGGGAAAAGAGCTGGGTAGGGATTGGGAAGGGAAAACTTTCCCACTTGAGTCTGCTTCTCAGATGGCCTCTAAACCAAACAGATGTTAAAGCAGTAGGTATATGTCCTCTGCCTGCTCTAAGCATCTTGCTATGTGCAAGTAATACACAGCTAACATGGAAATATGCAGCTGAAAGACTCTACTTTTAACATGGTGTGTATGTATAGACCATGTGAACATATACACATGATTTTGTGAGGCGACACAGCTTTTCAAATGGGTTGTTCCTGCCAAAAGCAAGAGTGTCCCACCTCCTCGTTTGCAGGCGGTGACCATTCTCTAGCCCTTTTGAGCTGCTTCAGCTGCTAAAAAGGGAAATATTCCCTTTCCTTTTTTAATTTTATTTCCTTGTCTTAATTTTCTGTTGGTTGAGGAAGGTGAACTTGATGGATCAGAGAGGTGTTGGAACACAGCGAAGGTGGGATGTGCTTTGCCACTCTCACAGTTGCCAACCATTCAACCCCTGTCCCATGAAACCTCACCCCAAGGAAGGGGGAAGAGGGTTGAGACATGCTTTGGACAAACTGGATACGAGATGAACACCAGAACACTGGTTGTTGCTGTTTTTCATTTCTAAGTTTAGAAATAATTAAGGGCTTTAACAAGAAAGAGTTTTTTGCATTGAGGATGGAAAGATTTCACATTCCCGCATGCTGAAGGCAGCCCCGAGCCAGCAAGAATTGTCCATATTTACAGACCGCGTTTCCTGAAAGCGTTTACTAAGTTAACCTTTAGCGAACACGCTATTTGTGGGAGTGTAGGAGGGAAACAAGGAACTCTTTCATGACATGGGGGAAACTCC
This sequence comes from Pygoscelis adeliae, assembly GCF_000699105.1. NCBI lineage: Eukaryota > Metazoa > Chordata > Aves > Sphenisciformes > Spheniscidae > Pygoscelis > Pygoscelis adeliae. The sequence continues at coordinate 1,576,985 of NW_008825071.1, read as the reverse complement.
AAAATCACGTGTGTTTGCTCCCAGCTTGGCACAGATGTCTACATGCCCTTTGAGCACACCTTTACCGTGTCCAGCAGTCTCAGCTGAGAGCAGGAGAAGCCCCCGGCCCCACCTCATCCCCAGCCTGTTGACAGACTGTGACCATTCACATGCAGATGCACACTGAGCGTGTGTGCGACCTCCTGAAAATCCATGTTCTTGTGGTGGTGTCCGTCAGGGTCTCTCTACACTAGATTCACCTAATTTTTTTTTAAGGATGTCAGATGTTTTTTGAGGCTGTTGAGGTAATAAATATGCAATTGCTTAGTGGAGAGAAAGTGTGCCAGAGCCATTAGTCTGTTCCAGAGCCATGAAAATCTGGTTGCAGTTTTTCAACAACAAAAAAGGGGTGAGGGAGGTGGGGAGGAGCACCCTGTAGGAATCATTACAACCTTTTCCGTAATGGGTTTAGGTGGTTTTGTGAGCAGAGTTGCTAAAACTAAGAGCAGCCTTGGGCTCTAGGTGTGTTCTGCTACGTTGGCACCTAGACTTCTCTCAGTGCTGTGCACCCGTCAGCCTTCCCCACTCTGCCCTTGCCCTTTTCTTTGTGAGGAGGGAAAGGCAGCCTTGAACTTCAGAGCAGCTCATCTCCCCCTGCTCTAGACCATGCCCCCCTTCTTCCTCAGAAGAGTTAGACAGTGTTTGGAGAGAAGCAGTGACCCTGCCGATTATGAAATCTGTTACAGCCTCCTGCGTGCTTTAGCTTAGCATAATTTGGGTGTAATTAGCAAACAAAATCAGAATTTGAGGAGGAGGGTGAGAGAGGGAGGGGAGCATTCTCCATCAGCAGCAAACCTGCGGCGGACCTTGAGGCTTGCTGTATTCGGCCCTTCCTCCGGACCTCGGGATGTCACTTGGGATGTCACAGGAGCCTAGTGGGAGATGACCAGCAGAGCTGTGCCCAGCTCGTGCCGCTGCCCTTCCCTTGCTGCCCAGTACTGACGTGTGCTCCTTTACGTTGAGGACACATGGCAGCTGGTAGCTAGCGTGACACATGGACCACCAGCTCAGGGCTTTGGCAAGCAATAGGTCTCCCACCAGTGGGATAATGCTGATGCCCAGAGTTTTGCTCTCTAACTAAAGCCTCTGTTAGCCATTCCCTTGGGGCTGCAGCATGAGGGCAGTTTCTCTTCTCCCCCTTCGTTAATGACAAAGAGGCCTTTGTGTTAATCCCAGTGGTAATTCTGGGGCTCTTAAAAATGCTTTACTGCTGCGTTTGTTATCACTGTCTCATTAGCATGCTGTCCTCCAGCTGAAAGGGGCCTGGAAACAGCATCTCCTATCTGGTGGCCACAGGAAGATGTGCCAGTCGTGGCTTGGGAAAGGAGAAGTGTATGGGGGGGCTAGGGTGGCGTGTGGGATTTACCTTTTTTTTTTTCTTTTCCTTTGGATGGATAAATATGTAACAACAGTATGTTCTTGTTTTCTCTCCCTCTCTCTCTTAATTTTATCTTACTCTAACTTCTGTGGTCTTGGATCCAGTGATCGGAAAATACAGTCAACTTCCAGACTCAGGTATGGTTTACAGACAAGTCTGCGTCATGCAGGAATCGTTCCTCTGGGAGCGGGTAGATCCGAAAGGCCAGGGCCAAAGCACCCAGAGTGGAGCTGCCGCCACAGAGGGGTGCAGAGGGAAAGCCCACTTCTACACAGTGCCTTGGGACCCGGCTCATAGGCAGGCCTGTTTGTTTATATGCCGTCTCTCGGTGCAGCTTCCCCTCAACATAGTCTGACTCACCTCTGCATGTCAAGAGAGGGTGCAGAGGTCCCCCAAGGTTTATTTTTAGATATGGGGCAAGGCTTTCTCAGAAAGTCTCCTTCTCAGAAGCAACATTCCCAGTCATTTTTTTCCAGAAAGATCTGAGATGCCAAAGTCCCTTCTGATAGGGGGACTTGGGCACCTTAGAAAATACTTCCCCGGGCACCTTATCCCAGCCTGAAGTACTATAATAGCAATGCAGTGACAGGGTACAGGGGAACAAAATTTTCCCTTCTGTATTTGATTTAACGGACCTGTCCTTGCCCAGCTTTTCCAAGGTCTGTTCTGCTGAGCAGTCACGACTCCCTGCGGGGTCAGTGGTGCAGCCTCACCCGCTATGCAAGAGTTGCCAGGGAGCCTCACAGACCCGTAGTTTGCAAGGTGCCGCACTCATGTCCTTATCTGCTGGCAGTATTTGGTCTCTCCCCCACACTTGGGGTGCATTGCAGAAAGGGCTTAGCCCTGAGCAGGCTGTAGCACGTTTCAGAAGTTGTAACCTAAGAGTTCCCAAATACCTTTGCTCTCCTAAGAGCTGACATAGTCAGCAAGAACAAAAGCAGGTGTTACTTTTCATTGAATCCAACCCAGAAAATATACCTGCTTGGGACTGCAAGCAGATGAGCAGCCCTTTCTCTGGGCAGATCTTGGGACTTGGCTGGAGGAAGCTGGGGGGCATGGGCTGCAAAGCTCCAGCCCCTTCCCCAGCGCTCCTGTTAGGCATGATGTGTTCCCCTCGTATGGCAGAATAGTCTCTGTGAACAACGTGGCCTCCTTGCTGGCCAGGACGGACCGCATAAGCTTGTACAACCCTGGATTAGATATCCCGCCCCTGCCCGCAGAAGGTGGCGAGCAGGGATCAAGTCAGGGATGTATTGTCATCATGGCCAGGAGACAGTTTCCTTTATCTTTGTTTAGATTTACTGGGGTTCCTCCCTGTGCTTGATAGACACTGTTAGCTCCCAGAAACCTTGCTGCCCTCCAGCTGTGAAATGATTGAGCAAACAGCCTTGCTGGGCACGGTGACTTAGGGGAGTGCTTCACTGTCCTTGGCATCGGCTTTTCTCTCCCAGAGTTGTCAGGCAAAGGCTGTCAAGCTGGGGGTTACGGCAGAGTTTGCAGACTGATCACGTGCAGGATCAGTCACATGCTTAGCACGGAGATGGGAGCACTTTTATTTCTTTCCCCTCTTGTCCTGCGAGCCTCTCCAGTGCCTAAGCCACCGAGCTGTACCAGATGTTTGGCAGCTTGATGAACACTGCCTGTCAAACGTGGGAGGGAAGTGGCTGGTGCCTAAAAGACTGCCCAAAGATGTGTTTTTTCTTGGGTTTTACCTTTTTGTGGTGGCTGGGCATAAATAATTCGGAGATTGCTGCCATTTGTGGCATGACATTATGATTTTTTTTCACGTATGTTTGTGTCTCGGGTGCTTGGGGAATGGATTTTATAAATACCGGTTTTAAATTACTACTACAAAAATGACTCAAAATCTTGTCTAGGGAGAATGAGTAACATAAACCTGTTTTCTTGTTTTCTTCCTTGGAAGTTTGGCCTCATTCTCACTTTTTATGAACACACTGACAGGTATGAGTGACAGCGTCAAAGACAAATTCTCCACCGCGTTTTCCATCGTGGGTATGTTTTCTTCGCATGCCGTTGGAAGCCTCAGCGTGTTCTTCTGTGCTGAAATCACACCCACAGTAATCAGGTGAGACATTGGAGCCCCCCTCTTCAAAGGATGGGGATGAAATTATCCTCATTTAATTGATAACTGGCTGTGTAGCTTAACCCATTGTATGGGAAGGGGAATCCCCCATAATTGGAGACCTCGCAGCAATTTTTGGGCCACTCTTTAATGTCGCTGCAGTCAGTTTGCCTAAGTAAATGCCTGTCTGTAGACAGAGAGGCTTTGTTTCCGATGGCTCCACCTTGCGTCCCATCGTGGTGATTATCAGCAGGCCGGGCATCATATGAATTGCATTTGTTTGCAGTGCGGTATGGTCGTAAATACTTAGCTGAACCAGATAGTGCGGTTGAACAGGGTTATTGCTTCGCTTACCCTGCTGGATTTGTACAAGCAGTGACCATGTGAGTCTACAGCTTGATATTAAAAGAAAAATTCCACGAGGGTGCAGAGGAGGACATAGGTGCAGGCAATCCCTGCCTCCACAGGGCAGGTTAATCAAGCCAGCTGTAGGGGTGCTTCAGTGGAAAGGAGGTGTTGCAACATGCGGTGTTAAATGCTTTTGGTGCGTATAGGTGCTCTGTAAGTCTGCCTCTCCTACAGCAGCACCAGTGTGAGTGGTCTGCCTTTATTGCAGATAAAGTCATCTTTCTCTTTGCACCCAGATGTACCTTAGCAGAGGCTCAAAGTTTTTCTAAAGAGGATCGCTTTCATCCTGGGCAGTAGTAGAAATCAGGCAGATGATCTTCGCTGGAGAGCTTCCCATAAAATGTCTTTGTGTAGTCAGGTTTTTGTGCCATTTTGTGTATTCACTGTTATCTTCCACAGCACAAAGGTTGTGCTTTTGTGTTCTGGATTATGCTTTCAGCAATGCCACAGCAATTCAGGAGTCCGCCCTGACTCCATTGAATTTCCCAGGAATGTCGGTCATATGGGTGGGAGGGAGAGAGCGTGGAGGAAAGAGGATACTCTTTTTTCTTTTTTTCTACAAATTATATGCCTTTTCAATAACGCTGCACAAGTATTATAGCAAAACTGTCAGCTGAGTAGCCAGAGCCTCCTTGATCCATGGCCTTTTCTTCCAAGCTATCTGACTTGTGAATGTATTTTACAGATAGCGTTATTTCCACAGGGAAAGGCAGTGTGAGTGGTGAGGAGATTATACAGCAGCCCGAAACACTAACAGCTATTTACTTACGTGCATGTCAGTCAGTTGGTGTTTTTATGCCTCTTTAATTTTCTCCTTGTCTCTGTTTGAAAGACATATAGATAAGGAATTGGCCACATCAACCAGAAGAGAATCTGCCAAGTAGGGTCAGATGTGCAGTGTGAACTTAGCAAGCTTTTTTCCTTAAATCACTTACATTGCTACAGGGAAGAGGACAAAATCCTGGCTGGGAGCCAAAATTCTGCTTCCCCTGACTCTGCTGGCTGACGCCAGGCGAGTGACAATAGCTGGATGTGCCTCAGGGTCCCCGTTTATTAATAGGGATGATGACACTCTGCAGCGCTTTGCGGTCCTACCACCCTGAAGCTCTTGATAAGATCCATTCAGGGCTGTAATTAGGAGGTGGAGTTTAGGACGGTGTGTAAACCTGTCTCAGGCAGAGGTGTGGTTAAGCTGCCTTGTGTCTTGCGTTTCGGTGGGATCTGGCTGCTCCTTCATAACCTGTCCTCCACAATACTGCCTCAGATGCCCTTTACTGTTTCAGACCATCTTAATATGCTTTTGGTTGAATCTCGAGGAACCTTAAGGAAAAGGGAGGCAGAGAGAGCGCTGGGGCCGTCTCTGGGGTTTCCCTGATCAGATCCTTTACCTGTAATCCCCCATCCCTGAGGGATGAAAACAGCACTGCCGTTATCGGGGTAGCAAGTGGCATGAAAGAGAAGCCATAGCGCCTGTCCAGCTCTACAGCTGTGGTGTTGAGATGAACGGTTACAGCAGTGTAGGAGGAAAACAGCCTTCTTCATCACCAAGAGGTGCCGCCTGCTGCAGAAACACAAAGGTCCCATGCTGTCACATGGCACAGAGGGTCCTTTGTACCCTTGCACTGCACCCCGGTCTCCTGGCGCTAGGTAGGAGGGCTTCACCAGGAACTCCCCTTCCTTGTAGTACTGGGGTCTTCAGTACAGAGCTCCTTCCAAATGCTGAATTTAAGCACTAAGTGGTGCCGATAATCCATCTCTAATAATCTTGACAGGAGCACCACTGCAGTCTGCACGGCTACTAAATAGAAATAGGCTGAGGGAAGCATGATGTGTCCTCTCCCCATCCTCTGCATGCTCGGTTACTACCAAGTGGAAGAGAGATCTATTTTTTTCTCTGTGTCCTGCTTTTGTGCCCACCCAGCCAAAGAAATGAAGAGTGGGCAGTGATGGCCAAATTAGGAGCTTTACCCGTCAATAGCTGTCTCAAGCCAAATTTCCAGTGGGGTACAGTGCTGTTTACGGGGACCTGAACCAGGCCTGGCTTTTCAAAGGTGGTGCCTTGCCCCATGAGGCCAAGGGCGTCCTGGTGCGTTACTGAAGCTCTGGCCTAGGGCTGAGCGCACAACAGGGTTGCTCACATACAGGAAAGGCAGGGAAAAACCGTGGAGGTTTTCAGGGACTGACTTCAAGAAGTGGCCGAGCTGGCTGAGTGGCTGGTCTGAATTCAGTGTTGGCCCCACTTTGTGCAGGAGGCTGGAGCAGGTGCTCTCCCAAAGTCTCCTCCAGCCCGAGTAGCTAGCTCTCTGGCTCTTTTGTACTCTGAGCCATGCTGCGTGTCAACCTGTTTGCTCAAGACAGACAAATGGCCATCCGAAGATAGGATTAACATTTCTCTGCTCCCCTGAGCAGTGCTGAGAAGGGCAAGTCCCCTTTCTTAGGTTTAGCCTAGTTTGAGCAAAGAATATCAGTGAGGATGTTTTGCTGCTCTCTGAAAAAAGACTGCGGTAGCAAGCGAGGAAATTCTCCCCCGTGAACAGGGAGGCCCTTCCTGAGGACAAAATTTTGGACCATGTCAGGATGGTAAGCCTCACACAAACCATCCTGCCTTGCTGCTGCTGGGCGAGCAGGGGTCGGGGAAGCGGCTCTGATCACCCGTGGGGCTGTGCTGTGGGAAAGCCTCCCAGGCGGAGGTGCAAGGGGAGAAGCTGGGGCTCATCGTGGGTGCCAGCAGCCCTCTCACTCCCTCCCTTGGTTCCGCTCTGCACCTCGGAGCACGTTTGAAGTACAAACGCTGGCCCCCTGCCGTGGGAGACCTCATACTGAGGAGTGGTGCCCCGAAACACCCGGAATGTTTTTGGTTTCCACCTGCTGCCCCATGACGCCTGCAAAGACAGTGTGAATTATGAGGGTGCTGCCTCTCTTGTCCTGTACCCGTTTTCCTGATGTGCACGTGAACAACAGAAAATGCCTGACAGTATTTTCAGTTTGGTTTTGGTTTGGTTTTTTTTTCATATTTGCAGTATAGTCAAACATTTAAAAAAATCTTCTAGGACGCATACCAAAATGTATTTTCAAGCCGCCTTCTGCCAGGATTTGATGGCGCTGGATAAAGTAACGCCAGCTCTAATTACTGACGTCATATGGAAAAACTTCTTTTTCCCCCTCCAAATCTGAAGCCGCTTGACCCGTAATGACAGAGCCGTCTTTGTTGTTGCCTTTTCCTGTTTCCTTTCAGCTTGCTTGATGTCCTTCTACAGCGGCTTTTAAAACTCACCTCAGGTCCTTCTCGGGGGTTGAAATACAATTTAGCTGTAGCAAACACTGATGTAAATGAGCCGGCGCTCTGTTGCTCCGGAGCCAGCTTGGAGTTTTGGAGAGTGATTTGCCATGCATTCGGGGCTGGTTGTGTCGATTACTCATGTGAGTGTATTAATGAAGTTGCAGGGAGGCCAGTTGCACAATGGCCGCATTCAGCTGGGTTTCTAAATTGCCACCGGAAAGCTGGCAAGTTTTGGGGAAATCACTGTTGTCTGTGAAGGATGCTCAGCCGAGTCTGGAGAATTAGAAGGTGCAGATGTGAATTTTTGATCCAGTCAGTGTCCCAAGAGCATCTTTTGAAACCTGTGCTTGCTGCCCTTCAGCTGTCAAGTAAGCAGCAGTGGATTTCGGAAAGGATTGGGTGAAGATTAGCTTTAACACGGTGGTTGGCCGAGTGAATTTGGCTGGCTGAGTGAATTTGGCATTTTGTAGGTTTATCGTGCTGTGATTTCTAGTATGCTCAATAGTCGATGAAACTTTTTTTTCCAAGTAGTTGATGTAAAGCAGTTCATTTGCCTTCTGCAGTTGTCTTCTGTAAGGTCCGGTCATCATTAATAATTACATCTCTGACACTGGGCCAGGAACTGAAGCACCTGAGCCCATCTGATCACCAGAGGGTTTGGGAATAGATGGCATCTCCCAGAGGACCCGCAGAAAGCATGCTGCCCAGCCGAGCTTGGTGGGGGAGTGGGGAGCAGGGTGCCAGCGATTAAGCTCATGGGGAGACCTCCCTCTGCAGGCAGCAGGGTCTTCGGAAAATGAAGGACAAGCTGCCGCTCTCCGAGATTTTGCTAAAACGAGTCACTTGAGGGTGACGCTCCACTGGCCGGAGACCTCGGTCGTGTCGCAGCGGGAGGAAGGAATGATCTGCCCCAGAGAAACGCCTGTGGTGCCGCTTCTGTGCGGGGTCACCCAGCAGGGACAGGCCCCAGGGGCATGAGCTGCGCCTCAAAACAAGGTGGGCGTGCGCATGTGGCCAGAGGTGTGCCAGGCCTGCCTGCGCCAGGACCTGGAGAGGCGTCGATGAGCAATACGAGGAATTGCAGGAGAGGTTGCTTGCATAGCCAAGCATCAGGAGAGCGCACTGAATTTGGCTTGCACAAGCGACTTCCACACTTGTGACAGTAGGAAGATGAAGTTATTTTCACACTTTTTTTTTTTAAACTGTAATGTGTTTTCGCTGTTTTTTGGTGTGCTGCATGTATGATCTCAAGACACAAGCACGTTGCATTTAATAAATAAGCATTTCTATCATAAAGAATATTTTATAAAGTTACCTGTTTATAATTTAAGCATTTCAGCAATGCTAACCTTTTCGTAACCTTTCTGTGATACAAGAATACACAAGAAGAGCAAGAAAGAGTGAAGTGAGGGACCTACCTCAACTTGTGCAGTGAGTTAAGAGGAGGTCTCGGAAATGAATCCCAAACTCTTGTTCTCCTATTCTGACCGCTAGCTATGTTATCTTCTTTTTCTGAAAATTACACATTTTATTACATCAGTGTGTTGAGAAGTTCCAGCCACAACATGTTTTTATGGAGGAAATATTTCAGCACTCAGCGTTTGGTATAATGGATCGAGGCAGTGGCCTGAAAAGTCTAATCTCCTGCCCTCCACTGCTGATTGATGCCAGATACTTTAGAGGCAGCCAAAATTGACTTCTGCACCTACTGCTTCTTGGTGTGTCTTGTCTAAGCTGGAGAAGGCAGGCGTGCTAAGAAAAATCTGGTTCTCCCTCACTGAATGTGGGAATACTTGGAAATGGGAATACTTTAGAGGGCTGTCTACATGCTCAGGTGATAAAGCTCCTCCTCTTCTTATGTGGGGGCAGTTATATGGGTGTGAAAAGATACTTAAGTGAGTATAGTTGTTTCCCCACACTGAGGCAAACAGGCAGCAATGATCTACAACAGCAAAGCAACTCCCTACTGGAGTAACTGTGCAGTATGAAAGCTGTGAACAAACTAGGTTTGCCTTAGAGATTTCGGACGCCCGGGTGCGTGCCAGACAGGGAGGTGGTCTGGGGGACCCGTCGGGGCTGTGGGCTCCCCAACCCCAGTGCCGACGGGGCTGCGCTGGCAGGAGCGGGCCGTGAGGCCGGGCTCTCACTCTGCTGTGTTTGCAGGGGAGGCGGGCTGGGGCTGGTCCTGGCCAGTGCGGGCTTCGGCCGCCTGACCGCCCCCATCATGGAGCTCCACAACCAGAAAGGCTACTTCCTCCACCACGTCATCTTCGCCTGCTGTACGCTCATCTGCATCATCTGCATCCTGCTGCTGCCGGAGAGCAAGAACCAGAACCTGCCCGAGAACATCCCGGACGGGGAACATTACACCCGGCAGCCCCTCCTGCCGCACAAGAAGGGCGAGCAGCCCCTGCTCCTGACAAACTCTGAACTCAAGGATTACTCCGGCCTCCACGATTCGGCAGCTGTGAGCGACGGGATCTCAGAGAACACCACTGCCAACGGGATGAAGTCGATGTAACCGGGTGGATTTTTTTTTCCCTTCTTTTTTTTGGTTGGGGTTTTTGTTTTTTCCCTTCTCCTCTTTCTTTCGTATTTTATTTGATGCTGTTATGCAGGAGGAGCAGCACTTTGGGCAAAGGTGTTTGCACAGATTTTACAAACCAGTGATGGAGCAGACACAGACTTGGGGGAATTCAACTCTGCTGCTAAAGCAACTTTTGGCATCTTCAACTGTTGTGCAGATTGCTCTTGAAAAAGTTATGGGGGAAAAGACTCATCTGGGAAAAGACCTGGCCGGAGGTAGCCCTTCAGAACTCTTTTTTTCCTGCCATTAAATACGTATATTTATTTTGATTTATTCTCAAGAAGCACTTTATTTCCTTTTCCTTTCATAGATCACAAAAATGAAGCCATCTTATAATAAGAGGTGCAGCCATTCCAAGAAAGAAACCGTGGGGGGGTTGTTTTCTGTTTTGTTTTTGTGTTTCTTTAAAGGAAAGAGGGATCCACTGCAAAGTTGAATTGACTGAAATTTAGACTTCTGCCTGTCTAGAAAGTCCAAGCGCCCAGGTTGCCTGCTGTGTTTGTATATACCAAAAAAGAAAAAGAAAAAAAAAAAAAAGAAAAACCTGTTGTGACTGACTGCATTTTAGGCAGCTTATGTTTGTTTTTATAGCCCATGCGCACTTAAAAGTTACTTTCTAAATTAGTACTGGGGGTTTTTTTCACCGAATGCAGTGAAGAAAATCCTACCTAACCAAGCTGATTTTTCAACGAGAATCAGCCTTCTGCATTTTAAGAGTCCATTAATCTATTTTAGACGGTTTCCGCTGGTCTTTAATAGTAATATAGATGATGTAAATGATTTGACCAATGATGCAAAAATTAGTTTTGCCAAGAATGGCTTTAATTACCAGGCAGCCCAGAATCTCTTGACTGACTGCTCCAGGAGAAGAGCATAGACCAGCAGGGACAAAAAGTAAGGAGCGTGGGGCTACGATCTCTACTTTTATTCCAAAAGGCAGCGCAGCTGGGATTCCCGCTCCTGGGACGTGGGTGCCCTGGCATTGCTTTACCTGTTTTTAGAACCAGGGTTTTTGTTTTCAATTTAAGTAGACAAAATGCTTAAGTGACTGTCGGAAAGGAATGAATTGATAGCCTGTGAATAATGACTTACGGTTGGCTGTCCTGGGGCTTTTAGAGATGTTTTCTGATTCTGACCCAAGAATATACAGTGAACTCACCCAGATTTCCCCCCTTCCCCAGCTGCTCTTGTAGGACTTCCATTCAGAGAAAAAAAAAGTTTACTTAGATTGGATGGATCCTACTCTAGGCTAAGCAAAGTGAACACCCAGTTTGTCTCCTACTGTGCAGATGGCACTTTGATAGTGGCCGCCTGACTTCTCTCCTCCAGCCCCCAAACAAACCATTTCCTTTGGCCACCGGCTTTTGGTTCTCACTGTGAATATCGTGAGGATCTAGTTCAATGCAAGAACTTTGTAAACAAACAGCTTTCTTGCATTGTAGTTAACCTCCTTGCTCTCCCTCCCTCTTCTCCTTTCTCAGGCCATCCATTTGTGATTGCTCAGTAGTGCAGACGTTCAAACAACCAGAGCAGCAGGATGTTGATGTTGTATTGAGTGTCCATATGATTGCCACTTTGTTTGATGTACATCTTGCGTTCGTACGCATGGAAAGCGCTCATTTGCACTTTCCTCCTCTACCTTCCCTCCCCCTTTGCTGTATCTTTCCTCCTCTACCTCCCCTCCCTCCTTTGCTGTATATATTGTCGATTAACTACTGTACCTAACAATTTCCATCCTCTATTAGGCTGCCGATGTCCTCTTACAGGCCCAAATAAATCAGAGATACGTGCTTCCCAGCAGGCAATGCAGTAAGTAGCGCGGCCTCAGACACTGACGCGTGCAAGGGGACAGGTAGACCTGCAGAAACGACAGAGATGGTTGTGTTCAGAGTAACAACGTTGTCCTAAAGCTGCTAATTTTTGTACAGAGGATGCGGACATTCGGGTTCTTCTTGAGCCTGGTAAGAAACACTGGACCAGTTGATGGTAGTTTTGCCCAAAGTTACACTACTGGTTTTTTTCACCTTTGCTAGACTTGCTGTGACAGCAAGAGCCCAATCTTCCTTACACTCAAGTTTTATTGTCGAGCTTGAGCGCGGCTGCTTCTCTTTTTGTTCTGTGCTGAGACTTCCGCAGTCTGTGTTCACCTAAGGAAAAAAAAACAGGCCTTCCCCATTCATGCAGTATTCACGTGCCAAATTTGTGCAATAACTTTTGCCTTTGATATGAGATGCTTGTTGCAAGCCACACACATTGGGGGGGGGGGGGGGGAAGCAGGTTCACAACAAAAAATTGAAGAAGCAAAACAAGCCTTCGTGGAAAAGGGCCTGAAAGCGGAGGAGCAGGGGCGAGCGCAGAGGTGGAGAGCAGCGTCCTGCCATCCATCCTGCCGTGGAGTCAGCGGCTCCTTCGTTCGTGGTCCCTGTGCGTGTGTGCTCAAGCTACGGTATGGCTCTTGTAGACCATCCACAAGCCTATTAAACCGGCTGCTTCCAGCACTGTCAGCGGTCCTGGTGTGCTCGCCGCTGTTGTCCACAGCACTTTATCATTTCCTATTCTGGTGGTTGCTTTCTGATGACAGATGGGCCCAGGGAAGAGAATGGTTGTTTAAACATATCAACATTTACATAGTAAACAAACTAGGTGACAGGAACAAGCGGCAATTTTTTTTTAAAAAGTCTTACAGAATTGTCTTGATTTGCTGCTTTTTGGGGTTTTTGCCTGAAACCAGGTAGTCGGTACTGACCTTCTGCGACATGGGGATCCCCAACTTCTCAAGTTGGTCTGGCCCTCTGCCTCCGTCATGACAATAAAACAAACTGATTTCCTGCCTTGGCAGCTCCAGTTTTGCTCCTTTTCCTAAAAAGATGAACACCTCTGTGATGATTTTTTTTTTTTTCCCACACGCTCACAGAGTTGGAAAGCTTTTGCTAAGCGTATCTTGTGTGGAGG
>NW_008825071.1:1556510-1564161 GCF_000699105.1 Pygoscelis adeliae | reverse complement strand
CTGTGCTGGGGTCCCAGCCTGCCGCCCCATCGGCTCCTCGGATGCCTCTCCTCCACAGCCATCACCAGGAAGGCTTTTCTCAGGCGGCTCTTTCTGGCCACCGCAACAGGGGAAGCGGTCAAAGCTGTCCTGTCCATTTTGGCCTTTTTCTGTGAACCTTCAGTAACCTCTAAGACCATCAGTGGATTTTTCTTTGGGTTTACCATTTAAGGGCTTTCTTCCATCTTTGTAAGTTTAAACAAAAATGTGAATGTGACATCATGCTTGATCTTGGGGGGGGGTTGTCCCCTTTTAAGGTTTCAGTACTGCTTTTGTTGCCAGACACACTGCAAATGGGTAACGACAGTTGCCTGTTTGCAAGTGTTTTGTGGCCACTCAGAAAGGGGGTTGTGTGATTTACTTTTTGGTTTTGTTGAGCAGGCTTTTTTTTTTTAAATGGAAGTATTTTACTTAACTGTTGCCACTTCCTGGAGCCAAACACTAAAGGTCACCAAATTGGAAGCAGAAGTGCCATTAACTGAACTCTGTGAATGTCAAGTCAAGTTGCGCCTGTAGCTGGCACATAAGACAACACTATTAGGTGGGGGGATGCTCTCCCCTGCTGTAACTCTCTTCTGGGGTTTTTGGGGTTTTTTTTGAAGAAAAATAAAATGACAAACCTCATTTTAAATGTATTGTGTAAAATGTTTCAGGAAAGGAGTATGGTGTGTTATGTCTAGTGGGTGAGACCTCCCTCCCCATTTCAGCTTCTGATGAAGTTTTAAAGAATCGTGTTACTGTACGTTTTGATCATGAATAGTCTGGTGGTGCTTCCTCATAGCACAAGCTTAAATCAAGTACTGAAAACAGTCTTACAAGCTAAATGTCTGCATGATGTTACATCTGTTGTACCTACTGAAAAGAACTTTGTATGTAAATGTACAGAATAAAATGACGTTGTCCCATCAGTTTGCTCTCCTTGGTCTGGCTCCCTCACAGCGACTTCTGAAACAGTCCGGCAGCAGCTAATGTGACACCTCAGCCAACAGCCCTACCCTTCTCTACACGCAGAATGAGCTGATTTTTAAATCAGACTAATTAAATCAGCACATTGATTTGCAACTAATTACCTTTTACATTCAGTCACAGAAGAACAGTTGACTCGGTTTCCTGGGTGGTGTAAATTAAAAAGAAAATACCCTCCGACAGCTGCTTTTTGCTATTCTGATCTTGAACTGCAGCCAAGGACCGGCAGCTGTTCCCACCATGTAAGGAAGGGCCCTCCGCACCCACGTCGAACCTGCAACACGGAAGCCACTGGGTGTTCAAACCCCTTAGGGCGAGAGACTCATCAGGGGTTATGCCTTCTACACCAGCAACCTCTCGGTTAGTATTTTTAATTGCTGGTTGTGCCGCCACAGCAAGGTAAGTTCATCAGTTTTCTGTAGGTTGTTAGGGCAGTTATCTAGCAGCAGCACTAGTATTTTTTACCTGTGTCAGAAGCTTATGTCTGAGTCAGGGTGCAACTTGCAGTGCAGAAGAAATGACCTGGACTCGCTCATCAGGTTGCTACGCTCAGCGTTCCTCCAAATTGCTGTGAATAATAGGCGGTGTGCCGTAGCACAGCACGTATCGACAGCTGCAAACGGTCACCGCGCCATTGGCTCTGTGGTTGGTTTGGGGCTTTTTGTATAGATAACTTTTAGTTGCCCTTCTCGTTGAACGAAGTACCCCATGGATCTGCCTTTGAAAGGATATCCATCCTAGCTAAAAGCAAGTCGAGCGATGTAGCAGCAGGGTGCTTTGCGGTAGTGGTGGTGACTGCTCTGATTTTTCTGAGTATGGTCAATTTACACCCATGATGCTCTTCTAGCAGCCTGACAGATTTATCTATTGCTCCAAAATTCAAGCTGTGCTTTTCTTCCTTCTACATAGCCCTTGGGGACATACAGAAAACCCTTTGTGAAACCCTTCCAGAGTTCTGAGTGCCCAAGAGATGGAAGGAAATCCAGTCTTTAGCGCTAGTACTACAACCAACAGGGGCTAAGAAGATAGAGCAAGGTAATGCTCATTTTGTGTTACAGCTTTTCAATACAAAAAAAAAAGGGTGTTTTTTTCATTATTTGAACACTAAAAGCTGCAATACTATGTTCAATACTACTACATAGTAGATTAATTGTACAGGTAGAATTTGGAACTGATTTCCCAGCAGATCCCCATACCGCATGCAGGTGAGACACTGCACGCGCTTTTACAATGATGTTCCCACATTGCAGTGTATTTTCTACTCTACTCGCCTATCCCCTACTTAACAGGGTAGCAAATTTGAAAAAAAAAATCCAGGTCCAACTGTATTTGTTATATTTAATAACAACTGCAAATTCAATCAAAACAATACAAAACAAATATCCTAACTTCATGTCAATGTGAAAATTGCAACCAGTTTTTCTAAAACAAAAACTCAGGTTGTTTTACAACGTCAGAACTTCTCTGGAAAAGCCATCATTTCTTCTTTGATCCTGTTTTCTATGAGTAAGGTGAAATTGCTGTCTGTGTTTTGAAGATTGTAGCTGACAAATATCTGTTTTTTGGTCTTGCTGGCTAAAACACAAAACAGAGTAGTCAGCCATAGTTTGCTCTTACATAAAAGTGATGGTGGTATTCAAGCAAGCCTTTTTAAAAGCCGTATCATGCAGGTTTTTAAGACGACATGCTCCGCTCCTGCCGTGCTGGACCCAGTCATAAAGGAATAGCAGAACGAGTACCTGAGCATTGGCACGTTGGGCAAAAATATGCACGTCATTGAAATGGGCAACACAAGCCTGGTGACTATCAACTAGTTTTTGCAAAAAGCCATTAGTCGCTGGAAAGCCTCACAGTGCGTTTAGTGCATTTTGGACGCTTCTTAAATATGGTACCGCTTAAGTGAAACCACAGACCATACTGGACTCTTAGCACTGAAATCTAGTTTATGAGTTGGTAAGTCTCTGCTGTGAAAAACCCTTACAGAGGGAAGGCGCACAAGAAAGTCATTAGGCCCCAACTAACAAAGTTCCGTTTTATTATGAACCCTTAAACCCCTAAAAAGGCCCCCAAAAGTGTGCGTTGCTCTTGCCTAAGCCTGCTGTCAGTGATTTTGTTTCCTTTAACCTTTATTTATATGGTGTCCAGGAGGCTGGAGAGCCTGGGTTGAACATGGTGAAGCCAAGCACAAGTAACACAGGCTACTGTAATGACAAATACCTAGAGAGAGGTGCTGCACAATTAAGAGCTGCTTTCCATGACAGAGCTAAACAGTGACAAAAATAACGTCCACTGGGGCAGGAAGACTTAATTATCAGAGTAGAGCAGAAAACACCAAGAAGCATTGTATAAATAAAGTGGAATCCTACTTAGATTTTACCATAGTAATATAGCAAATTTGTAACTCTCTATACGCTGCTAAAGCTAAACTCTGTGAAGAACGTAAGTGCCATAGAGGAAAAATAGGCACTACATTTAAATTGAGTTGTGGAAAATAGAAGGCAAAAAATGGTATTTGGGTCACGAGATATTGCTGGCAGGGAATGAGCTGGGAGCTGACGATCCCAGGGAAAATCTGCTGAATATTCAAAAATATCATCGGAATTTTAAAAACTGAAAATAAAGACACCAGAACTCCTAATATCTCAATCCTTTTTAAATGGGAAAGTTAACTACAGGAAACCTATATATACATATAAAATGTACTTAAAGAGCACTTTTGAGGCATTTTCATTATGCAAATCAATTTATTATCATTTTCCTTTCTAACAGGTTACCAGCTTCCTAGCTTAGGGAGTAGAGCTGCTTCTGAAATGCAAGGACTCATTTGCCTTTTAAGACTTGGCACTACAAAACGCTGACATAACGCAGCACATTGCCCTGATTGCAAAAATATTAGCGCTTGGCACCAGATTTTGTGGTATAAAGCAGCATGTTTTGTAAGCACTAGTGCTTCATCATCATGCCCTAAATGAATGCAACGCTAATTCTGAACTAATTAATACCATTATCCTATCTAACAAAGCTACATCGTACGCTGCAGTGTCAAAACTCAACTTCTTAATTATGTTTCCGTAAGATCCAACTGAGTCTCTGGGATGCTGTTCCAGTTCCCAGGAACACTGCGAATCCCTCAGGGCTGCCTGTGCCGAGGAGCTCGAGGACCTCTGCTCCCAGCGGGACCTTTTCTGTTCCCACTTCCTGCGGATTCATTTGGACACGTGGACTCTTGTGAGAAGGACAGAAGAGGGAAGATCTTATGCCTCCATGGAAGACAATCTGCAACTTCAGAGCAAAGCAGAAAACCGCGAAAGACAAGGCTTACCTAAAAAACCCTTCAGCGGGGCTGCTTCCCACGCAGCCTGGCTGCTAACCCCTTTTGCACCAGCCCCTCAAACTGGGGAAGAAGCTTCCTCGGCAGCCCATCATCGGGGACGTGCTGAGTGCTGAGAGGCGCTATGGCAGCACAGACCCGCTCCTACGACCTCAGGGACAGGGCCAAGGCCCAAATCTAAGCTTGAAGAGGAGCCCGGTGGGAGCAGGAGAAAGGACAGAACAAGTGTTAGGCATAAGTCTGTAGACCATTCATGCCAGAAAAGAGGTGGTAGAGGGGAACTGTGCCCAGCTGGGAAAGACTCAAGAGGTTGAGGTGATCTTCACCAAGAGTCTGCCAGTCCCTACAGAGGGAAGATGAAGACATGGTGCTATTCAGCAGTCACTGCGGCCGAAACTGCTGTGATTTCAGGATATGCAGGTGAGGGAGGCGCTAACGGACAAGATTTTCTCAAGAATCGGACTCCACTAACCTACAGGAAACAATCTTTTAGGATTTGGGTTTCTTGACTAGTGAGACACATCTCGTGCCGGAGCAATCAGGCAGGGTGGTGGGAAACAGTCCCTTGCACCTGATACAAACAGATACAGATAGAAATAGGTAGAAAGAGGAATAGGAACATGGCAAGTGTGCCTTCAGCAATGGAAAAGAAAAAAGAAAAAAAAAAAAACCCACAACATTCCCCTGAAATAAGGGAGAAGATAGAGCCAGTACACCAAATACAGGTGGTCTGCCTGGGACCCCTACCAGGCTATAATGAAAACAACAGGAGAATGTGTATGCTGACGCATGGCAGCGCTGAAACTCCTGCTCCAGGGCAGGGAACCTAACACTGCAGGAACAAACGGCAGGTGATGGAATGCAACTGGGAAGTCTAAGAAATAAAAATACTTATGTTCAAGTGGCATCGTATGCTACTTAAGTTAGTGCCTGCAAAGACCAAAATGGAAAGAGCATGGAAAAAGTGGTGACAGCATAGGGGGGGTGAAACAAAAAAAAAAAAAAAAAAGGTACTGCCTGCCTGAAGATTACCACACGGCAGGCTGTTTAGAAAGGCTACCTTGGAAGTACAGCTACAAATCAGGCTTGGCTGTGAATAGCATCTCTGTTATTACAGAATTTGTGGGAGTAACAAGGATTTAATTTCCCAGAGAAAAACTAAACACCAATAACAGCAAAGCTTGGTATTTCTAGCCAAGGCAGAACACAGATTTCCTTACCAAGCACTTTGTGAAACAAAGAAGATACAGAGATGCTTAGTGATGATCTTGCAGATCCACTGGTTTCAGGAGAATAAACAATTTTGGACTAAGTGACCATAAGCTGACTTAAACTGCTGGATTGACAAAAGCAAGCCTAAAACCTAAGGTGTAGAATTTCAGAAAGAAGATGTATTTCTTTTCTCAAAAGTCAGTTAAGGTCAGGTGAAGAGGAAGCACGTAATTATTCAAAGCCAGAAGTGTATTATTGACTTTGTCCTTCCAACCAAAGGTGAAAAAGGTCTACAGGCCCTCCTCAATACAGTATACCTTAAGCAGGATAGCACGAGTAAGAATAGTATCTGTAAAGAATATAAAAGGGACTGACTAGCAAGGAAATCTGCAACCCAGAGGTTAGATGGCACAGATACAGAGGAACACCGACCAAAAGCCTTCCTGGGCCGCGGCTGGCACAGAAAGCTTAAGATGGAATAATGAAAAACACTTAGGGGACACAAACAAAAAGAAAATAGGAAGGTGCATTATGCCCTGAGGATAAAGAGTAACCGATATCCCAGTACCAAGCAACACTATCAGTTCTCAGTAACAAAGTATGTGAAATTAGCAATGTAAATGAGAAAAGGACCTTTAATTAAAAAAAAAAAAAAAAGGCAGCAAAACTTAGACCACTTACTGAGAGAAAAATCAGGTAACCCAGACAGCCTCTGTCCTAGCACACTGAAAGAACTAATATAAGAAATGCAAGTTATTACCAACTCTAGCTATGAAATCTGTAATAAATCTTTAAGAGTGAAGATAGCACATGCGCTAAAAAAAAAAAAAAAGACAGGAAAGGGTGGGAATCACCAAGACAACTTAGAGCTGTTAGCTGGACTCCAACGCTACACAGAAGCTTAGAGCAAGATTCAGAAGAAACTAGTAATGAGGAGACCAAACGGAAAGTGGAATAGACTGTTACACTTCATCCAAAGCAAACCCTCTCTGACTCCATTTTTACTAACTGACTTCCTAAGGGTAATGCACTAATTACACATAAAGAAGTCATGTTATACAGTACCCCATAGAATTATTACTTAAAGTGGAAACGATTGAATCCAGTACGTAGAGAAAGAGCTGCCACCAGGGAAGACTACAACAGTGGTTATTGAAAGGTAAGTTATCAGGATGAAAAAAAGACGCTAGTACTGTTTTCCAAAGATCAGTCTTGTGAGCAATCCTTTTTTTATATATGCCTTAGTGGCCGTGGAGAAGTGGGTGTAGACTTGTGAAACTGCCTGGCAATACAAACTGAGGACATACTGCCCGTGACGAAGATCAGTGCACAGCACATTAATAATTACTATGCGGCCTTTCCAACTGAAACAACAGAAGTAAGATGAGATTGAGCAGCGCAGCATCTTGCATTTAAAACCCAGTAACGAGTACTTCAGCAGTTCACCAGCTGGAGCTGCATCACTTACTGGTAGGTGGTGATGAGTACCCAGCACGATGCAGCTGTCAGAGATGTGAGGGTGCTAGGATGCATTAGGCCAAGTATTTTTTTGAGAGATACAGGAGTTTGAAAGTTAGCAGATTCAGACTCAGAAATCTGGCTACGTCGGCATTGCACTAGGTACAGCAGGACACTCTTACACGTGCCGAAAATGGAGACATCCCGAGAGGTGCCCGTTTCATGCTCCAGGGACAGTCAGATCAAACACTGGCATCTGTGAGATGATCCAGGACTTTCCAGGCCAGAACTTCTCAGAATTTGGGGGCTAAAAGCTGCAAGACGTGATGAGGGTTGGCTTCACGTTCAGGCACAACGCACGTGCCTTGCACGACAGCCATCCCACCCCACAGCACGGCAGCATTACAGCTTTATAGAGAGGAGGCCTCTGGAAATCCCCCTCGACAGGCACGAGCGTGTGCTTCCCCTGCCTCGCACCCAAAGCCAGGGTCCGGATATCAAATAATACGGTCCTGACAACGCTCAGCGTGCCTTGAGGCAGACACCCCACCCCGCCAGCTGCGGGGGTGTAGGCAGACTTGCACGCTGCTGAAAAACGGGAATCGTGACGGAGGCCGCCCTGAACCCGCACCGCCTCGGGGGCCG
>NW_008825071.1:1542864-1555051 GCF_000699105.1 Pygoscelis adeliae | reverse complement strand
GACGGGGCGGGGGGCCGGGGAATACACGGGGAGCCAGCCGCAGGGATGGAGAAACCCCGCTAGATGGCAGGTGAACCACTGCGTGCGGAGGCACGGCCGGTAAAGCGGGGTTCAGGCGGCGCCGGTGGCGGAGCCGCGGGGTTTCAGACTGCAGGGAAGGGGCTGGCGTGATGCTGTGCAGCCTCGGAAACCCCCCGGGGAAGGGGAGGAGGAAGGTCACGGTGACCTTGGCTTCATTCAGCTCTGGAGAGTTTCGGGGTTAGGGGGCATCTATAAAGCAAGCAAGTCGGGTTTGCCGAGCTCCGGAGAACGTGGGACCGGGAATTAAAGGCCCTACTTTGGGTATGAACTTTGTGCCCACCACGCTTTCACCAGAGGACAGCTAAGCTGGTCATTACTGAAAAGGATTTTCCTCGACTGTGCCGTCTGCTGCTGATAAGAATATAGGCGGCACACTGATGGCCGTGAGCCCTTTACAATTGGAAACGTGTGTTTTAGAACCACAGGCAGGGTGTCACCTCTGCCTAAAGAACAAGCAAGTCAATGAGAGAGAGTGGTTTTTTAGTTAGTGGTTCCTCTGCCTCCAATTTTGTATGTATTTCTAGAAATCAAAATTTCCGTTTCCAAATTCTAAAACTTCATTTTCACGTTGAAGAAACAGGGGAAAAACCCAACTGGTCATCACTTTTCTTCCCTAAGCTGCTCCGGTTCTTCTGGCATCTGCCAAAAGACAAAATCCTCAGCCCTGCTAATTTCTGCCCGTGCTGCCGCATCGACACCAAATCCCGGGAGGCAGCTAAGCCCTGCTCAGCTGCCATACCCCGACATCCCACGGCACAGGATCGGCTCAGGGAGGGGAGGGTCGCAGGCCACCTCCTCTGCCCTACATTTGTCACTTGCTGCTTGCACAAAGCATTATGGGATGTATGGTGGCAGACTCCGGCTACGCCTGTGCCCCGCCTCGCTGCTGAGGCGGCATCGGGCTTGTGCTGGTCCCCAGCTCTCCCCCGCGCCCCCGCTCCGCAGCCCGTCCCAACCCTTTGCCTCCGCATGGGTTGGCCTCCTGCAAAGTTAGTATGTGCGGAGGCTGGGGCTTGTGTTGGGGCTCAAAAATCAGCCTCTCCCTGTCCCAGGGAGAGTTTGCCTGTTGCAAACTGACACTTAGGCTGTGACAACTGCGGAGATCAGGCAGGCAAATAGGTGACAAAAGCTACCTTGGAAGCGGGCGAGTGCTGGCTGCGTGCACCAAACGCTTCCCTCTGCCTCACGTTCCTCTCTCTGCTTGTTGCGACTGCAGGTTCGCTCTGCACTCAGCGGGAGGGCAAGGCCGTCAGCTAAAACAGGGAAAGCTATCACAGGCTGGGAGCATTGCAGAAATAAAAATCTAGGCACTGGATAAAATATCTGCTGGGGGCCACACAGGTGGTGGTGAGATTCCTGTGGTTACACACCTGTGGGTCATGGAGGAGATTTGCCCCCGGCTCGCTTGATCAGGGGAGAGAAGCAGGCAATTTTAGGGCACAATTCAACTGAGCTGCTCTAGTGTCCCTTTTGAGTGAGAAGCATCCCCTCCTGACCGATTTCCATTGGCTCCAAGGGGGTTTATGGTGAAAGGTAAGACGTGCACAGCTTTGCAGACAGATTTATTCATGTAGGCAAATCCTTCTTTACGTGTTCAGAGCCAGTTTCTCTGCTATGCTGGCACAGAGTTGGCTTCTGCAGTGGAGTCCCAGTGGAGGATGTGCTCTAACAAAGTTCCAGCCCAGTGTGTCTCTTCCCACCAAGTAGAAGTTTGGGTTGGGCCTCCTTGAGTGCTAAACCTACGTTTAAATGATCTGCTGGATTGAAGTAAGAGTATTCTGTTTTCTTCCCTGGTCTTTCCACATCAAGCACAAGTTTCTTGTGTTGCTTCCAAGGCTGTCTACAGGTTTGCTCCTCCCTCGGGGGGAACTGCCCCTATTTCACCATGCTCTGATCTGTTTCTCTTCTCATCAGGAGTCTTCTCCAAAGTGCTTGTAGCTTTCCTTGGGATCCTAAGCCCTGCAGGCTTCTGAAGGTAAGCCACAGGGTTCCTCTGCACATGAGCAGTTCCAATATTTAATGCTTTCCTGTGAAATGTAGCTGCTATCTGTAGATCATGCTAAATCCTCGTTTAAGCTCAGAAGAGGAAAAACATTCATCTAGCAAGTAACATGCTGAGTAAGCATTTTTATTTGCCGGGCAGGTGTGAAGACTGAGTGGAGCTGTGCAGAACCAGACCGTCAAGTGTGAAATGAATTTCCTAATTACAGTGCTGCAAGGCCATCAGAGCCCCTGCAAAATGAGAGGGGAAAGCGCTCCAGCAGTGTATGGAACCTCTTGTGTTTCCTTTAACGCTCTCATCTTTTTTCTCTGGCCATGAAAGCAGCGACCATTAGTCTGCCTTACTAGTCAGGTATGAGGCTAGAATGAGCCTCAGCTGCAGTGAGACACTGGATAGCAAACTAATGCTAAAGCAAAGATACTGTAGCAAAAGCACTGCCTGTGTATATGGATGCGTATGTGTATTGCTGCTCAGATCAGATCCAAGCCCCAGGAGATGTGATTTAAAGGTATGTACTTCTATGCTCCTTGTTCTTCTCCAAAAGTTAGGTTGCCCACGAGATTTACTAGAGCCTAAACCCTGATTTTTACCACTCATCCTCTCCCCTTCAGTACAGTTTTAAGCCAGGAGTAAATCTTCTTCCTGGTAACTGAGGAGTTAAGAGATGTAAAGCACATAGTTATGAACTGGGATGTCACCGACAAAAGCAAATGTTTTCTGATTCCAAAATGCATTCAGCGCTTTTGCTCCTGCATGAATAAAGTGTGAATTTGACATGTGAGAAAGCAGTTGACCACTAGTGTGTGTCAGTGAACCCTCTGTTGATGCCTCAGGACATGCTAGTTTTCTTGATTTGCTCTCCTTTTGCAGAAGAGTAAATGACCACTCGATAAAGCCAAATGAAGCCTTCCAGCCACTCCAGTGAGGCTCTGTGGTACCAGGCTGCTGCAACAGTAGCTGTGCTGCAGCCCCAGACTTTCGGGGGCCCACTTTGTGTCGAGACTTGGAGGCTTGTTGTATGTGGACTTCCCTCCGTGGCACTGGTGGCTGAAGGCATCCTTTTCTCTCCCTGTGCCATCGGGGCACCCGAGGAGCTGAAAAAATGCTTCCTTTTTTTGTCATCATTGGATTCTTTTTCTCAGCTGGATCAGTCCTCTGATCTAGCTTGCTGTGCTTCCGCTCAAATACTTGTGCTGGCATCATGGAGGGCAGCATCAGGCAAGCACGGGCAAGCAAGAAAAGGAGAAGTGTCTCTGCTTACACTGTACTATCACCACGGCTGTGGTGCTGTGGCCATCTAGAACAATTTTAGGTGGGGCTGCCCCAGTCCCGCTTTCTAGCGCTCATCTGATATGATGATGAGTCAGTCTGGGGAACCAAACTGGTCAGAAACTATTCCTGGGATCCTGGCATGGGATGTTTGTTTAGCCGCGATAGGAAACTGCTCCTGAAACATGTAACAATGGCCACAGCGCTTTCTTAACCTGAGGGCTCAAAACACTTTGTCAAGTGTTGATCAGCCTGACTTATGGTCCCAGAAAAGAGCCAGGAAGAGGATCCAGGCTGGAACTTTTAAAGAGTTGCGGAAAATGGGGGAATCAGACTGGTGAACTTGTATGAAAATCACAGTTAAAGAGATCTGCAAAGGGATTGCACCAAATTTATGCTATGAATCTCATGATCCAAAGCAATATCAAGGCCAGCCCCTGCTCCCCCCAGCCCCCCTCAAAAAAAAAAACTGTCTGAAAAAGCACCCATAAGCAAATGCAAAATGTAGATGTACAAGCAATTCCACACCTCCAAGAGCTGCTATGATGGTGTTAGCAGAACCACTATAATAACTCCTCAGTGCACCTATTGGTACCTAGGCAGGCATTGCTCCGAGGAAATCCAGTTCCTGATTTCCAAAAGACTTAAGGTACCAGCTTTTTCCCTTGAGGAAAACCCTCCTCTTTTTTATGGATTTTGTAACCTCGGCTGTTGGGATTTCCCCCCCTGGGTGGGATGAGGCCTGGGATGCGCGTGGCACGGTGATTCTCTGATGGGCACCTTGCTGTGATCCACTGTGCTGCATGTTGGACTAGAAATCGAGGCTGTTAGGTTTTGTGCCCGGCTGGCATGGTGACCTCGTGCAAATCCCTTCTGCTCTGCTTTATTTCACTCCTCTGCAGACTGGAAGAGTACAATAACCCTTGCCTATCTCCCTGCAGCTGAATGAAAGTCTGTGTAACACACAGCTCATAAGGACTTTTGTGAGCCCAGGCTAAATTTCTGCTGTTATCGAATGAGACGTTTTCCTTTTTTTTGTTCTATGA
The DNA here is from genome assembly GCF_000699105.1 of Pygoscelis adeliae. Taxonomy (NCBI): domain Eukaryota; kingdom Metazoa; phylum Chordata; class Aves; order Sphenisciformes; family Spheniscidae; genus Pygoscelis; species Pygoscelis adeliae. The sequence goes on along the minus strand of NW_008825071.1, from coordinate 1,550,653 downwards.
GTCACTGGAGGAACTTGACTTAGGTCTATTGGAACATTTGAGACATGTGGGTTCGTAGCTGCTGGACGGGAGGCACTAACATGGAGTGACTCATCGCTCCTCTCAGGGACAAGAAGAGGTTTACGCAGTCAACTGGAAATCATATTTTATATGCAGATAGACCACTTCACGGTGGAGAACGCTGAAGCAGCTTACAAACACCCACTCCAGTGCATAAAAGCCAGCAGTGTAGTGAGGTCTGCAGGTGCGATGAGCTATTACATACCTGTGACCTGTCAGGGAAGGGAACAGGCGTGAAAGCCTAATGGAAATGAGCTTCTGAAAGGCTCAGAAGGGAAGAAAAAAAAATGAGATAGTAGTGAAAAATGTTTTCCCTTATATTGCTCGATTCAGTGACTAGATCCCACAGGACATGCAACACACCTGATGGATCCTGCTAATTTTTCTGTCCTTGGGTCACCTAGTGGGACGCAAGGCTGGGGTACGTAACATGCGCAGGGTACGTTGTGTGCTTGAACCAGGGGGGATGCCAGTCTGCTACTGACTCAAGGGCTGACTCGTCTGCTCAGGTAGCAAAGAGTTACATTCTTAGCCGTGGAAATCACTGATTCAACGTGCAGTGCTGGCAGCCACAAAAACAAAGGTTTGACCAAGATTCAGGCTGCTTTGGGAGGGGAATAAATCCCTTCTTTTTGACAGATAGTTTGTTTTTGTCATGGTTATAGGGCTAGCTGCACTTCTGGTCTCTTCCCCATCCCTCTGGGTTCTTTCCCTTTGCTGATGCCAGAATTTCCATGAATCTTCTTTTCCTCCTTAGGCTGGGCCTTGGGCTTACTAGTCTCTGTCAACAGAGTCCCTTAGCCTGCAGGTCTGACTGGACATGTCTGCGCACAGCTTCTCCCTCTCTCAAGCATGCCAGCAAGTGCCTGCCTCTCAGTCTGCTTCTCCAAACAGCCGCTCTCTTTCATAACTTTGTAAAGTAATACCACGGCCTTTTGATTTTTCCATGTTCAAGCAAATCCAGCTGGACAAAATCAGCTTTGACTGTTTGTCTTCCTCCTCCCTGGACAAGCAGCGGAGCCAACAGGCCTGGCATTGTCCCTTAGCAGCCCTCGAGTGTTCGCCCAGAGGTGGCTTAGCTCAAGCCAGCCTTTTTTCTTGGCTTTTCCTTCCTGCTCTGTTGAATATAGTGGTTTGGCAGAAAGAGTAAATATCCCAAACAGTAGCTTAGTACCTGTACGTTACTAGAGAGCAGCCCAGCATTGTCTGACCCATTAAGGATATGGCTGTTCGGGCCAGGGTCTCCAAGTTCATAGTACAGTTCTTGAACAGCACGATTTAGATCAGGGATGTATTTGATTTCCTAGCAGAAGTATGTCAAACAGCTACTGCTGCCACCAAATCAGCATATCTGACGTTATTGATGATTACGCAGAATATAACTTTCACAAACATCACTTCAGTGATCTGCCTCCAATCTCTGGAGTTAAAAACATTTGAAATAATACTTAGCGCTAGTATCCAAAGATGGGTGTGTTGCTTATTTGCATGAAAACAGAACAGACAGAATAGTGACGCTGTCAGAACATACTACCCTAGGAAATTGTTATCGGAGTTCCTTTGCTGTATTTTCAAAGTCAAGTAGGATCCCGACAGGCTGAAGCTGCGTCTTCAGAAAGTCTGTGTCCCGCCCTTGAACAACAACTGAAAAACATCCTTCCCTGCTGCCTGTCAGAAAGCATGAGAAATCATCTCCCTTTTCTGCTTGATGTTTGAAAAAGCCGGTACCAGGCGCTCTTGCTGCTGTTGTTACAGAGTCCTGGGACGGATGGTGGCCTTCCCTGGGATCGAAAGGCTCCTGTACACGTCAAGTCCCATAAAGGGACATTTGTTGTGTGTTTCTCATGAGGCAAACACAGATCAGGTGAAAATTATCCCCGAATCCTGTAGAGAACCATAAATGGCAAAATAGGAGGAGAGAGAAGGACAAAGGAATTCACGGCATTCGGGAGTGATACCTTTCTTTAACAGAGTCAGGATCTGAGCCAGCCCCTACAGAAATCAGTTGAAAAAGCACCTGCTGGCTCCTGTGAGCTGAAGATAAAGCTTGTAACGGTGAACTTCGCCTAGCAGCCGTCCAAAACGCAGCAGTTTGGGCTCCTGAGTTACTGCTGGACGCCTTGCTCGGGCACCTGCATCCCCACCCGTGCGAAGGCGAGGCTTCAGCCTGTAAAACCCGTGCGGCTCCACGGGCACAGATTGACTCCCTCCCCCGCGCTCCCCTATAAGCGCCTGCCGCCCACCGACCCCGCGCGCCCCGAGTGACAACGGCAGCGCCGGCACAAGCAGCCCCGTGTCACCACACCCCGATTCCGCCACCTTTTCCCCATGGCTGCAATCCCAGCGGCAGGGATTCCTTTAAAGTACCGGGGGAAGGAAGGGCTGGAAACTGTTTTCCTCTCTGCCGCCGGTTCTAGCTTGGCGAGGATGCTTCCGGCTTTAATAAACCAGATGATCAAAGCCTTTGTGTAAGTCCTGCCATCAGGAGAGAGGTTGTACCGCTGCACTGACAGCGCACCAGAGCCCTGTGCAGCTCCCCCAAATCCTGCTTTTCTCAGCTGCGGGCCCTTGGCACCCAGACCGTCTCCCTCCAGCCCAACACGGGAGGGCGACTGGTGCCGGGGGGAGAGAAATCTTTCCAAACAGTCATTTTCGTTTCCAGTAAGCCAGAGATTTAATATGCATGTGAGTGATCTGGGGCCATTTTTTTTTTTTTTTCAGCCTTCAAAATTGTATTTGTTTTCTTTCCAGTCTTCTGAAAGATGCGTATCGGAGGCAGCCGAGTGCAGCCACAGCAGCTGCCTGATAAGATCTTTACAATTCATTTGCCCAGCCATGCCTTTTGCAAAGGGAAAAAGAAAGTGTTAACGAGTTGACAAGCACACTCTTCCTTGCAGCAAGCAGCGCTGCCAGCCGCACTGTTACTGCAGGGAGGAGAGAGCAGGGTGGTGGCAGAAGACCTTGAAAAAAATGCTTTGTTCAATCCGGGTACAAAGACTCCTGATGTACCAAATCCTAGCTGGCCGAGCGAGGCAACGGATGCAGTAGAAGCTCGACTCGGTAACGATGCAGGGCAGCGTGTTGCTGTCAGGGTTTCAAGGATGAGTCCTTGGGGTGGAAAGGAAAAATGTTTAACCAAGAAGGATCAAAGCAAAAATGAGTGTTCGCTAGGCACGTGGCTTCTGTATCACTGCGGGTCCAGATTCTGACCTGAGGACCGTAAATGAGGGTGCGACAGTGGTTTTACCCTCTGACACCGCTATTTGCAACGAGGTCCTCAAACGATGCAAATTTGCCCGATCTCGGTTCAGCCCAAACACGTAAAAAAATCCTGGTTAGGAAAGAAAGGACCAAGACCAGATTTCAAGAATAACTCAGATGAGCAAGTGAATATTTTCTTTCATGCCTTGCTCTTTTGCATTTACTGAATTTGTTCCACATGAATGTAGAAACAGCTGCATCAGCACCAGCACTGAGGCTGAAACCTTATTAATATTTATGCTGGAGAGCAGAGCACACCGGAATCAAAATGCCTTCCCATCATCGGTTAGGGGACCCCAGCATCCGTACAGCTTCTTGCCATGTTCGGGGGCCAGGCAAGCAGATTTGTTAGAGAGCGGATCAATTTCTCATCAGCACTCTCACCCGATCGCAGGAAAACTGCCCTTTGCCTCCTACCTGCTCTTTGCTACTCGTTGTTCAATAATTTCCTAATTAGGGAAACCATTTCTCATCTTTCCTTTGCACTTCTGTGTTTTATATTCTTGTCTGTTAAATATGGTTGGAGACATTATTAGATGCTTGAATTATTATTATTTACTTATGTAAGGGCATACCTGTAAGCCTTAGTATGAGTGAGATGAAACAAGAAATAACACTGTGATGGATCCAGCATGTGCTAGCGGGGACTGAATTCATGGTACATGCCGCTGTGCACATGAAAGGTACCGTGTGATGCCAGTGTGACCCTCAGAGCCTCCTTTGGGACTTCTTACTGCTGTAATTTGTGCTGACAAGGTGCTGCAGTGAGAGTCCTTAATCTGAGGCTGGGGGTTTTCCTTTCCAAGAGTGCCGAGTGGGGTTCTGGCCGACAGCCTTGCTCTGGCTGTTGTTTCGTGAGAGCAATCCTCAGCTTGTCTAACAATGAGTAACTGGCGAGCACCTAGGTGCTCTCAGCAAAACTGAAACATTCACAAATCTTTAACTAATTGATGGAAACAGTGGTTTGTAGCAGCAGTAAAAGAGAAAAAAATAATCCCGTGATCTGGTTGAAGCCAGTTGCGGGGAGGATGCATCGCAGACCCAGATGGCTGCACCAGCAGACCCCGGCTTCATCCCTGCCACGGTCAGGGACGCCCCAAGATGGGCAGCACCACTGGGGGCCATGGGGCAGCAGCCCCAGCCCCGGGGCCCTCTGGCGAGCGTGGCAGCACCAGAGAGGTGCCCCTGCTCCCCTGGAGCGCTGCCCGGGTGGGATTGGGGGCTGCAGGTACAGCATGGTCACGGCCCGAGCCTCGCCCGCTTGTTGGGTGACCAGAGCCCACCCAGCAGCTGGGGTGTGGGGCGGCCACTGCCGATGGTGTGGCCGGGGCGCTGGGTTGGGGTGGGGCTCCTGCCGATGGGTTGGCCGCCCCTCGCTGCCTGTGCATCCCGTTGGGCACTCGGGCACACACCACCATCGATCCTGGGTATCGCGGCCTGAAGGCAGCTCGGCTTTGATGAGCTCTGGGGTTTAAGCGTTGCACCAACGGGCAGAGACAGCCGCTGGTGTGCTGGCCGGGCAGGCGCGGGCAGGGGGAGGCAGGCTGGCCTTTGCTGCTCCCGTGAACGTGTCCTCAGCATTGACGCGCTGCAGTTTTCTGCCACCTCCCTGTTTTCTTCCTTTAGGGTCTCACAGCTTTCCGTGCTGGTGTTGATCCTCCCCTGTCCTTGAGCTACTGATGATCATGGTCCTATAATCCTATCTCCACCTGCAGTTGTACCTTTTCTTATCGGGCGTGGTGCTGTGCTGCTGACTTTCCCATAGCGTAGCAATTCTCTGGAGAGCCTGGGCAGAGGCTGTGCAGCTGGGCCGTGTTACAGCCAGGACTTTCGTTGGGGTCAAGGCTACCGAGGGTCACAGTTAGCGCACAGTCATGGCTGCTACCAGCCTTGTCTGCTTCTTGTCCTTTCCCACCAGCTGGCACAGGTTGGTCCAGCCACTGATATTGCCTCCAGACAACCCGTCTGCAAAAACCAAGAAGGCCTGCAGAAATGGAGACCACCAACAAATATTTTGCTGGCATAGATACAAAATATTCCCTCTGCGTGGGCACCACCCTGAATTCCTCCCAAATGTACCCAGGGTCCTCCCGGCCTGCCCCTCCCTGGCCCTCCTCTGAGTTACAATGATGCACGCTGAGGAGCAAAGTGTTGGTTTGCCCTAAATGACCTAATGTGCTGCACTAGATGCAGGTCATCTACTGTCTAGCTTGGTCTCTGGTGTAGGACCTCAACTTGTGAGAGTCCAAACTTCTTTCTCATTTTTATATACTACAGCATCCCCCCTCAAGATACGGAAAGCTTAGGTGCCACTCTTGGGGGTTTGGGCATAACTTCAAGGTCTTTAAGTCATTCACGTCCTTCTGAGAGGAGCCACAGGCAGGGACGTGACCCATGAAATGGGATGCTGAGCCATGGGATGGGCACATGTTTTCTGAAAGGAAATGCAAGCTTCTCTTTAGGAAAAACCTTCTAATGACCCACAAACTCTGCCGCAGTACAACACACAAATGCATATATTTCCTATTATAAAGTAAAACAACCGAGTCCTTCCCTTGGGCTTTTGTTAGCTGGCTGTTGCAACCTCCTGCACCCTGCAAGGGAGTCGGGACTTTTGTCAGTGACCACTTCAGTAGCTTAAGGCAGAGGCTCTGGCGGTGATCACACCCAACCTTGTAGCTGGGAGGACGGGAAGCGTGGAAGCGAGGTGGGAGAGGATACATTGGCTAAAACTGGGTTGATCCTCTGAGCTTCATTGAACAAACTCTTGATTGAGGTCATGTTATTCCTCCTCTTGTATGTCCGGCGAGGATGGCTGTGGAATAACCCCGTGAGCCGGCATTTCACCCGCCCTGCCGCCGTTTCTGCGCTCCCATAGCCACGCTGCTTTTACAGCCTGGGAAATCGGCCGGGCGAGTGAAAATGTTGCAGGTTTTTTTTGTTCCTTTCTTTTTTGTGCAGCTCGTTTCTGCCGGGGAGGGCCGGTTGCCGGGGAGACTGGGGATGGAGGAATCCAGCCAGGGCCGGCCCCGGGGCTGGGGCAGGGGCTGCGCTGACAGACACACCGATGTGAGGCAAATACAGAGAGGGGAGAGAGAGGCACCGGTGGCTAACAGCTGAACAGTTCATTTCCCAGCAAATAATTTGCATTAAACTACGCCGAACCTTTGGGAAACCTTCTCTTTCAAATGCTTACCTTCGAGTTAAGCCGGACCTTGTCTGAGGTCTCCTGAAGTTATCTGAATGGCTGCTGTTTGCCTCTTAAAGGGTCTTGTCCAGGGGCTGCAGAAAAGCTAGACCTGGATTTCCTCCCTCATCCCCCAGTAATGCAGCTGTTTATTTCAGAAATCAACAGTTCATGTTGGGTTTTTTCTTCCAGTCTCAACAAGTTCTATACAGAAGATACACTTGAACCTCCCCCCCCCCCCCCCCCCCCCCCTTCAAAAACGTGAATTAATTTATTTTAAGGTAAAGCAGTTGGGGTGGGTTTCTTTCTTCCGGTGTTAATAATCTCTTTTCCTTGAATTGGATTTTAAAATGGCTTCCTTTGAAGCTTCAAGCTGTGAGGAATGAGCTTAACGTAGGTATGGAGGATGTGTAAAATCAGCTACACCCTTTCGTGCTGAAATGTCAATAATTCTTCTAGCAAATAACTAACACGCACTGTACAATATGCAGAATACTTGGAAATCATAGTAGTGAGCACTCACGGTACCTGTGTTTTGCACCAGCTCTGCTGTAACCGAGTTTTGCTGCGCCAGCGTTTTCAGGAGCACACCCACCGCAGCCATGGGAAAGACTGGCATTGCTTTGAATCGTTACCTGAAGCGGTCAGTGGTCCACTGGAGTTGCTAATCCGCAAGTTATTTTTAAACGAGTAATTATAGATGTGGATGTTGATTATGCAGTTAACATGCCACAAAAAATGTTCGCTTGGAATTAAAGCTACACACTGTTTGCGAAGCGTAGTCAACCAAATAATTAAATTGCTCCTGGCTTAGACCAGTAAAAACAGATTTTACAGGGAGAGCAAGGGATCAGATTTATTTTTCTCAAAATCACGACAGAGAGACAAACCTGAGAGTGTATTTTCCAGCATCCCCTTTTGGAGCTGGGATGCCTTCTCCCCTTAAGGCTAACAAAAGAAAGGTGCGGATGCTTTGGCATATCAACCAGCCGAACCCCGGTTGTTCCGCAGATTGCCTTGGAGGAATGTAAAACCAGATCTAGAGTGATCCACAGGCAGGGGTATCGATCTGCATAAACGAGGTTAGAAAGATGAGGGGGATCGGCACATGGATAGAACAAAGGAAAGAGCACGTTGAAGAACTGTGCTGGAAACGGTGACGAACCTTTATCCGCACCTCTCGAATAGCCGCAGCCCTAAAATAGCGGGTCACTAAAACCGGGTTTAGTGGGGTACCGCCCGGCGCTGGGTGCGGGGAGCCCGCCCGCGCTTGCCGGGGCT